>NC_069503.1:263218088-263550588 GCF_027579735.1 Bombina bombina
ATAATAAATAGTATTAACCCCTAATCTGCCCTCCCTAACATCGCCGACACCTAACTTCAATTATTAACCCCTAATCTGCCGACTGGAGCTCACCGCTATTCTAATAAATGTATTAACCCCTAAAGCTAAGTCTAACCCTAACCCTAACACCCCCCTAAGTTAAATATAATTTACATCTAACGAAATTAATTATCTCTTATTAAATAAATTATTCCTATTTAAAGCTAAATACTTACCTGTAAAATAAATCCTAATATAGCTACAATATAAATTATAATTATATTATAGCTATTTTAGGATTAATATTTATTTTACAGGCAACTTTGTAATTATTTTAACCATGTACAATAGCTATTAAATAGTTAAGAACTATTTAATAGTTACCTAGTTAAAATAATTACAAAATTACCTGTAAAATAAATCCTAACCTAAGTTACAATTAAACCTAACACTATACTATCATTAAATTAATTAAATAAAATACCTACAATTACCTAAAATTAAACCTAACACTACACTATCAATAAATAAATAAAATACAATTCCTACAAATAACTACAATGAAATAAACTAACTAAAGTACAAAAAATAAAAAAGAACTAAGTTACAAAAAATAAAAAAATATTTACAAACATAAGAAAAATATTACAACAATTTTAAACTAATTACACCTACTCTAAGCCCCCTAATAAAATAACAAAGACCCCCAAAATAAAAAATGCCCTACCCTATTCTAAATTACTAAAGTTCAAAGCTCTTTTACCTTACCAGCCCTGAACAGGGCCCTTTGCGGGGCATGCCCCAAGAAGTTCAGCTCTTTTGCCTGTAAAAAAAAACATACAATACCCCCCCCCAACATTACAACCCACCACCCACATACCCCTAATCTAACCCAAACCCCCCTTAAATAAACCTAACACTAAGCCCCTGAAGATCATCCTACCTTGTCTTCACCTCACCAGGTATCACCGATCCGTCCTGGCTCCAAAATCTTCATCCAACCCAAGCGGGGGCTGGCGATCCATCATCCGTTGGCTGGAGAGGTCCAGAAGAGGCTCCAAAGTCTTCATCCTATCCGGGAAGAAGAGGCGATCCGGACCGGCAACCATCTTGATCCAAGCGGCATCTTCTATCTTCATCCGATGACGACCGGCTCCATCCTGAAGACCTCCACCGCGGACCCATCTTCTTCCGGCGACGTCCAACTGAAGAATGACGGTTCCTTTAAGGGACGTCATTCAAGATGGTGTCCCTCGAATTCCGACTGGCTGATAGGATTCTATCAGCCAATCGGAATTAAGGTAGGAATATTCTGATTGGCTGATGGAATCAGCCAATCAGAATCAAGTTCAATCCGATTGGCTGATCCAATCAGCCAATCAGATTGAGCTTGCATTCTATTGGCTGATCGGAACAACCAATAGAATGCGAGCTCAATCTGATTGGCTGATTGGATCAGCCAATCGGATTGAACTTGATTCTGATTGGCTGATTCCATCAGCCAATCAGAATATTCCTACCTTAATTCCGATTGGCTGATAGAATCCTATCAGCCAATCGGAATTCGAGGGACGCCATCTTGGATGACGTCCCTTAAAGGAACCGTCATTCTTCAGTTGGACATCGCCGGAAGAAGATGGGTCCGCGGTGGAGGTCTTCAGGATGGAGCCGGTCGTCATCGGATGAAGATAAAAGATGCCGCTTGGATCAAGATGGTTGCCGGTCCGGATCGCCTCTTCTTCCCGGATAGGATGAAGACTTTGGAGCCTCTTCTGGACCTCTTCAGCCACCGGATGATGGATCGCCAGCCCCCGCTTGGGTTGGATGAAGATTTTGGAGCCAGGACGGATCGGTGATACCTGGTGAGGTGAAGACAAGGTAGGATGATCTTCAGGGGCTTAGTGTTAGGTTTATTTAAGGGGGGTTTGGGTTAGATTAGGGGTATGTGGATGGTGGGTTGTAATGTTGGGGGGGGGTATTGTATGTTTTTTTTTACAGGCAAAAGAGCTGAACTTCTTGGGGCATGCCCCGCAAAGGGCCCTGTTCAGGGCTGGTAAGGTAAAAGAGCTTTGAACTTTAGTAATTTAGAATAGGGTAGGGCATTTTTTATTTTGGGGGTCTTTGTTATTTTATTAGGGGGCTTAGAGTAGGTGTAATTAGTTTAAAATTGTTGTAATATTTTTCTTATGTTTGTAAATATTTTTTTATTTTTTGTAACTTAGTTCTTTTTTATTTTTTGTACTTTAGTTAGTTTATTTCATTGTAGTTATTTGTAGGAATTGTATTTAATTTATTTATTGATAGTGTAGTGTTAGGTTTAATTGTAGGTAATTGTAGGTATTTTATTTAATTAATTTAATGATAGTGTAGTGTTAGGTTTAACTGTAACTTAGGTTAGGATTTATTTTACAGGTAATTTTGTAATTATTTTAACTAGGTACCTATTAAATAGTTCGTAACTATTTAATAGCTATTGTACATGGTTAAAATAATTACAAAGTTGCCTGTAAAATAAATATTAATCCTAAAATAGCTATAATATAATTATAATTTATATTGTAGCTATATTAGGATTTATTTTACAGGTAAGTATTTAGCTTTAAATAGGAATAATTTATTTAATAAGAGATAATTAATTTCATTAGATGTAAATTATATTTAACTTAGGGGGGTGTTAGTGTTAGGGTTAGACTTAGCTTTAGGGGTTAATACATTTATTAGAATAGCGGTGAGCTCCAGTCGGCAGATTAGGGGTTAATAATTGAAGGTGTCGGCGATGTTAGGGAGGGCAGATTATGGGTTAATACTATTTATTATAGGGTTAGTGAGGCGGATTAGGGGTTAATAACTTTATTATAGTAGTGCTCAGGTCCGCTCGGCAGATTAGGGGTTAATAAGTGTAGGCAGGTGGAGGCGACGTTGTGGGGGGCAGATTAGGGGTTAATAAATATAATATAGGGGTCGGCGATGTTAGGGCAGCAGATTAGGGGTACATAGGGATAATGTAAGTAGCGGCAGTTTACGGAGCGGCAGATTAGGGGTTAATAATAATATGCAGGGCTCAGCGATAGCGGAGGCGGCAGATTAGGGGTTAATAAGTGTAAGGTTAGGGGTGTTTAGACTCGGGGTACATGTTAGAGTGTTAGGTGCAGACGTAGGAAGTGTTTCCGCATAGCAAACAATGGGGCTGCGTTAGGAGCTGAACGCGGCTTTTTTCAGGTGTTAGGGTTTTTTTCAGCTCAAACAGCCCCATTGTTTTCTATGGGGGAATCGTGCACGAGCACGTTTTTGAGGCTGGCCGCTTGCGTAAGCAACTCTGGTATCGAGAGTTGAAGCTGCGTTAAATATGCTCTACGCTCCTTTTTTGGAGCCTAACGCAGCCTTTATGTGGACTCTCAATACCAGAGTTATTTTTATGGTGCGGCCAGAAAAAAGCCGGCGTTAGCTTTTTGGGTCGTTACCGACAAAACTCCAAATCTAGCCGATATAGTTTCCCTGTACTTCCCCATTTATTATATTTATTGAAGACACAAAAAAATAACACAAATCCCAGAGAAACATTTTTTTTAAATGATCTTTTATTGAGGTTATGCAACAGACATAACAAATAGCAAGCATCCTATATCGTACATGACAAAATATCAGTTAAACAAGATATCAGGTGAACATTATACAATGGTTTAGGCAATACGCGAGATGATTGAAAAGAGAAAAACAAAATATGGACTACTGAAACCTCCATTTTACATTTTAGAACTTTTTTAGATGACTAGGTAGCTGGCCACGTATGGACCCTTTGGTGCAGGTAGAACTGGTGAAACATTGTAGTCATATTTATGACTCTAGTGGGTCTACTGACACTTAATAAATAAAAACATATTAATTGTAGTCGTAACAGTAAAATAAAAACTTGTATTTTTATCAGCGGGTAAGCACAGCTTGTAGTAATGTATAAAGGAGATTAGTATATAAGATATGTGGTCTCAAAGAGACTTATAATCATAAGCATAAAGGTCTGCAGAACTAGATAACAAATATGAACTTATAAAAGGGTAAAAAACTGTGTTTGCATGGTAAATGGTTGCTCTTGGACCAGGTACATCGACCCATAATATTGTAAATAATAAAAATTACATGCAAACTGGTTTTAGTAGATATTAGTAGAGAAGGAGCTACATATATACATATATACTGCAAGAAAGGGAACCAGCACTCAATATTCAAAACAGCCTCCGGGGTGCACTTCCAATCAGAGTAATATTCACAATAGCAAAGAAGGCACACTCCATTTTTAAACTTCATTTATTTGTTAAGGTACCTTAACAAATAAATGAAGTTAAAAAACAGAGAGTGCCTTCTTTGCTATTGTGAATATATATATAGGGTATACCTGTTTAACAGCTTCTTATATAATAAGTGATTGCTCAACAAAAATTAGTCACAGTGAGATATACCTAGTATATGCACTCCATATTAACTCTCATATAGAGTACTCTTTATTAACTTTAATTTAAAATCTATGGGTCAAGAGACAATAATATAAACTCCTTCCAAACTGTAGATGGCCACTCTTGGACCCCCTAAAAGGGTAGAAGAGTTAGAGGAGAAATTCTAGCAGCTGAAATGGTCACCCCTGAACCCTAGACCAATAAAATGGATATGTAGTAAAGTATTGAAATAGCTGGACCTCCTATGTTATCAATAGGCCACTCTTGAGCTAATATATAGCATCTGATAATGACAGAGGTAAGATAGCATATAATGTGGCCACTCTTAGGACAGAAAAAAATGAGGAACAAAATG
Source organism: Bombina bombina (assembly GCF_027579735.1). Taxonomy (NCBI): domain Eukaryota; kingdom Metazoa; phylum Chordata; class Amphibia; order Anura; family Bombinatoridae; genus Bombina; species Bombina bombina. The sequence continues at coordinate 263,222,892 of NC_069503.1, forward strand.
AGGATATACTAAAGAAATATGAGCACTCTTGGGCTTGATAAGGTAATAATAAAAAATAAGAGTACTCTTAATAACCACCTGTCTATATGTATGGAGGAGAAGACAGGATTGCAAAAAGAACCATTACACATACTAAGGTTGCCCAGGTTCCAGACCTTTAGGAAGTTAACTGCCCAGAAGCTTTAGTAGTTAACTGCCCATAGGCTTCAAATTAATGTTAATATAGGTAAATATTAGTAGGTAAGTCTCAGGTCTTTATTTATTAGCAGTCAGCTTCAGGTGTTTATAGGCATAACACCTAAAGGAAGAGTTTGTTAAAAGCAATATGTACACAGTGTAAAAGATAGTCTAGGTCGTTACACTAATACATTTGACTGGTTACATTTCTATAGCAACTTTTTTTGATATTACAAGATATTGGAACAAAGAAACTGTGAAGAATAATAACTCCCTATGCTTATTTCTGTTAACCTTTATCAGCCTTACAATCCATAGTGGAGAATTGTCCCACAGAGCTAGAAAGGTAATAGAGTAGCGCGAGACTGTCTTGTTTGGTCCCATCTGTTCCAGACAGATAATTTCAGTAGGCCAAGCAAAAACTCCCCATGCCGCATCCAGAGCACCGATCTCATCCCGAAAACGTGATGAACATGTGCCCCACTTTAGAGGGACGGCTGCATCCCTCTCGGCTGAGGCAATCTGTAAATGGGGGCACTTCTCACTCTTGTAGTCATCCGGATGAGAGTAAATGAATCCTGCCTCAGAGAGAGTGCTTCTCACATTTGGCTTCATGGAGCTTCTACAGTCCTCAATCACATCATATTTGCCTTAACACCATCTCTCTCTGTGCGCTGTGCTCTCCTCAATCTAGCAACCAGTTGCATAGATGTAGCTTATATCAAAGACTGCGTTACAGCAAGCATCCGGAGATACCTGCTGGGGGGGTTGGTGTGGAAGCCAAAGCTCAAAATGATCTCTGGAATATTAGGGCTGCAGAGTAGAATAATATGAAGCTCAATCAGAGTAGGAGTCTTTCATATTTTAGAATCTGAAGGTCTGGATCTTGGATGCTTCCAAATATCTCAGATTTTGAACAAAATATCTTACAGACTGGAGCAGTTCGAAATATTGCGACCTAAGATGTCCGCTGAACGGAAGTCCCCCCAGCGAAACATTTTTAACAACTTTGCAGTTAAGTAGAGGAAAACATGAAAAAAGCATATTTATGAAATAATTATATTTAATAAAGTGTTATATTGTTTATTCACTGTAAATATTTCACATTCCAATGTTCTGAACATAAAAGAATATGTTCTAAGTATTTATAAATAGATATTCTTTTATATATATATATCTTTATAACTATATATAATTATATATTTATATTATTATATATATGTATAAATATATATTGTACCAAAATACCATCGGATATATGGTATATGTATTTATGAATAAATAGAACATATTCTGCTATGTGAAGAACATTGGAATGTGAAATATTCATATTTTCATGTTGGTTAGCGCACTTGAGAATATGTGATTGGGTTTACGCACGAGTAGGGTGTTAGTTTTTTTTACCCAAAAACCTTTTTTGCTCCATTGACTTCTATGGGTGAATACGTTAACCTGATTACATTGCAGGAATCTGAAGGGGAGTTGCTGAACATGTGCAAACAGATTAACACTGGAATGCATTGAAAGAAAGATTTCAACATGGCAGCCCCCGTGATTAGAGTGAGGTGGGGAATATCCTCAATACTTTGCTTATAAAATATATGTAGTGTTTCCCTTTTATTTTCAAAAATAATGTAACATTTAATATAAGTAACTATTTTAATATAAAATAACAATGCAGACACATTTGAAATATTATCTGAGATACTTATTTTTAAATATCTCAGACATTATTTATATCCCAGTTGTACCCGGCCCTGCTAGAAGACTATTCCATGCTTCTACTTGTTTATGTTTTTGATAATAATAAAAGCAAATGGATAATCTAAATATATTAAATGAGACTCACACTAACAATTATTTCATAAAAAACAAAATGGTTATCATTTCTGAAATAAATAAATAAATATTGGGGTAAGGAGTATCCCAGTAATCCCCCTGGCATGTGTGTATTCTACGGACTCAACACAAAATAACATAATTCTGCCATTCTGACTGTTTACCTGCCGAAACAACTTAATGTGTCAGATTTTTGGCTAAATGTACCAATCAGCAAGTGCTACCCAGGCTCTGAACCAAAAATGGGCTGGCACCTAAGCTGGCATTCCTGCTTTTTCAAATAAAGATACCAATAGAACGAAGAAAAAATGATAATAGGAGTAAATAGAAAGTTGCTTACAATTACATGCTCTAGCTGAATCATGAAAAAAAAAAAAAAACTTGGGTTTCATATCCCTTCAACATTAGATGGGCTGACAATGTTCCCAGCTAGGAAACCTGTCTGCCTGTCTTTGCTGTGAACAAGCAGTTTGTTACCCACAGTTATCATTGTGCAGCACCATCCCCCCTCTGCTCTCACACAATTGCAGGGCCTGTCAATCACCCTGAACAAACAAGTGCTGCTGCTGCTTCTTAAATTGTAGTAAGCAGGCACGTATGAGCAAGCCTGCACTGCAATGGCTCATATGGAGCCCAATTACACCATAGTTATAGGTTTCTATTACATTGGCCACTGTAGGGCTATTAGCCTTAATATGTGTCATTTTGTTGTACTGTAAGCCTTGCTACATTTGCATTCAAGACCATATTATTATCATTATCAACATTTTTATTACATTTTACACAACACAGTGTGGGTTTACAGTACATGCACATTACATATCTCCCAACATTTAATTAAACTAGGCTACAATAATATAGGTACCTAGTATTTTGACCCTCTTGGACTATCAAGATTTTATCTCATTACAAATAAATAGACAGACAGACGATAGCTAGATACAAGCAGGACCACCTGCAATTTACATTATATGCCTGTCCAAGAATATTCAGCAGTTGTTAACACTGCATCAGTATAATACAACTCTTCCCAAATGTAAAACATTATTAGAATGTTCATATCTTGCAGAAATATCTTTTTTTTCCTTTTTTTTTTTTTTTTTTTTTTTTTTATTCATACGTATTTTAATCTTTCCAATGTTTACATTTTCTTTATCATTTTGGAACAGGAGCATGTTATTAATTTTACTGATGTAAGAAGTTTATAGGTTTTTATTTTCAAAATGAACAGTTGCATGAAACGAACAATTCCATTTACTTTAATTAAATATAATAAGAACTCAACAGCTCATGAATGTACTGAAATCTAAGATTTAGTTCCCTTGATAGCATCACAGTGCATTCATTTCTTAATATGTCACAACTTTTGGCATGCTCTGTCTGCATAACTTTAATATAAGTTATGAAATAAAGTACATTTCATGCATTTGTATTATGATTTATGAAAATACAACACACACTCATTCAGTAACTATATATGAACTCATAAGCAGATTTTTTGTGAATCAAACAGCATGAATGCACATGTAATTAATTCACAGAAATAAGGAAATAATTCTATTTAAGATACACGCTTTTTACTATTATTTAGCAATGACAGAACATAATGTGTTGATTTTGAAACAGCCAATAGAATGATTCAAATCAAGCAATAGGAATAAAGCACATTTTATTGGTATTTTTTTTTTTAAACTTCTGTGAGGTGGTGATGGAGTTTTAGGGTAGGGATCTGTTTGGGATAGGGAAATTATTTTAGATGGGGTGGTGTTGAAATTAAGGGGTTTAGAGTAGGAGTGATAAGCAGTTAGGAGGTTAAAAGCAGGGGGTTATTGATGGGTATCTGGAAATTAGAATCTTAATGGGGGATTTTATTTATTGGTTGCTAGGGTGTTAATAGGAGTGGGATTTTTATCAATAGGGTGTAGATAGGAGATTAAGGGGGGATTTTATCAATGGAGGTCTGGCAGTTTAGGGATTAATAAACAGAGTAATTCCAGCCTCCAAATTAAATAAAATACCTTTATTATTTCATGCAGGGTACCAGAACAAACATACAACGTTTCTTTAATCATGTATACATGATTAAGGGTCTAGCATAGACCTGAAACGTTGTATGTTTGTTCTGGGACCCTGCATGAAATAATAAAGGTCTTTTATTGAATTTGGAGGCTGGAATTACTCTGTTTTTTGATGTCTAAGAAGATTTGGCAAATCTGATATTCCGTGCCCCTTGACAGAAGAAAAAGTGTGCTGTTTTCAACATTTTTTGGAAGTTACCAAGTTTAGGGATTAATAGCAAGTGGATTGTTTGCAAATGGAAGTTTGGAAGTTAGGGGTCAATAGCAGAGTGGTATATTTTTGGGGCTGTGGGTCAATGGTGTTATGGGGGTTAATAGTAAAAGGTGTTGGTGCTTGTGCTGGTAAAGGGTTAATAGCAATTAGAGTGTTTTAGCTCTAGTGTTTGTTTTTAAGAGTTGGGCTGTGCTGCTTAAGGGGTTTATAGTGGATATGAGTTTTAGAGGCAGGGGGTTTATTGAGATAAGGGTTGTTGTGGTTAGGCAGTTTGCAGGGGTTTAGTGGTTTTTGTGTTGAGGTTATTGTAATGGGGACTTGTGGCAGTATAGGGGTTAAAATGTTTATACATTAGTTAGGGAAATAATGTTGTTGTTTTTTATTACTTTTGTGTTCTTTCGTTAGATACTGTGATAGCCCAAACTACTTTGTAGCATATATAGCAGAATGAATACCGCTTTAAAGAATTATAGCAAAACAAAATAATAATAGTAATAATAATAACCAACTGCTTGTAATTTCAGCGCAAATATTGAAGCTTTATGAATTTTGTGTGAGCTGTATTAATGTTTCATATTAATTTTATTTTTGCTCTTGACTGGTTTGTGCAGCAGTACAATATCTTTAATGATAAAGGGCTTTGAATATCATTGTAAAGGGACATTGTACTTTAAAATATTCTCGCTTGTGTTTCTAATAGTCCAGGGATGAGCATTGAGATCTTTTGTGAGGATCCGAATGCAGAAGTATTGGTAGCGGATTCATTCATGTAAAAGATCTTCACTCTAAGATCTGGATTTGCACAAATATTAAAGTGGGGATCTTTTACAGGAATCAATCCAGCTACAAAATATCCAAAGGGAACAAGCTACTGCTTACTTCCGCATTCGGGTCCTCATGAAGGATCTGAATGCACAACCCTACTGGAGAATATTTAATAATTTGCAAACAGCTTCTTTACATTTATTTGTTATTTGAATAGCTACTTTTGCCTGTTGTATCCCCAGTTACAATGTAAATCGGATTAACAAATGTTTTCTCTGTAGAAACAGTAGCACTGACTAGTCTCCCAGTGGTGGTATGAGGGAGAGATTTTGTATATGAAATAGCTGCTTGTGTCTAGTATCCCCCAGCCATAATTGCAACAACTAACAAATACTTTCAGACTCAGCCCATTTTTATGAGTGTCTTAGGTGATGGATTTAAAAGGAAGGGGGCTATTTCAAATACATAAATAAACATGAAGGAACAATAAGGGGAAACATTTTTTAGAGTACAGCATTCCTTTAATTTCTCTCTACTGAGACATTTTAACTGGGTGAAAACACCAGGCACCAACTAAACTGTAAGTCCCTAAGCATCTTAATATGGATGGTAATGCAACTTAAAGGGACATTAAACAAGTTGGGATAGAGACAAAATTCAATAATATGTACTTTAATTACTTTACCTACAAATTTATACTGCAGTGCCTCGCCATTAACTCTTTCTTTATAGTTTCTGAATTGTAAAGCTCTAACTCCCCCCACACATTTCCTTCTTTGTCTGTATCTATATCTATTGTTCTTTTGGTAGAATGCCAAAGTGAATAGGGATTATCTGCTGGAGCATGCCTAAAAGCTGTGAACTCAGTTGAAATACAATGCCTGTGTCTTAACACTGATAAGAGGGGTGGAGTTGGTTGCTCCAAGCAGCTTAGCTATGTAATTCATTTTGCTTATTTTTGAAAAATATTTTAAAATACTTGCCAGCAATTTTTAAACAATTTTTTTATGCAAACTATTTTTAATTAGTTAGTCCTTTTAGGATATGCCCAGATCTCACACCGATTGTAATTGGCTCACCCATGTGTTGAGTTAGAAACCAGTAGTGTATTGCTGCTCCTTCAAAAAATGACACCAAGAGAATGAAGCAAATTTGATAATAGAAGTAAACTGTAAAGTTGTTTAAAATTGTATGTTCTACCTATATCATGAAATAAATCATTTGTGTTTCATGTCCCTTTAAGTGTCAAAATGCTTTAGAAAAATGTATCAAAATGTGTTAGAACAAAATGCAAGTAAATGCATTAGTGTGGATAAAAATATTGTTCTTTTGAAATGCAGGAATGTATTAAACCATTTCAAATCTATTAACAGTCTAATAGATCTCTTATTAAACCTTAAATCAAAATAATGTGGAAGTTATACCCACAACATGTAAAATATCAATTACAATTTATACTAAGGAAAGTAACTAATGTTTATGCAGCAACAATTCATTTAATATAAACTGCTACTTTATAACTGAACCTTCAACCTCAGATCTAATAATCAAGACAATAAATATTTACTGAGATCTAAGATGCATTTTTAGATGAGCGAAAATTCTATGTAGGCAAAACAAGTTTAGAAACACAATAATTACTGACAGTAAAAGTCAATTAATTGAACTACATGACTACAAATAGTTTTTATATTTAACTTAATTTAAAGGGACATTTTCATGGTCCTGTCCTCAATTACTCATTGATTATTGATTGATATTTTGTGCTCAGAAAATTGGAGAAAAGTAAAAGGGACAAAGTTATTTACAATGGTTGTATTTATATGACAATTACACATTTTACCTGTTATGAGATGTCAGAAGTAGTGGTACTCAGGTCTGGTGAGTACCACCACACTTATTAGCTGATGAGGATTAAAGGGAAAATACAGAACCAATACATTAAAGTTAAGTTAAATCTAATACTAAACAGATTTCATTTAACATTTTTAAAGAAACAAAAAACACATAAACATCAAATGTATATGTATGAAAACAATTTTTAATTTTTTTTTTAGTTTTCTTTATTGTAGACTTTGAAGAAAACAAAGACAAAAGAAACAAAAAGGTATAAGATGCTCCACATAATAGCATAAAAAAGAACAATACTAGTAGCTCTCACATATGACACATAGCCCCCAAAAGCAAAGCCATTGCTATAAATCCATACGTTTTACAATGTCTGACAGTTTGTGCTTGTAATGGCAGAAACAGAGATTGTTTCAGCAGATCCTTGTGTTGTATTGTCCCTTCTCCTCGAGGATGAAGCTAGAAACATTTGAAGTGTTCTACTCTGTGTGTACAAGGCAAATCCTCAGCCCTGCATAAGTCCAGAGGAGAGCAGATGTGAGACCTCCCAGACCAGTTTAATAAGGTCTCCATTTTCTAAATTAAATAATATTGAAAACAAACATTAACAAAATACAAAACATCCGTCAAAGATTGTATAGTGTCAACAAATAACTGCATTGCAGATATGGAATTATGATTATCTATAAAATGACTCTGATGAGTCACCTATCCTACAAGTTTGTGTAGACAACTCCTCCTTCAGGAGCATAAGAGAAAAGAAAAAAAGGGAAAAGTTATTATTTTCCCTCCCTCCCGATCCAGCCAACCACATTCCATCTATGTGTTGTATAAGCACTTCCATTTATATCTCAGGGAAGCTAACAGCATTATCTCTGTGGGGCCCATTTATCAAGCTCTGAATGGAGCGTGTGGGCCAGTGTTTCTGGCGAGTCTTCAGACTCGCCAGAAACAGCAGTTATGAAGCAGTGGTCTAAAGACAGCTGCTCCATAACCCTGTCCGCCTGCTCTGATGAGGCGGACAGGAATCGCCGGAAATCAACCCGATCGAGTACGATCGGGTTGATTGACACCCCCTGCTGGCGACCCATTGGCCACGAGTCTGCAGGGAGCGTCCGCAAGACCTTTGATAAATAGGCCCCTATATGTGCAAAGGGTAGATGAATGTCTTTCTGCATGCTAACATCTAATGTATTAATGTATATTTGCCATTTTTTTAAAAAGTGTTTCAGTCTCCTAGTAGTGTCCATTGTCATGTCTAGTTGCTCAATAAATAGCTGCCTCCGCAATTTACTATTTAACTGAGGGATGGAAGGAGAGCTCCTGACAGTCCATAGTTTAAGAATGTAATTTCTAGCCAGCAGAATGATGGTAGTGAGAAGAGGCCTGGTGCTATCAACTGGTTATTCCAGTTCAAAAAACATATTTGATTTATCCCCAAAGTAATAATTAAATTAAAATTTTTATTAATCCAATATTGTTCTCTACCCCAACAGTTTCTGATAGGGGTGTGTGTGAAAATAATGTATGAAATCATAATTAAATAAGTAGCATTTACTACATGTATTTGCAATATCGGGATTCCATTTGGCCAACCTGCGGGGAGTGATGTAATCTTAATGAAGCACACGGAACTGAGATTCTCTAAGATTCATTGAATGTGTTTCTTTTCTCACCATACTCAAGCTGTCACATAACAAATCAGTCGTAATATCCTGTCATGTATTTGCCTCCCACATCTTTCCCAACCCAGTAAGAACTACCTTCTTCCCTTTCTGTAATAAAAAAAATGAAATCCCAGAAATTAAAAAATGTCCTGATTTGAAGGCATCCTGGGAGTGCCAAAAATGTGAGCCTTCCTTAGGTTGGTAATATAATGGTGCACTGGTAAGTATGCATACAAGTGTGTACAAGGTAGATTAAATTGGGTTTGGAGATTTTTGAAAGATTTTTTCCCATGTCTAGTATGATCCAAAGCATCCCCAATAGTTCTCAGGCCAGCTACCCTCCACACACAGAAAGGAGAAGTATCAAAGCCAGGAGGAAAATACTTATTTCCCTGTAAGGGGATGAGACTACGGGATGGTAAAGGACGATCCAACTAATGGGGAGCTAAGTGCCAAGCTCCCGACACATCCCTATATAAAAGATGATATTTAATAAAAGCTGGAACATCTCTTAGTTTAGCGAAAGAAAGAAAGAAAGGAGACCCTAAAAGCTTTTAAAACAGTCTGCTCCAGACCCAAAATGTAAAAGCGATAAGTTTCCGTCTGTCAATCTATCACAAGGCGTATCAGGGAAGACCAATTATAGAGCTTTAAATGAGGTAATCCCAAACCTCCCTGGGTTCCTGAAGCGTAAAGTTTAGAGTGCAATTCATGGTTCCCCCCCTCCAGAGGAACTTTGTGATGACTCCTTTAAGTGTTTTCAAATCTTTTTTAGACATTAAGAAGGGCAACATAAGCAATGGGTAAAGAATCTTGGGAAGTATCACCATCTTTATAAGACTGACTCGCCCTATCAATGATAATGGGAGTCATTTCCAATCCATCAATTTAGAGCTTAAAGCGGTGCAGTGTCGAGTTACATTCATTTGATATAAGATGGAAGGATTGGCACACAGGTGAATGCCCAAATAATTAAGAGTAGGGGAAGCTTACTGGAATGGATAGTGATATTTCTGGGGTTTAGATTTACAGTACGTAATTATATTATCTCCGATTTAGATTAATTAATTTTGTACCCTGAAAAGGAGCCTAAGTCTGATATAGTTTTCAAAATTATATGGATATATAATGACGGGTTATGAAAACATTTTTTAGTACATTGTCACTTTAATGGTCTATGTAGTCCATCTGACTGAATACAAGGGTTAAATCAAAATCAGAACTCCCACTATTCCCCCGAAGCTTTCAATTAACTCTTTAAGGGTATGTCTTTGCCTTGCTTGAAGAACACCCAAAACTCACCCTAATCTGTCTATTCAGCCACACAAACTGCCTAGATCACACTACTTCACCTCGTTCCACACAACTCCAACCTCTGACCTTTCAGACTCCACCCCTTTATCATTCAGTCTCAACAACAGGTGTACAGCTATGTGTTTGTTTGTTTTTTACATTAAACATCACTTAGTAACATATTGTTACATATTATTCTTATAAAAAAATATGATTGTGCAGATTGAGTACATAAATTTATATGTCTTTATATGTCTCTATATGTATTGTGTTTATTTTTACATTTGCTTATTTCCCTGAAAAATATTTAAAACCACTTATGATTACTTTCCAGGCATCTTATTACATTTTTGTTCATCATGAACAGTAAACAAATGTCTTGATAGTGTTTAGTATGTTTAGAAATGTGTTTATTAAATGGTTTATTACTACTTAAAGGGACATAAAACCACATTTTGTACTTTCATGATTTAGAAAGAGTATGCAAGTTTAACCCCTTAAAGGGACAGTACACTGTTAAATAGTTTTTCCATTAATGTATTTTAAATTACTTGTTATACCAACTGCAGAGTATAAAATATTTGAGAAATTCAATTTTCATGCTTATTTGTGTATATGAAGTAGCTGATTTTGTGCTTTCAAACCACAGCCTATTACAATGGGTTGAACTTAAAGGTGATATCAGATCTCATTATGTTCTAAGTTTGTGTAAACAGACTTGCTTCCTTATCTTTTATTTGGCTGGAACACCAAAGCTCAATACATAGAGAGAACAATGGAAAATGATCATTTCATTACTCAACTATCCTGCATCCCACTGAGAGTGTAATCTCTTCTGCTGGCTGTGTATACTTAGGCTATTCAATAGCCTATACTCCAGTATTAATTTGTTCAGTGTAGGTGGCGATACCACAGGCTAAATCACTATTTCAAATGCTGAAATAGGAGTAAAGGAGCTACTTGTAACCAATTTAATACACTCTAGCAGGTTAAAAGGATCATTGAGAATAATTTAAAGGGGAGATTTTTTTGGGGTGAACTGTCCCTTTAACGACCAACGACGTATGGGGTACGTCCTCTAAAAAAAATACACTTAATGACCGAGGACGTACCCCGTACGTCGTCGGTCTTGGAAAGCGATGGAAGCAATCCTGATTGCTTCCAGCCGCTTTACGGTTATTGCAGTGATGCCTAGATATTAAGGCATCCTGCAATAACCTTTCTTACCCATCTGACATCAATGGCCGCAATCGTTGGTGGGTGCCGATGTGGGAGGCGGGTGGGCGGCCATCGATGGCGTGCATGATGCTAGAGTGGGCGGAATCATGGGCGGTGTCACCAGGGGCATGCACTAGGGGCGGCGGGAGTGTGCACAGAGCGGGAGCTGGTGGGAACCACTACATTATAGAAACATTTTATATATTAAGTGGGAGAAAGGGGGGTGGGAATTGGGAATGTAAATGGATCTAAGGGATCTAGGAGGGGGTTGGTCCTTGTGGGAGGGGGGCTACACTACAGATAAAAGTAAACATAAAAGGTAGAGGGGGAGGGTTAGAGAGCTATTGGGGGGGGGATCAGGGAGGTTGGGGGCTAAGGGGGGATCCTACACAGCAGCATATGTAAATATGTTCCAAAAAAATAAAAGATACCTTTTATTTTAGTACTGGCAGACTTTCTGCCAGTACTTAAGATAGCAGGGACAATTGTGGGGTGGGGGAGGGAAGAGAGCTGTTTGGGAGGGATCAGGGGGTGGGATGTGTCAGGTGGGAGGCTGATCTCAACACTAAAGCTAAAATTAACCCTGCAAGCTCCCTACAAGCTACCTAATTAACCCCTTCACTGCTAGCCATAATACATGTGTGATGCGCAGCGGCATTTAGTGACCTTCTAATTACCAAAAAGTAACGCCACGGCCATATATGTCTGCTATTTCTGAACAAAGAGGATCCCAGGGAAGCATTTACAACCAGCTGTTTGTAAATAATTTCAGTGAGAACCTAAAGTTTGTGAAAAAGTTTGTGAAAAAGTGAACAATTTTTTTTATTTGATCACATTTGGTGGTGAAATGGTGACATGAAATATACCAAAATGGGCCTAGATCAATACTTTGGGTTGGAAGAAAAAGAAGGTCCAATGGCACTACTGGTATGTACGTATGACTGCACCCTAGAAATAGTAACAGCTAATTAGCATAATACAAAGGAGTGGAGGAGGTGCTGTGTATTAATTAACATGTTCAAAAAGAGAGAGAATGGAGAGAACCATACAAGAATACACACATAGCACTCAATGCAGTAACATGTGACTCATATTATATACATGGGTACAAAATGGAGCTTGAAAATCAAATGCCAATTCTAGGAAGTTAAAACATAACTTTTATTCAAACGCAAAAAGGATTAAAATCATGGGATGTGCAATAAAAAATATACAGATTAGAACGGACTACCAATCCTATACTATAAAAGGCCAAGTGTGTTTGTCCGAAGCTGTCATGCGCAGTAGAGACAGCACGAGGACAAACACACCTGGCCTTAAATCCCTACCTGATCTGCTGCGAGCAGAAGTGGGCGTGACCGAACGTGTACGGGGGTGTGGCTGACCGTGAAGGGGGGAGAGAGAAAGAGGGGAGATGTGGATAGAGAGAGAGGGGAGAGAGAAAGAGGGGGGGAGAGAGGGGAGAGAGAGAGAGGAGAGAGAGGGGGAGAGAGGGGGGAGATAGAGAGAGAGAGAAGAGAGAGGGAGAGAGAGGAGAGAGAGAGAGAGAGAGGAGAGAGAGAGAGAGGGGAGAGAGAGAGAGAGAGAGGTTGAGAGAGGGGAGAGAGAGAGAGAGGGGAGAGAGGGGAGAGAGAGAGAGAGAGGGGAGATAGAGAGAGAGGGGAGATAGAGAGAAAGAGAGAGGGGAACGAGAGAGAGGGGAGCGAGAGAGAGGGGAGCGAGAGAGAGGGGAGCGAGAGAGAGGGGAGAGAGAGAGAGGGGAGAGAGAGAGGGGAGTGAGAGAGAGGGGAGTGAGAGAGAGGGGAGTGAGAGAGAGGGGAGAGAGAGAGGGGAGAGATAGAGGGGAGAGATAGAGAGAGAGGGGGGAGAGAGAGAGAGGGGGGAGAGAGAGAGAGAGAGAGAGAGAGAGAGAGAGAGAGAGAGAGAGAGAGAGAGAGAGAGAGAGAGAGAGGGGGAGAGAGAGAGGGAGAGGGGAGATGGAGAAAGAGGGAGAGAGAGAGAGAGAGAGAGAGAGAGAGGGGAGATGGAGAGATAGAGAGAGGGGAGAGAGAGAAAGAGAGAGAGGAGATGGAGAGAGAGAGAGAGAGAGAGGGAGGGGAGAGAGAGAAAGAGAGAGGGGAGATAGAAAGAGAGGGGAGATAGAGAGGGAGAGAGAGAGCGCAAAAGAGGGGGGGGGAGAGAGAGTGCAAAAGAGAGGGGGAAAGAGAGAGCGCAAAAGAGAGGGGGAGAGAGAGAGCAAAAGAGAGTGGGGAGAGAGAGAAAGCAAAAGAGAGTGGGAGGGAGAGAACACAAGGGGTGGGACCACTGTACTGCAAAAAATGGCCCGTGGACTTTAGGACTAGTTCTATATAATGTACCAGCTCATGGTGTAAATGGTTCAGTCAGTATGATTGGTGCACACAATTTGTGGAGTACTACAGATTGGATAACAATTTTCAGCTAAATAGCTGATTACTCGATGACCCTAATATGTATTACATTTGAATAAAGGGGTATAATGATAATGAGAGAAAGTACTCGAATATTCTCAACTTCCAAATGTGAATAGTGATGGTGTGTCACATTAGGGGTTGCTATGAAATAATCAAAGTGATACAATGTAACATAAAGAATAAATGTACTATATCTAATCACTTGAGTAGCCTGCCTAGTAGTATAGTTTTACCGGGTCTTATAAATAACTTATGTCCCATACATCTGGAGATAAGTACCGGTAGCTATATCTAGTGGATAGCTTACTAGTAATTGCTTATATCAATTCCAGAACTGATTGACCAACCTAGATACCGAATTAATCATGATAATAATGTATTGATATCCTAGAAGCATAGAGTGGAGTATACTGTGCGGTCTTGAAGATAGTAATTATCGGTAGGATAGAATGTAATTATCGGTAGGAGTGTCATTTAGACAAATTAGTACTGAATACTGTAGGTAATACTTAGACTTAAATAGCCTCACTCCATTTATAAAGAATATAATAAAACCGTAGCAGTATACTAGGGATTTAAAGTAAAATATACTGTGTCGTCCAAGTGGTCAAGATCAGAACAGAGAAATGCAAATAGTATGTATATGCGCTATCTGGAGATCACTAGAATCTATACCACAGGGGATTGACTCAGGCTTGAAATAGAGACAGAACAGCCATGGTTGTTGAATACGTTGTATAAAATCAAATAATCGGATACGTTATAAACAGAGCTCTAGGGTTAAAGCGCTAGCACTAAATGAGCTGCCACATTAACGGTGGAGTACGAAGTAAGTAAGCTCTTTCAGATCCGATTATACTGACTGACAAATGAATTATAAAAGGTACACAATTAGATAACCATATTAGTGCTATAAGTATGCATGGTAGTTTATCTAACTGACCTAACAATCACAGGAGCTCCCAGACTCCTCACCAGCGCCCTAACATGTTTTAAATACCCATGTATTTAATATGACTCACATGTTACTGCATTGAGTGCTATGTGTGTATTCTTGAATGGTTCACTCCATTCTCTCTCTTTTTGAACAATACTTTGGGTTGTCTACTACACTACACTAAAGCTAAAATTAACCCTACAAGCTCCCTAATTAAACCCTTCACTGCTGGGCATAATATACGTGTGGTGCGCAGCGGCATTTAACGGCCTTCTAATTACCAAAAAGCAACGCTAAAGCCATATATATCTGCTATTCCTGAACAAAGGGGATCCCAGAGAATCATTTACAACCATTTGTGCCATAATTGCACAAGCTGTTTGTAAATAATTTCAGTGAGAAACCTAAAATTGTGAAACATGTAATGTTTTTTTTTTTTTATTTGATCGCATTTGGCGGTGAAATGGTGGCATGAAATATACCAAGATGGGCCTAGATCAATACTTGGGGTTGTCTACTACACTACATCTAAAATTAACCCTAGAAGCTCCCTACATGATCCCTAATTAACCCCTTCACTGCTGGGCATAATACACGTGTGGTGCGCAGTGGCATTTAGCGGCCTTCTAATTATCAAAAAGCAACACCAAAGCCATATAAGTATGCTATTTCTGAACAAAGGGGATCCCAGAGAAGAATTTACAACCATTTGTGCCATCATTGCACAAGTTGTTTGTAAATAATTTCAGTGAAAAACCAAAAGTTTGTGAAAAAAATTGTGAAAAAGTGAACGATTTTTTTTTATTCGATCGCATTTGGTGGTGAAATGGTGGCATGAAATATACCAAAATGGGCCTAGATCAATACTTAGGGATGTCTTCTAAAAAATATATATATACATGTTAAGGGATATTAAGGGATTCCTGAAAGATATCAGTGTTCCAATGTAACTAGCGCTAATTTTGAAAAAAAGTGGTTTGGAAATAGCAAAGTGCTACTTGTATTTATTGCCCTATAACTTGCAAAAAAAGCAAAAAAGATGTAAACATTGGGTATTTATAAACTCAGGACAAAATTTAGAAACTATTTAGCATGGGTGTTTTTTGGTGGTTGTAGATGTGTAACAGATTTTGGGGGTCAAAGTTAGAAAAAGTGTGTTTTTTTCCATTTTTTCCTCATGTTTTATAATTTTTTATAGTAAATTATACGATATGATGAAAATAATGGTATCTTTAGAAAGTCCATTTAATGGCGAGAAAAACGATATATAATATGTGTGGGTACAGTAAATGAGTAAGAGGAAAATTACAGCTAAACTCAAACACCACAGAAATGTAAAAAATAGCCTTGGTCCCAAATGGACAGAAAATGGAAAAGTACTGTGGTCATTAAGGGGTTAAACAACTTTCTAATTTACTTCTATTTTCTAATTTTCTTAATTTTCTTGATAACCTTTGTTGAAAAGCACATCTAAAAAGGTTCAGTAGCTGCTGAATTGTGGCTGCACATATTATTATTTTTTATTATTATCATTTATTTATAAAGCGCCAGCAGATTACGCAGCGCTATACAAAGAATAAAAAAAACATTACAGGGATACAGTAATACACAAACAAGTACAGTAGGGGTAAATAACAGTTGTAGGTGCAATAATTGAGTTATACAAAAGAAGAGGAATGCCCTGCCCTTAAGCACAATCATAGATGCTTCGTGTAATTGCCTCACCCAAGTGCACTGTTATTTCTCCAACAAAGGATATCTAAAGAATGCCCAAATTAGATAATATAAGTAAACTGGAATGTTGTTTAAAATTGTATTCTCTTTCATAATCATGAAAGAAAAAATTTGGGTTTGTATTTGTGCAATACAAAAATATATGTAGTTTGGTGATGGTAATAAAAACCAATTTACCATAGCAAAAAAATTAAAATAAATGCTTCAATGCCCTTTTCAATTATTTAATAGGCAATTACATTTTCATGTCTTTAAAAAAAAAAAAAAGAAAAAAGTTAATATTTTAAGGGCTAAAAACGAAAATAAAACTGAAATTGATGATTGCATTACAAGTAGTGTTCTCTATACTTTAAGGAATTTCTTAATGCCCATAGTATTACTTTTCTCTGAACTGGTAGTGAAAGTCTTTTCAGTAATGTTATTTTAGCAGTTGACATAATACCCATGAGAACTTGGCTGTGTAAAGTTAAAAACGAGAACAAATTGTTAAACCTAGTGTGACCTTTGATATTTATGTCTACAAGTTAAATACATCCCAGCACAGAAAAGAAAAATGTTCCAAAACATGATGAAGGACGAGTAAATTTTGAGCTTTTATTAGCAAATCTACAATTTTATTACTGGTTGTAGACTAGAAACAATGAACCTATTTTTCCCCCTTAATTATAGAAAGAAATAATAATACAAAGCTCATAACAAAACTAATTAGTATTATTTAGGGATGAATAAGAATTGATAGAAATACATAGCCCCATAAAATATAAGAAATATCACACTGTAATAAAAAGCATATAAAATATAATTATTTTAAAAATTAACCAAATATTTAAATTTAAATTAATAAAAGTCAAGCTTTTCAACAAGTAAAAATCCAACATCTATTCTTTGTCCAAAAGCTTTGAGCATATCATAATTTGTGAGCTCCTATTTTTTTGTAGTGATAGCTATGACAAATCACACATAGCTTAAAGGGACACTGTACCCAAAATTTTTCTTTCGTGATTCAGATTGAGCGTGAAATTTTAAGCAACTTTCTAATTTACTCCTATTATCAAATTTTCTTCATTCTCTTGGTATCTTTATTTGAAATGCAAGAATGTAAGTTTAGATGCCGGCCCATTTTTTGTGAATAACCTGGGTTATTCTTGCTGATTGGTGGATAAATTAATCCACCAATAAAAAGTGCTGTCCAGAGTACTGAAACAAAAAAAAAGCTTAGATGCCTTCTTTTTCAAATAATGATAGCAAGAGAACAAAGAAAAATTGATAATAGGAGTAAATTAGAAAGTTGCTTAAAATTGCATGCTCTATCTGAATTACAAAAGAAAAAATTTGGGTACAGTGTCCATTTAAAGCCAATAGTAAGTAGGCAAACAATGCAGATTATACAAAAAATATGTATCTTTTGAGTTTACTTACCCACTGCAATTATAAACTAAACATAACAGGATTAGCCTTTAGAAGTCTGCAGTGTGCTTTTTAAGCTCTGAGAGTAAGAAAGATCATCATTTTGAGAGCTAAATTGCATGAAAAGGGGACCAAATAAATAATGCAATTATATTGCAAAGTTGTTCCACTATGGATAACTAAGCATTTTATATTAAAAGCTCAAGGTGCTTACTGCTCCATTAACCCCTAATCAGCCAGGCCACTTACGCAAATTAACCCCTCCATAATAGTATGCTTAGCAATCGCCATTGCAATAAGTCACTAGGACCTTAATTGCTATTAATTCCCAACTATAAATAAAATGTCTACTAGTGAACGTTCTGACTGTTTCAGGGAGAGTTTTTACGGTGCATTGAGCATCGTGTGTATATATGATGCATCCTCATTAACGCACAGATCCTACTCACTGAGCTGGTGTGATGTTTTTATCAGGAATGACGAAAACGGTGTCATCACTAATGCTAAATCTGATATCTAAGGACTAGATTACGAGTGGAGTGGTAATTATCTTTCCCACACTAACTCTGCTTGACTTCTGCTCTTTGCGCACATATTACAAGTTGAAAGTAAATATTTTTCACTCGTGCGCTAACCTGATGCATGTGAAGAGCAGAAGTTACAATATTGTGACTGTGTTAACATACTCTCCCCATAGACCACAATGGAGAGAGAAAAGTGGAAAAAAACCTAACACCTATACTCACGCACTAACCCAAATTGCCATAAGCCCCCCTACTCTAATAACCCCTAACCCATGCAAAAGAGAAGATATACAGTAGCACAGTCAGTGAAAACAAGTGAAACTAATGGACACTATTTTAAATAGAAGAATTATGTCTTACACAAAGTCAAACAACATAGATGATCAAAAACAGCACTGATTACAGCAGGAACATCGCTTCTAGTTTATTTCTAGGACTATATAACTCAAGTGATTTATGTTTTGGTAAAGGATTTGATACTATCACATAAAACAGACTAATTAATAGGCTGTACATTCTTTGATTAGGCTTGAAAATAGATAAGTGGGTAGAAAATTGGCTAACCTTTTTAAGTGTTTTAATTAAAGTGAATGTAAATTTTGATGCTAAAGTGCCCGGTTTTTAAAACTTTGATTAAAAACAGGGTCACTTTAATTCATCAAAATTTACATTTTACTCCTGTTGTGTAAAAAAAAACTTACCTTTTAAACTTCACAGCAGCTCCAGCTTCTTTCAGTCTCACAAGCCATTTCTGGTGTCAGAAATGATTGATAGGTCATCCTCCAATCACAGCTTCCCCCCCGGGGGATTCAGTGTCTGATTCACTGCTGTGATTGGAGGAAGCCAGATGCCTCATTTTAGACCCAGGAAGAGGCTTTGAAATGGGTGGAGGAAGATGGAGCTGCTGTGAAGATTAAAAGGTAAGTTTTTTTTCACAACAGGAGTGAAATGAAAATTTTGATGAATTAAAGTGCCCTTGTTTTCAATCGAAGTTTTAAAAACCGGGCACTTTAGCATAAAAGTTTACATTCACTTTAAAGTTAATTAAAAAGATGAGCTAGTCATGATTACATGGATGCCTCAGTTGTTAGTTTTTGAGCCTGTTTTATTTAACATGTTGTTCATCAATGATATTGGTATTTGAAGTCAAAGAAACATGTTTTTCCACAAATGATAAATCAACATGCAAAAGAGTTCCATGAAGATAAGATCAAATGAGCAGTTAAAAAAATCTATAGTAATCTAAGGTTAATTAAAAACTCAATAGCACTTATCTGACAATAACAAAAAATTAAGGGCTAGATTACAAGTGGAGCAAATATGCGCTGGTATTTCAAGTTATATGTAATGCAAACGCGACCTCAAGAGAGATTCCATAGGCTCCAATGGGAGTCTCGTTCTCATGCCGTCAGACATGGCATGAGAACCCAGCGCAGCGAAGGGGGTAAGTTACGCAGTGATGGGCAGCAGATTTAAATATATATGTATATGATTATATACATATATATTTATGTGTTAATATTTGTATATACACATATTAACACATAAATATACATGTATGTAAGCATATACATACAGTACATATTTACAGGGAACACAGAGTGTTAATTTATTTTTTTATCAAAACCTACAATATGCTTTATTTTGGGGGCAATTGGGGGATATTTTAAAAATTAACCAGAGGTCTAATTGCCACCGTGAGCATATGAGTGGCGATGTGGGTGGACTTTTGCTGAAGCTGAGAACCCTGTTATTACCTATGGGAGACACATCGCCACTCATCGGAACAGAGGAGTTCAGCCCATTTTTTTTTTAGAATATATGGCCAAAAAGGCAATATTTTGTGGGTCTGGCAATGTTTTGATAATCAGGGCCTTAGGTATAGAGCACAAAGTGCACAAAAAGTTTTATTTTTTTTAGATAATGCACCATTTTAGTAGCCCTACTTTGAAATATTTATATTTTATTTATATCCTTTAATGTCTTCCTAGGGGAACTCTGTTTTGGAGATCCCATCCTCTTGATGGTGTGCAACTGGGCCTCCTGACTGAAGACTTCATTGGGTGTAAAATCACTGTGAAAGTGCATGAAGACAACACTTGGCATAAGAATGTCTAGGTGCAGAGGCACTTCCTTATTGTTATAGGTGTGTTCTAGTGGCCACCACCACCTACAAGGACATTTTAATTTTAAGTGACAACACATGGTAAAGACATTGTCAGGAACATTTACTTCCTCATTTAGCCCATCCTACTTTCCCTTTATATATCCCTCTCACCTTCTCCCAGGTGCTTAGTATTTTGTGATTGTTGTTTGTAACACTGTCATTTCCTAAGCTCTAACTGGAGTTTGTTTGCTCTCTATAATCGCTACTTGGAATGCTTAATAAAGACAATTTAAAAAAAAATGGTGTGACAAAATAAAGTATTATGTTTTTGCACTCAAACATCCGTTTAAATTCCATTAATGGGGCACTCAGGTCAAAATAAACTTTTATGATTCAGATAGAGCATGTAGTTTTAAGTCTCTTTCCATTTGACTTCCATGATCAAATATTCACACTTTCTGAGGATCAAGATCCTACTGTGCATGTGTACAAGCTGACCGGGTATACGTATACTAGTCTGTGATTGGCTGATGTCTCTCACATGATATATGGGGCTGGAAAATGGTAGAAAAAAATAAATTTGTCCAAAAAAAAATAAATCTACTGCTTATTTAAATTTGAAATTCAGAGTGGGTGTTAAATCATTGTCTGTGTATTATGCACGTGTTAATTTATATAATTCTACTGCATTGAGTGATCCTTTAAAGCCAATGAGCATTATCGGTCAATACTTTTCAGCTAATTAGCATTAGGAATGATCTATCAGCCAGTAGGAAATCAGAGCTCCCAAAGGTTTATTGTCATAGGTTGGGACATCTGCCTCACTGTTTCCTCCTTAGGGCAAATGCCCAGATTTCAGAGCTCACCACGGACCGCCTAGCTCCACTTTGACTCAACCCAACTCCACTCACGCCACAGCCAACCACACCCATCAGTTTTTGAAACACAAAACACCTATGAGCCATCACCCACGTTCCTTTCCTAATCATGAAAAGGCTTTCAGAACTGGTGGGCAGTATGTGAAATGCACAATTGAAACTGCTGTACCTACAGCGACCTACAGCGCTAACCCGAAGTGAGTAATAAATATTTAACATTTCTATGTTCTTAACTTAGGATAAAATGTTATTTTTATTTATAAAAACGTGTCCATATTTATAAAATATATATCTTTACCTATATATTTATATAAATATATGCAGGTATTGATATATATGTACAATAAATATTTAGGAATACAAAGAACATTTTCTTGAAGAACATTGGAATTTAATATACATTAAATACAAAATAAAAACCAGTATTCATATTAAAGGGATAGTCTAGTCAAAATTAAACTTTCATGATTCAGATATAGCTGTACCGCACACCTTTTTAGCCGTAACGCAAAGTAACTACCGCACCTTTCAAAAAGTCCTTTTTCAATGGGACTTCCACAGCGCCGGTATTATGAGTTTTGCCTGGGAGGCCAAAAAGTGAGCGGCAGAGCCTATACCGACAAGATTCATTCCGCCATCTAAAGTCAGTAGTTATGAATTTTACGTTACAAAGCTGTAGCATAAAACTCATAACTAAAGTGTTACAAAGTACACTAACACCCATAAACTACCTATTAACCCCTACACGAGGCCCTCCCTCATCGCAAACACTAAAATAAAAGTATTAACCCCTAATCTGCCGCTCCGGACATCGCCGCCACTATAATAAACATATTAACCCCTAAACCGCTGCACTCCCGCATCGCAAACACTAGTTAAATATTATTAACCCCTAATGCCACCAACATCACCGCTGCCACTATGCTAAAGTTATTAACCCCTAAACCTAACCCTAGGTCTAACCCTAACACCCCTAACTTTAAAATAATTAAAATAAATCTAAATAAAAATTACTATCATTACCTAAATAATTCCTATTTAAAACTAAATACTTACCTATAAAATAAACCCTAAGCTAGCTACAATATAAATAATAGTTACATTGTAGCTATCTTAGGTTTTATTTTTATTTCACAGGTAAGTTTGTATTTGTAAATTAGAAACGGCCAGATTACGAGTTTTGTGTTATGAGCGGCTCGGCAATAACTTGCAAGTTATTTCCACCGCTCACCTCCCTATAGTGCTGCTATTACAGGTTTGCAAAAACCCGGCGTTAGCAGGCAATATGGCAGCGTTGAGCTCCATACCGCACCCAAATACCAGCGCTGCTTTGAGCTGCTTTTACGTGCTCGTGCACAATTTCCCCATAGACATCAATGGGGAGAACCAGCTAAAAAAAGCCTAACACCTGCAAAAAAGGAGCGTAAAGCTCCGTAACGTAGCCCCATTGATTCCTATGGGGAAAGTAAAGTTATGTTTACACCTAACACCCTAACATAAACCCCGAGTCTAAACACCCCTAATCTGCCACCCCCGACATCGCCGACACCTACATTACACTTATTAACCTCTAATCTGCCGCCCCCGACATCGCTGCCACCTACCTACACTTATTAACCCCTAATCTGCCTCCCCCAATGTCGCCACCACTATACTAAAGTTATTAACCCCTAAACCTAACCCTAAGTCTAACCCTAACACCCCTAACTTTAATATAATTAAAATAAATCTAAATAAAACTTACTATTATTACCTAAATAATTCCTATTTAAAACTAAATACTTACCTATAAAATAAACCCTAAGCTAGCTACAATATAAGTAATAGTTACATTGTAGATATCTTAGGTTTTATTTTTATTTCACAGGTAAGTTTGTATTTATTTTAACTAGGTAGAATAGTTAGTAAATAGTTATTAACTATTTACTAGCTATCTAGTTAAAATAAATACAAATTTACCTGTAAACTGTAACTATTTACTAACTATCTAGTTAAAATAGATACAAATTTACTAGGTAGAATAGTTAGTAAATAGTTATTAACTATTTACTAACTATCTAGTTAAAATAAATACAAATTTACCTGTAAAATAAAACCTAACCTGTCTTACACTAACACCTAACATTACACTACAATTAAATAAATTACATTAAAGGGACACTGATCCCAAATTTTTTCTTTTGTGATTCAGATAGAGCATGCAATTTTAAGCAACTTTCTAATTTACTCCTATTATCAAATTTTCTTTGTTCTCTTGCTATCTGTATTTGAAAAAGAAGACATCTAAGCAAAGGAGCCAGCAAATTTTTGGTTCAGGACCATGGACAGTACTTTTTATTGGTGCTGTCCAATCAGCAAGGACAACCCAGTTTGTTCACAAAAAATGGGCCGGCATCTAAACTTACATTCTCGCTTTTCAAATAAACATACTAAGAGAATAAAGAAAATTTGATAATAGGAGTAAATTATAAAGTTGCTTACAATTGCATGCTCTATCTGAATCACAAAAGAAAAAAATTGGGTTCAGTGTCCCTTTAATTAAATACAATTAACTAAATTACACAAAATAAAAAACACTAAATTACACAAAATAAAAAAGAAATGATCAAATATATATATATTAATTACACCTAATCTAATAGCCCTATAAAAATAAAAAAGCCCCCCCCCCAAATAAAAAAAACCCTAGCCTACACTAAACTGCCAATAGCCCTTAAAAGGGCCTTTTGCGGGGCATTGCCCCAAAGAAGTCGGCTCTTTTACCTGTAAAAAAAATACAAACAACCCCCCAACAGTAAAACCCACCACCCACACAACTAAACCCCCTAAATAAAGTTATATCTAAAAAACCTAAGCTCCCCATTGCCCTGAAAAGGGCATTTGGATGGGCATTGCCCTTAAAGGGGCATTTAGCTCTTTTTTTCTGCGCCCAAATCCTAAGCTAAAAATAAAACCCACCCAATAAACCCTTAATAAAACCTAACACTAACCCCCGAAGGTCCACTAACAGTTTTTGAAGACCGACATCCATCCTCAACGAAGCCGGGAGAAGTCTTCATCCAAGCGGCAAGAAGTCGTCCTCCAGACGGGCAGAAGTCTTCATCCAGACTGCATCTTCTATCTTCATCCTTTCGACGCGGAGCGAGTCCATCTTCAAGACATCCGGCGCGGAGCATCCTCTTCTTTCGACGGGCTACTGAAGAATGAAGGTTCCTTTAAGGGACGTCATCCAAGATGGAAGGATGAAGATAGAAGAGGCTGTCTTGATGAAGACTTCTGCCTGTCTGAAGGACAACTTCTTGCCGCTTGGATGAAGACTTCTCACGGCTTCATTGAGGACTTCTGCCCGCTTGGATGAAGACTTCTCCCGGCTTTGTTGAGGATGGATGTCCGGTCTTCAAAAACTGTAAGTGGATCTTCAGGGGTTAGTGTTAGGTTTTATTAAGAGTCTAAACACCCCTAATCTGCCACCCCCGACATCGCCGACACCTACATTACACTTTATTAACCCCTAATCTGCCGCCCCCAACGTCGCCACCACTATACTAAAGTTATTAACCCCTAAACCTAACCCTAAGTCTAACCCTAACACCCCTAACTTTAATATAATTAAAATAAATCTAAATAAAACTTACTATTATTACCTAAATAATTCCTATTTAAAACGAAATACTTACCTATAAAATAAACCCTAAGTTAGCTACAATATAACTAATAGTTACATTGTAGCTATCTTAGGTTTTATTTTTATTTCACAGCTAAGTTTGTATTTATTTTAACTAGGTAAATTAGTTAGTAAATAGTTATTAACTATTTACTAACTATCTAGTTAAAATAAATACAAATTTACCTGTAAAATAAAACCTAATCTGTCATACACTAACACCTAACATTACACTACAATTAAATAAATTACATTAATTAAATACAATTAACTAAATTACACAAAATAAAAAAGAAATTATCAAATATTTAAACTAATTACACCTAATCTAATAGCCCTATAAAATAGCCCCTGAAAAGGGCATTTGGATGGCCATTGCCCTTGAAAGGGCATTTAGCTCTTTTTCTGTGCCCAAACCCTAAGCTAAAAATAAAACCCACCCAATAAACCCTTAATAAAACCTAACACTAACCCCTGAAGATCCACTTACAGTTTTTGAAGACCGGACATCCATCCTCAACAAAGCCGGGAGAAGTCTTCATCCAAGCGGGCAGAAGTCCTCAATGAAGCCGTGAGAAGTCTTCATCCAAGCGGCAAGAAGTCGTCCTTCAGACAGGCAGAAGTCTTCATCAAGACAGCCTCTTCTATCTTCATCCTTCCATCTTGGATGACGTCCCTTAAAGGAACCTTCATTCTTCAGTAGCCCGTCGAAAGAAGAGGATGCTCCGCGCCGGATGTCTTGAAGATGGACTCGCTCCGCGTCGAAAGGATGAAGATAGAAGATGCAGTCTGGATGAAGACTTCTGCCCGTCTGGAGGACGACTTCTTGCCGCTTGGATGAAGACTTCTCCCGGCTTTGTTGAGGATGGATGTCCGGTCTTCAAAAACTGTAAGTGGATCTTCAGGGGTTAGTGTTAGGTTTTATTAAGGGTTTATTGGTTGGGTTTTATTTTTAGCTTAGGGTTTGGGCACAGAAAAAGAGCTAAATGCCCTTTCAAGGGCAATGGCCATCCAAATGCCCTTTTCAGGGCAATGGGGAGCTTAGGTTTTTTAGATAGAATTTTGTTTGTTGTGTGGGTTGGTGGGTTTTACTGTTGGGGGGTTGTTTGTATTTTTTTTTTTACAGGTAAAAGAGCTGATTTCCTTTTAAGGGCTATTGGCAGTTTAGTTTAGGCTAGGGTTTTTTTTTTGGGGGGGGGCGTTTTTATTTTTATAGGGCTATTAGATTAGGTGTAATTAGTTTAAATATTTGATAATTTCTTTTTTATTTTGTGTAATTTAGTTAATTGTATTTAATTAATGTAATTTATTTAATTGTAGTGTAATGTTAGGTGTTAGTGTATGACAGATTAGGTTTTATTTTACAGGTAAATTTGTATTTATTTTAACTAGATAGTTAGTAAATAGTTAATAACTATTTACTAACTAATTTACCTAGTTAAAATAAATACAAACTTAGCTGTGAAATAAAAATAAAACCTAAGATAGCTACAATGTAACTATTAGTTATATTGTAGCTAACTTAGGGTTTATTTTATAGGTAAGTATTTCGTTTTAAATAGGAATTATTTAGGTAATAATAGTACGTTTTATTTAGATTTATTTTAATTATATTAAAGTTAGGGGTGTTAGGGTTAGACTTAGGGTTAGGTTTAGGGGTTAATAACTTTAGTATAGTGGTGGCGACGTTGGGGGCGGCAGATTAGGGGTTAATAAAGTGTAATGTAGGTGTCGGCGATGTCGGGGGTGGCAGATTAGGGGTGTTTAGACTCAGGGTTTATGTTAGGGTGTTAGGTGTAAACATAACTTTACTTTCCCCATAGGAATCAATGGGGCTACGTTACGGAGCTTTACGCTCCTTTTTTGCAGGTGTTAGGCTTTTTCTAGCCGGCTCTCCCCATTGATGTCTATGGGGAAATTGTGCACGAGCACGTAAAACCAGCTCAAAGCAGCGCTGGTATTTGGGTGCGGTATGGAGCTCAACGCTGCCATATTGCCTGCTAACACCGGGTTTTTGCAAACCTGTAATAGCAGCACTATAGGATGGTGAGCAGTGGAAATAACTTGCAAGTTATTGGCGAGCCGCTCATAACACAAAACTCGTAATATGGCCGTTTCTAATTTACTCCAATTATCAATTTTTCTTCATTCTCTTGCTATTTTTATTTGAAAAAGCAAGAATGTAAACATAGGAGCCGGCCCATTTTTGTTTCAGTACCTGGGTAGAACTTTCTGATTGGTGTCTAAATGTAGCCACCAATCAGCAAGCACTACCCAGTTGCTGAACCAAAAATGGGCCAGCTCCTTTGCTTACATTCATATAAAGATAGCAAAGAACAAAGAAAAATTGATCATAGGAGTAAATTAGAAAGTTACTTAAAATTGTATGCTCTATCTGAATCGCGAAAGTTTAATTTTGACTAGACTATTCCTTTAATATTCAATAAAAATTATTTTTCTTGTTTTCAGGTATTTGAGTAGAAAGGGCTCCAAAGTATATATACGTATGTTTATATGTGTATACTTGTGTTTATATGTGTATATATTTATGTATACATACATAAACATATAAACACATAAATACACGTGTACACATATATACGTGTGTGTGTGTGTATATATATATATATATATATATATATATATATATATATATATATATATACACACACATACACATATTTAGATATGTATATATACATTACAGCCCTTTCCATTCAAACACCTTGTCATATACCATAAACTTTTAAAACCTTATAAGTATTTTTAATATTTTTATGAATAATTTGTATAAAACATTGTATATAAAAGTGTAACACTTTATTTTAATGTATTTAATATTGTGTTTGGTGCAACTTTTTATTTAGTCCTAACCCTTTATGAAAGGACTTCAGTCCCGCTAACCAGACGAGCACAAACTTAGTTTTCACTTATGCAGTCAAATTTATTTTCAACACGCATGCAAGTTAAGGATAATGATAGTGCGCCACTTAAAATCTAGTCCGTAAATTGTTCAATAGAAATTAAAAATTAAAAATAAGATGTTAAAATGTATTATTTTTGTCACTTTGCACCATCTTAAAAAAGTTTTTTTTCTAGGAAATTAGTAGGTATAATATGTTTACAAGTACAAATATTAAATATTAGATGTGTCCACAGGTGAAAAAATTGATTCGGACAAATTTTTCGTAACAAATATTAAAACAACTTCATATTTTGAATATTTGTGCACCTGGTATTTGTTTAGTTTTAAATTAAACGAATACTGAACATTTTGTACAACATTTACCTTTAGCGCACTGGAGAGTCGTGCTAATCCTGACCTTTCTTTATAAAACACCGGGTCAAGCTAATAGGAGGCTCAGCGCGGCAGATCCCAGGGCCTGTGCTAAAAGACTATCGCCTTTAACGCAGGCCCTGGGATCTGCTGCAATAAGCCTCCTATTAGAGCAGTTCTCCAGCACGCTAGAGGTAAGAATTATAACCCCCTAAGGTCATTTAAAGTAAACTAATGAATACTATCAAAGTTTGTCAGTATTTATTAGTTTTCTTTGAATTTTAGTGTGCATTTGTTCGGATATTCGTTTTGTGAAAACAAGACGAATATTCGTGTTTTGTGGACAAATTTGCATTCAGAACTAAATAAATGCACACATCTATTCAATATATTTTTCAAAATGACACAATATTCGGATTTCCCAGATGGGTCACTTAACCCATTTTGATGATATATGAATCTTACTACCCTTGTTCAAACATTGCAGTCGTTGACAATGATGTTCCCCTTCTGGCGAGTGTTCTAGACTTGGCTAGATGCTGTAAAGTGGTTTATGTTCACCAAGGAAAAAAGAATAATCCACCACTGTTGTTGTCCAGGTCTTTTAGAGTTGCTGAGCTCATCAGTCTGTTCCTTCTTTTTAAGAATGTGGATTTGGACACTCCTAATGTTTATCTTGGCTTTTTTTTTCAGCCCAATGATGTTCTGCTTTAATTGCATTGACAGCTCTTTGGACCTCATACTGATAGTTCACAGTAGCAGCTTCCAAAGGCAAATTCCACTTTTGAAATCAGTTCTAGACCTTTTAACTCCTTAATTGTTAATTAAATAATGAGGGAACAGTCCACACCTGGCAATAAAACAGTTTCTCAGTTAGTTGTCCAATAACTTTTGGACCCTTGAAACAAAAGCAGCTGTAATTCCTAAAATATTTACCCAACTTGGATGTAAATATTTTTTCCAAAAAGCTAAAATAATTACAACATTGTATTACTCCATTTTTTTCTGTCTTGTATATGACAGCTAAACATGTTATAATTATTTTTACATAAAAAAAGGGTTAAGCAAAAGCTGCATGATTATGTGCTACTGAGTCTTGGGACTCCACTGCTTACTGGCTGACTGGGAAAACTCTCACAGAAAAAAAGTTTATTGAGCACAGGATCATTTGTTTTTCAGAAAACAAATCACTAATACATTTTAAAACATTCTCTTTTAGATTAAACGGATACATTTTTTTAAAGGGTTGAAGCACTGCAGGAGCTTCCAAATAATAGTAACAGCTTTTGCTTTCTATCAGGTAGATTACGAGTTTTGCGTTACGGCTTTTAACGCTGAAAAAATGGCAATTCCAGCATAATCGCCAGGAAAGCATATTACAAGTCGTGTCTGTATAGCTATACTGCAAGCTTTCTAGCCTGTAACGCAACATCCATTCCACACTGTGTGGTTTTGTCAGAGCGCCGGTATTACAGGTTGTGCGGTGAGGCTAAAAAGCTTGCGTTGCAGCCTATACCAAAACGATTCATACCGCCATCTGAGAGCAGTAGTTATGAGTTTTGTGTAACAAAATGTTTCACAAAACTCATAACTAAAATGTTACAAAGTACACTAACACCCATAAACTACCTATTAACCCTTAAACCACCACCCTCCTGCATCGCAAATACTATATTAAACCTATTAACCCCTAATCTGCCGCCCACCCACATCGCGACTAATAAATAAAGTTATTAACCCCTAATCTGCCGCCCCCGATATTGCCGACACTATAATAAAGTTAACCCCTAAACCTCTGGCCTCCCATATCGCCACCACTAAATAAACCAATTGACCCCTAAACCTCCGGTCTCCCACATCGCCGCCACTAAATAAACCTATTAACCCCTAAACCTCCGGCCTCCCACATTGCCACCACTAAATAAATCTTTTAACCCCTAAACCTCCGGCCTCCCACATTGCCACCACTAAATAAATCTTTTAACCCCTAAACCTCCGGCCTCCCACACCACTGCCACTAAATAAACCTATTACATCCTAAACCGCCTGTCCCCCACATTGCAAAACACTAAATTAAACTATTAACCCTTTAACTTAACACCCCCCTAACTTTAAATTAAAATTACAATATAACTATCTTTAAATAAATAAAAACTTACCTATCAAATAAAAATAAAGCTAACATTAAACTATAAATTAACCTTACTATTCTAATAAAATAAAAAAATACTACCAAAAAATCTAAATTACAAATTTAAGAAAACCTAACACTATGAGAAAAATTAAAAAATCTACCATAATAAACACTAACGCCTAGATTTAGAGTTCTGCGGCCAAAGGGGTGCGTTAGCTACGCGTGTATTTTTCCCCCCGCACCTTTTAAATACCGCTGGTATTTAGAGTTCTCTGAAGGGCTGCGTTAGGCTCCAAAAAGGGAGCGTATAGCATAATTTACCGCCACTTCAACTCTAAATACCAGCGGTGCTTACGGACGCGGCCAGCTTCAAAAACATGCTCGTGCACGATTTCCCCATAGGAAACAATGGGGCAGTTTGAGCTGCAAAAAAACCTAACACCTGCAAAAAAGCAGCGTTCAGCTCCTAACGCAGCCCCATTGTTTCCTATGGGGAAACACTTCCTAAGTCTGCACCTAACACCCTAACATGAACCCAGAGTCTAAACACCCCTAACCTTACACTTATTAACCCCTAATCTGCCGCCCCCGCTATCGCTGACCCCTGCATATTATTTTTAACCCCTAATCTGCAGCTCCGTACACCGCCGCAACCTACATTATCCCTATGTACCCCTAATCTGCTGCCCCTAACATCGCCGACCCCTATATTATATTTATTAACCCCTAATCTGCCGCACCCAACGTCGCCGCCACCTACCTACAATTATTAACCCCTAATCTGCCGACCGGACCTCACCGCTACTCTAATAAATGTATTAACCCCTAAAGCTAAGTCTAACCCTAACATTAACACCCCCTTAAGTTAAATATAATTTAAATCTAACGAAATAAAATAAATCTTATTAAATAAATTATTCCTATTTAAAGCTAAATACCTACCTGTAAAATAAACCCTAATATAGCTACAATATAAATAATAATTATATTGTAGCTATTTTAGGATTAATATTTATTTTACATGCAACTTTGTATTTATTTTAACCAGGTACAATAGCTATTAAATAGTTAATAACTATTTAATAGTTACCTAGTTAAAATAATTACAAAATTACCTGTAAAATAATTCCTAACCTAAGTTACAATTAAACCTAACACTACACTATCAATAAATTAATTAAACTACCTACAATTATCTACAATTAAATCAACTAAACTAAATTACAAAAAAAAAAAAAACTAAATTACAAAAAAAACAAACACTAAATTAAAAAAAAAAACAAACACTAAATTACAAAAAATAAAAAAAGATTACAAGAATTTTAAACTAATTACACCTACTCTAAGCCCCCTAAAAAAATAACAAAGCCCCCCCCAAAATAAAAAGATGCCCTACCCTATTCTAAAATAGATCTCCCTACCTTGTCTTCACCACGCCGGGTATCACCGATCCGTCCAGAAGAGGGTCCGAAATCTTCATCCAGACGGCATCTTCTATCTTCTTCCATCCGGCGTGGAGCAGGACCATCTTCAAGCAGCCGAAGCGGAGCCATCCTTCTTCACCGACGGATTAATGACGAATGAAGGTTCCTTTAAGGGACGTCATCCAAGATGGCGTCCCTCGAATTCCGATTGGCTGATAGGATTCTATCAGCCAATCGGAATTAAGGTAGGAAAAATCTGATTGGCTGATTGAATCAGCCAATCAGATTCAAGTTCAATTTATATTGTAGCTATATTAGGGTTTATTTTACAGGTAAGTATTTAGCTTTAAATAGGAATAATTTATTTAATAAGATTTATTTTATTTCGTTAGATTTAAATTATATTTAATTTAGGGGGGTGTTAGGGTTAGCTTTCGGGGTTAATACATTTATTAGAGTAGCGGTGAGGTCCGGTCGGCAGATTAGGGGTTAATAATTGTAGGTAGGTAGCGGCGACATTGGGGGGGGGCAGATTAGGGGTTAATAAATATTATGTAGGGGTCGGCGATGTTAGGGGCAGCAGATTAGGGGTACATAGGGATAATGTAGGTGGCGGCGGTGTGCGGTCGGCAGATTAGGGGTTAAAAAAAAATTAATAGAGTGCCGGCGTTTTTGAGGGCCTCGGTTTAGGGGTACATAGGTAGTTTATGGGTGTTAGTGTACTTTAGAGCACAGTAGTTAAGAGCTTTATGAACCGGCGTTAGCTCAGAAAGCTCTTAACTCCTGGCTTTTCTCTGCGGCTGGAGTCTTGTTGTTAGATTTCTAACGCTCACTTCAGCCAAGACTCTAAATACCGGCATTAGAAAGATCCCATTGAAAAGATAGGATACGCAATTGGCGTAGGGGGATCTGCGGTATGGAAAAGTCGCGGCTGGAAAGTGAGCGTTAGACCCTTTCCTGACTGACTCTAAATACGAGCGGGCGGTAAAAACCAGCGTTAGGACCCCCTAACGCTGGTTTGGACGGCTAACGCAGAACTCTAAATCTAGGCGTAAGCTTACAAAAAATAATAAACGAAATTATCAAAAATAAAAACAATTACACCTAATCTAATAGTCCTATAAAAATAAAAAAGCTCCCCAAAATAAAAACACCCCCTAGCCTACAATAAACTACCAATAGCCCTTAAAAGGGCCTTTTGTAGGGCATTGCCTTAAGTTAAACAGCTCTTTTACCTGTAAATAAATACAAAGTCCCCCCAACAGTAAAACCCACCACCCAACCAACCCCACCAAAATAAAAAACCTAACTCTAAACAAACCTAAGCTACCAATTGCCCCTAAAGGGGCATTTGTATGGGCATTCAGCTCTTTTTCAAATTGCCCAAACCCTAATCTGAAGTCCGGACATCCATCTCCATCCAGGTGGCGACATCTTCATCCATCCCGGGGGCGTCTTCTATCTTCATCCCAGCGGAGCAGCAAAGACATCCAGCGCGGAGCGTCCTCTTCATACAGTTCCTGCCGTACACTGAAGCTTCAATGCAAGGTAGCCGTTTCAAAATGGAGTACCTTGCATTCCTATTGGCTGATTTGATTCTTCAGTAGTTCTCATCCTATTGGCTGTTTTGAACAGCCAATAGGATTTCAGAAGCTCTCATCCTATTGGCTGATTTGAATTTGAAAAATTAAATCAGCCAATAGGAATGCAAGATACACCTTAGGTTAATTTATTGTTTAATTCTTAGATTTATTTTTATTTCACATGTAAATTTTTATTTATTTAAATACAGTTATATTGTAATTTTAATTTAAAGTTAGGGGGGTGTTAGGTTTAGGGTTTAATAGTTTAATTTAGTGTTTTGCGATGTGGGGGTCCTGTGGTTTAGGGGTTAATAGGTTTATTTAGTGGTGGTGGTGTGGGAGGCGAAGGTTTAGGGGATAATAGGTTTATTTAGTGGCTGCGATGTCGGGGAGCAGCATAATAGGGGTTAATAACTTTTATTATAGTGTCGGCGATGTCCGGAGCGGCAGATTAGGGTTTAATAACTTTATTTAGGTGTCGCGATGTCGGGGTTTCGGGGTGTTTAGACTTGGGGTTTATGTTAGGTTTAAATATAGACATCAATGGGGTTGCGTTACAGAGATTTTTCATTCCGCTATCGCAGGTGCTAGATTTTTTTCTAACACTCTCTTCCCATTGATGTCTATGGGGGAAAGTGTGCACGAGCACGTCAAAGCAGCCCTTGGATTTTGTGCGGTATGGAGCTTAACGCCACCATATTGCACGCACATGGAGGCTTTTCAGTAGCAGCGCTATGGAGAGTTAAATAACACAACTTTTTTGGCGTTAGTTTCGCACCATGTTTAGCACAAAACTCGTAATCTAGGTGTATGAGAGCTGTTAAAACTTAATTTGAGCAGTATCATATGACTTACCTACTATGTGTACAAACTTGTAATGAGCCATTTTTCACAAGGAAAAAAAAAATCAATCTAAAGAAGTTAACCTCCACAATGTTTTAATCCTAACTAACACTCACCTAAAACACTTACCACTGTTAACATTAACCATGTTTTCCTGCCCCCCCCAACAGCTTTTAATTCTGACTCCTCTCATCACAATTGGCAGTGGCATTCTGATACTCCACCACAGTTAACCCTTGCCATAGTGGACAAATCCCCCCCACAGTTGTTAACCCTAACCAAAAGTCCCACCAACCAAGATTAAGCCCTATTGTGGTGCCCTGGTTTTTATTTTTACTGATGTTAACCCTTACCAAGCTGGCCCCCTACTGCTGTTAACACCAAATAGCCCTCCGATATGAAACCCCAACACTCCACACTTCTACATGAACTCTCCCCATGTAACCATCCCTCTTTGCAAATGCCCCCAACACATAACCCTCCAAACTTCCACAAATCTAATAGATTCATTTATATTATTATTTGTTTTTACATTAATTAATTTATTTTCCTACCTAAAGTCCTGCTAAAAAAAATATTATTCA
The DNA here is from genome assembly GCF_027579735.1 of Bombina bombina. NCBI lineage: Eukaryota > Metazoa > Chordata > Amphibia > Anura > Bombinatoridae > Bombina > Bombina bombina. Next base: position 263,257,519 of record NC_069503.1, read on the forward strand.
AAATCAAATTGTTAAAAAACAGCACTCTGTGTAGAGCAGTGTTTCTAAACCACATTCCTCAATTACCCCTAACAGAGCACAGGTGAATCAGATGATGGGTGAGAGCAGGTTAGTAACCATGGTTACTGATCAGCTGATTATTTCAGCTATAATGAAAACCTGGACTGTTGGGGGTACTTGAGGAATGCAGTTGAGAAATACTGGTGTAGGGCATGTAACCCTGGGTCAGCCACCTCCAAATTATATACCAGCAAATAAAGATGAGTTCCAGCCTCCAAATTCTCTATAAAAAAAAGGACCATTATTGTTTCATGGCAGTGACTGCTTTACACTTTTGACCCTGCTTTTTAAGAGAATTTGGAGGCTGGGACTCATCTTGTTGCAGTTATATGTCATAGCAATACTTCTTAACTGCCAGCACCCACTAGCCTCGTGTTCTTGTGTTATTGCCAGTGCATATAGACCATTATTTCTCATGGTAAAATATTTTTTTTTTTGTATTTTTTATATTGGCGAAGTGGATAAATGTAAGGCAAAAGGCTATGAATGCAAACGTCTAAAACTGGCTCCGACACAGGGGTGTGAAATGGTTCAGCAGTGAAGGGGTTAAGGGAGCATGCACCAGGCGAGCAATTACATTTGTTATCCTGAAAGGGTTTTGTTTCTTCCTGTGATTTCCACATTATTTGCAGCTGCATTCATTAGTAGAGATATCATCCAAAACAGCTTGGAAGTTCTGTATTTTTGTGATCTCCTTTTTATGCCATTTATGTACATGATGTTTCAGTTCTACTGTTCTTGGAAGGTTAACCTTATCTAACTGTACAATGCGCTTTTGCTGTTTGAGTGGGTAAAAAATACTTTCAAGTGAATAAAACTAATTAACTGCTGCTTTAGATCCTTTTTGTACAGTACATTTAATGTGACATAAGAAGCAAAAATACTGAAACCGGTAGAGGAATAAAAAGATACTCATACAGTCTTAAAGGGACATGGCAGTCCCAATGAAACTTTTATGATTTAGATACAGCAAACAATGGGGAAAAAAATATGTTTACTTGTGTTACCAAGGTTACCTCTTTCTGTTGGTGTCTTTTGTTAAAACTTAGTCCCTTTCCATGAGAGCATACTGAGGTAGGTTCAGGAAGGCGCACGTGTTTTGAGCACCAAGGGCTCGATGAATTGCAACTTTTGAGCTTGTGTGGCATTGGCCTAGATTACAAGTGGAGTGTAAAAATAATTGCACTGTTGTGTCTAGGGAATGCTAACATCTGCATGTCGTATAGAGCAAGTGAGCTAAATGTCTCACATAGGGCTAGATTACGAGTGGAGCGTGTTGAAAGTAAACGTGTTTGATTCAGCACAATCACGATTTACGCTAGTTGGGTTAGCATGACTTGAGAACTCGCGTAAAGGGTAGGGGAAGAAAAAAAAGTTGCACTAAGCACAACATAAACTTAAAAGTACAGTTACACTCATCTAAAAACTATCTGATAAATATAAATATTTTGTTATACATTAAACAACTTTCATTCATTATTTATGTTGCTTCTAGTTTAGCTTTGAAATTGTGAATTTGCAAATTCTCAGAACTGTAAATGCACCCCACTGACTTCTCAGGTCTACCTCTGCAACATATATTTCCCTAATTGGCATTTATACGTAACAACTGCAAAACAATTCACACTAACTTAATGACTGTGACTACCCCCCTTGTTGTCTACAGCAGTGTTGCTCAACTCCAGTCAGGACCCCTAACAAAATCTCAACTAGAGCACATGTGAAATAATAACCTGATGGGTGTCAGCAGGTTAGTAACCATAGTTACTGAACTCGCTCATATGTTCTGTTGTAGCGCAACATAAATGTCTTGTAATTACAAAGTGTTTACTATGCCGTTAAGATATTATGATATACTTCTTTGATGTGGGCGGGGGGTGCTGGTAAGGGCTTCTTTACAATTGCTAAAACACTGGAGGATATCCTATCTAGGTATTGTGAGAGTACCAGAGAGGCTACTCCTATGATTTTGTTCAATATACATAAAGTTTGAGGGATTCTGTTGCCACTGTAATCGCTTAGTAGTCACCTTTGTATGTGGCCCCTGTTACGGTTACCCTTAGTCTCGCTGAGAGATGGACCGCTTAGTAGCCTGGATCCCTATTGCTAAAGAGGGGAGAAGCTGCTTTCCATAGTATTCTATATGAGTCTCGCAAATATAGAATAATCTCCCTTAGCTGCAGTACAGCTAGGATACCCTTCTGCCCACAAAAACGAGTCAACGCTGCGATTGAGGGTCAAACAAGAACTCAGGACTGGGATGCCCAGCCTGCTTTTTATTAAGGTTACATGCACACAGGGCACTCCCAGGGGGAGAGGGGGGGAAGCACAAAATCCCCCATCACACATTTAGATAGAGAGCACTGTCCTTTGACAGGCCACAATAGGATTACAGTACTTAAGATAACAAGTTTACAAGTTCATCTTATCAATTAGCAGTCTGGCTCCAGAGGTGATTAGACAATAGTTTCTAAAAGCTGAAAAAAAAGAGTTAACTCTTTATGAAATGAAACTTGTTACGGTTTTCTTGGAGCCCTTCTTAGGCGCTGGCTTGCTGGTTCAGGCATTGCTGCTGGGAAATAAGCTCTTCACAACAAAATAACTAATGCTTCTGTAACATTGCTCCCTTTCTGTGGAACACTCTGGCAGACACGGTCTGACCCCTTTTCGGGGCAGACTAAGGCTGTCCAGACCGCTGGTTATGCGGGGCTGAGGTCGGTTTGTCTGGACAACCCATCGGCGTTGCCATTCTGTTTCCCAGGTCTGTAAGTAATGGTGAAATTGAAGGTTTGCAACGATAAGCTCCAACGTAATAGCCTGCCGTTATCTCCAGAGACCCGGTTCAGCCACACCAACGGGTTATGGTCGGTGACCAGAGTGAACTCCTGACCATATAAATAGGGAGTCAATTTCTTTAATGCCCACACCAAAGCCAAACACTCCTTTTCGACCGCTGCATAGCTGACTTCGCGGGGCAGGAGCTTCCGGCTGATGTAGGCAACTGGATGCTCCCCTCCATCTTCGCCTACTTGGCTGAGGACGGCTCCCAGCCCGAACATGGAAGCATCTGTATGGACGATAAAACGTTTGTTAAGGGCTGGGGCCGCCAAGACAGGAGCGTTAATTAGAGCATTTTTGAGAGCCTGGAAAGCCGTTTCACAGTGGGGAGACCACAGGACCTGTCGAGGTAAGTTCTTCTTGGTCAAGTCAGTCAGGGGTTTGGCAAGTGTGCTGTAGTCTGGTACGAACCGTCTATAGTACCCTGCCATGCCCAGGAAGGCTAGGACCTGAGTCTTAGTGATGGGGGTGGGCCAATTGGCGACAGCTTCTATTTTGGCCGGCTCTGGTCGCTGCTTTCCACACCCCACCCGGTGACCCAGGTACTGTACCTCGGCCATCCCAAAGTGGCATTTTTCTGGCTTCAGAGTCAGGCCAGCAGCCCGGATCTGATCCAGAACCATTCCCACATGAGCTAAGTGGTCCTCCCAGGACTCACTGTGGATCGCTATGTCGTCCAGGTAGGCGCAAGCAAAACTCTGGAAGCCATCCAGGAGCCTATCCACCAAGCGCTGGAATGTAGCTGGGGCATTCTTCATCCCAAACGGCATTACCCTAAACTGATATAAGCCGAATGGGGTGACGAATGCCGACTTGGGGATAGCCTCCGGGGCCAGGGGAATCTGCCAGTAACCTTTGCAGAGGTCAATAGTGGTCAGGTAATTTCCCCTGGCTATACGATCGAGTAGCTCGTCTACCCTGGGCATAGGGTAAGCGTCCGTCACGGTATTTTCATTGAGTCTCCGATAGTCTACGCAGAACCGGGTGGTCCCATCTTTCTTGGGCACCAAGACAACTGGGGAGGCCCAGGGACTATCGGAGGGCTCAATTACCCTGAGCTGGAGCATCTCATCGATCTCCTTCTTCATTCCTGTCCTAACTGCTTCGGGGATTCGGTACGGAGCCTGGCGCAAGGGAGCTTGTCCCGGAGTATCTACCTGGTGGGTGGTTAAAGTAGTGTACCCTGGCTTCGGGGAGAAGGTGAGGTGTTTGGACTGGAGGAGTTGGTTGAGCTGCTCCCTTTCAGTGGGGCTAAGTCGGTCCCCTATCTGAACCTGCGCCACTATACCTGTGGGGAGGCTCTTTTCTAATAGGTCTGGAATGGGTAAACTGTCGGGGTCTTCCTGAGGGGAACAACATACGGCCGTCACGTTCTCTGGTCGCTCAAAATATTCCTTGAGCATGTTTACATGGAATGTCTTTCTAAGATTGTTGTCGTGGCAGCTAGCTATCACATAAGTGGTGTCTCCCCTTTTCTCTACGATCTGGTAGGGACCCTGCCAGGACGCCTGCAATTTGTCTGTCTTCACCGGCTTAAGTACTAACACCTTTTGTCCTATGGTGAAGATTCTCTTTCGGGCCCCCCGATCGTACCATACTTTCTGTCTTCTCTGGGCCAACTGGAGATTAGCCCGCACGGATTTGGCTAATTGCTCCATTCGGTCCCTGAGTTCCAGCACGTATGGCACAATTGGGACACCGTCAGCCTCCATCTCTCCCTCCCAGTGCTCCCGGATCAGGTTTAGGGGTCCCCGTACCTTTCTTCCGTAGAGCAACTCGAAGGGAGAGAACCCTGTCGTTTCCTGGGGCACCTCCCGATAAGCAAATAGGAGGTGCGGCAGGAAGCGTTCCCAGTCTCGGTATTCCTGAGTGAATGTCTTGAGCATTTGCTTGAGGGTCCCATTGAACCTCTCACACAGCCCGTTCGTCTGGGGGTGGTATGGGGAGCTTAGGAGGGACTTAATTTTGCAAACCTGCCAGAGTTGTTGGGTCAATTCAGCCGTAAATTGGGTGCCTCGGTCGGATAGGATTTCTTTTGGAAATCCTACCCGGGAGAACACCTGTACTAGTGCATTCGCTACCGTATCCGCTTGTATGTTGGATAGGGCGACAGCCTCTGGGTACCTGGTAGCGTAGTCCACTACGGTAAGAATGTATCGCTTACCGGAGGGACTAGGGGTAGCCAGTGGTCCCACTAGATCAATAGCAACCCGGCTGAAGGGTTCCTCTACAATGGGCATATTTACTAGCTGGGCTTTAGGGTGATCGCCTCGCCTTCCTACTCGTTGACACACATCGCAGGTGTTACAGTAAGTTCTAACGTCAGCGTGCACCCCTGGCCAAAAGAACGTGTGAGTAATGCGGTGTAGGGTATGGGTAACGGCTAGGTGGCCTGCTAAGGGGATGTCGTGGCCTATTTTGAGGATTTCTTGACGGTATTTGTGGGGCACTACCAGCTGTCGCCTACGCTGTCCCCTTTTCTCTGTCCAGCGGTATAGTTTCCCTTTTTCCCATAAGAATGTTTCGTTATCTGCCCCGCCCCCTCCGGTCTCTGCTCGTTCCCAGTACTTTTGTAAGGTCGGGTCAGTCTTAGACTCTGCCTCGAAGGCATCTGGGGTGTCCCAGGGTATGGGGCCTAACCTGTCAGGCAAGGTCGGGGTAGGTCTTACCTGTGTCTCCCGCACTGGTGAGAGCTCTCGCTCCGTCCGGGCTTGGGCCCGTGTAGTCACTGGGTCCGCCTCGTTGTTGCATACTGGAGCATAGGCAGAAGTCATGGGGCCCAAATCGTTGCCCAGTAGTACTTCGGCAGGTAAATTATCCATTAGGCCCACGTTCACAGCCCCCTTTCCCGCTCCCCAATCAAGATGCACTTTAGCTGTTGGAATTTTGTACACATCCCCCCCCGCCACTCTAACGGCCACAGTCTGTCCGGATCGCTTGTGCTCTGGCACCAAATGACTCTGTACCAGCGTGATAGTAGCCCCTGTGTCTCGCAATCCCTCGGTAGATCGCCCCTCGAGCCATACCCTCTGCCGATGGTGCTGGCGGTTATCTGAGGCAGCATATACAGGGTCTGCCTCGTGAAGCGGCCCCACATATCCCTCCATAGGGGCCTCTTGGTTAACACAGAGGGCCCGGGCCGGACGATAGGACCCAGAGGGGTAATTGTAATTCCTGGGTGTCTGGTGCGTATTAAGGGGGCAGCTAGCCATGAAATGCCCTGGTTGCTTGCATCGGTGGCAAGTCGGTCTGGGACGCTCAGAGCTGTTATTGGGTGGTCCTGAGTGTCGGACGGGCCCTGTGGGCACCGGGGCTCGGAATTCAGCACGAGGGGGTGCACGGTAAACCTCTCTGGGTTCGACCCGTGCTAGAGCTCGGTAGTTCATGGGTTCGTGAAGACGGGAGTCATAATGTTCATCGGCCAATTTGGCTGCTTCTTCTAAGGTAGAAGGCCGCCTGTCTCGCAGCCATTCCTTCCCTTGCTGTTCCATGCCATTATAAAAAACAGAATTTATGTTTACCTGATAAATTACTTTCTCCAACGGTGTGTCCGGTCCACGGCGTCATCCTTACTTGTGGGATATTCTCTTCCCCAACAGGAAATGGCAAAGAGCCCAGCAAAGCTGGTCACATGATCCCTCCTAGGCTCCGCCTACCCCAGTCATTCGACCGACGTTAAGGAGGAATATTTGCATAGGAGAAACCATATGGTACCGTGGTGACTGTAGTTAAAGAAAATAAATTATCAGACCTGATTAAAAAAACCAGGGCGGGCCGTGGACCGGACACACCGTTGGAGAAAGTAATTTATCAGGTAAACATAAATTCTGTTTTCTCCAACATAGGTGTGTCCGGTCCACGGCGTCATCCTTACTTGTGGGAACCAATACCAAAGCTTTAGGACACGGATGAAGGGAGGGAGCAAATCAGGTCACCTAAATGGAAGGCACCACGGTTTGCAAAACCTTTCTCCCAAAAATAGCCTCAGAAGAAGCAAAAGTATCAAACTTGTAAAATTTGGTAAAAGTGTGCAGTGAAGACCAAGTCGCTGCCCTACATATCTGATCAACAGAAGCCTCGTTCTTGAAGGCCCATGTGGAAGCCACAGCCCTAGTGGAATGAGCTGTGATTCTTTCGGGAGGCTGCCGTCCGGCAGTCTCGTAAGCCAATCTGATGATGCTTTTAATCCAAAAAGAGAGAGAGGTAGAAGTTGCTTTTTGACCTCTCCTTTTACCGGAATAAACAACAAACAAGGAAGATGTTTGTCTAAAATCCTTTGTAGCTTCTAAATAGAATTTTAGAGCGCGAACAACATCCAAATTGTGCAACAAACGTTCCTTCTTTGAAACTGGTTTTGGACACAGAGAAGGTACGATAATCTCCTGGTTAATGTTTTTGTTAGAAACAACTTTTGGAAGAAAACCAGGTTTAGTACGTAAAACCACCTTATCTGCATGGAACACCAGATAAGGAGGAGAACACTGCAGAGCAGATAATTCTGAAACTCTTCTAGCAGAAGAAATTGCAACTAAAAACAAAACTTTCCAAGATAATAACTTAATATCAACGGAATGTAAGGGTTCAAACGGAACCCCCTGAAGAACTGAAAGAACTAAATTGAGACTCCAAGGAGGAGTCAAAGGTTTGTAAACAGGTTTAATTCTAACCAGAGCCTGAACAAAGGCTTGAACATCTGGCACAGCTGCCAGCTTTTTGTGAAGTAACACAGACAAGGCAGAAATCTGTCCCTTCAGGGAACTTGCAGATAATCCTTTTTCCAATCCTTCTTGAAGGAAGGATAGAATCTTAGGAATCTTAACCTTGTCCCAAGGGAATCCTTTAGATTCACACCAACAGATATATTTTTTCCAAATTTTGTGGTAAATCTTTCTAGTTACAGGCTTTCTGGCCTGAACAAGAGTATCGATAACAGAATCTGAGAACCCTCGCTTCGATAAGATCAAGCGTTCAATCTCCAAGCAGTCAGCTGGAGTGAAACCAGGTTCGGATGTTCGAACGGACCCTGAACAAGAAGGTCTCGTCTCAAAGGTAGCTTCCAAGGTGGAGCCGATGACATATTCACCAGATCTGCATACCAAGTCCTGCGTGGCCACGCAGGAGCTATCAAGATCACCGACGCCCTCTCCTGATTGATCCTGGCTACCAGCCTGGGGATGAGAGGAAACGGCGGGAACACATAAGCTAGTTTGAAGGTCCAAGGTGCTACTAGTGCATCCACTAGAGCCGCCTTGGGATCCCTGGATCTGGACCTGTAGCAAGGAACTTTGAAGTTCTGACGAGAGGCCATCAGATCCATGTCTGGAATGCCCCACAGCTGAGTGACTTGGGCAAAGATTTCCGGATGGAGTTCCCACTCCCCCGGATGCAATGTCTGACGACTCAGAAAATCCGCTTCCCAATTTTCCACTCCTGGGATATGGATAGCGGACAGGTGGCAGGAGTGAGACTCCGCCCATAGAATGATTTTGGTCACTTCTTCCATCGCTAGGGAACTCCTTGTTCCCCCCTGATGGTTGATGTACGCAACAGTTGTCATGTTGTCTGATTGAAACCGTATGAACTTGGCCCTCGCTAGCTGAGGCCAAGCCTTGAGAGCATTGAATATCGCTCTCAGTTCCAGAATATTTATCGGTAGAAGAGATTCTTCCCGAGACCAAAGACCCTGAGCTTTCAGGGATCCCCAGACCGCGCCCCAGCCCATCAGACTGGCGTCGGTCGTGACAATGACCCACTCTGGTCTGCGGAATGTCATCCCTTGTGACAGGTTGTCCAGGGACAGCCACCAACGGAGTGAGTCTCTGGTCCTCTGATTTACTTGTATCTTCGGAGACAAGTCTGTATAATCCCCATTCCACTGACTGAGCATGCACAGTTGTAATGGTCTTAGATGAATGCGCGCAAAAGGAACTATGTCCATTGCCGCTACCATCAACCCGATCACTTCCATGCACTGAGCTATGGAAGGAAGAGGAACGGAATGAAGTATCCGACAAGAGTCTAGAAGCTTTGTTTTTCTGGCCTCTGTCAGAAATATCCTCATTTCTAAGGAGTCTATTATTGTTCCCAAGAAGGGAACCCTTGTTGACGGAGATAGAGAACTCTTTTCCACGTTCACTTTCCATCCGTGAGATCTGAGAAAGGCCAGGACTATGTCCGTGTGAGCCTTTGCTTGAGGAAGGGACGACGCTTGAATCAGAATGTCGTCCAAATAAGGTACTACAGCAATGCCCCTTGGTCTTAGCACAGCTAGAAGGGACCCTAGTACCTTTGTGAAAATCCTTGGAGCAGTGGCTAATCCGAAAGGAAGCGCCACGAACTGGTAATGCTTGTCCAGGAATGCGAACCTTAGGAACCGATGATGTTCCTTGTGGATAGGAATATGTAGATACGCATCCTTTAAATCCACCGTGGTCATGAATTGACCTTCCTGGATGGAAGGAAGAATAGTTCGAATGGTTTCCATCTTGAACGATGGAACCTTGAAAAACTTGTTTAAGATCTTGAGATCTAAGATTGGTCTGAACGTTCCCTCTTTTTTGGGAACTATGAACAGATTGGAGTAGAACCCCATCCCTTGTTCTCTTAATGGAACAGGATGAATCACTCCCATTTTTAACAGGTCTTCTACACAATGTAAGAATGCCTGTCTTTTTATGTGGTCTGAAGACAACTGAGACCTGTGGAACCTCCCCCTTGGGGGAAGCCCCTTGAATTCCAGAAGATAACCTTGGGAGACTATTTCTAGCGCCCAAGGATCCAGAACATCTCTTGCCCAAGCCTGAGCGAAGAGAGAGAGTCTGCCCCCCACCAGATCCGGTCCCGGATCGGGGGCCAACATTTCATGCTGTCTTGGTAGCAGTGGCAGGTTTCTTGGCCTGCTTTCCCTTGTTCCAGCCTTGCATTGGTCTCCAAGCTGGCTTGGCTTGAGAAGTATTACCCTCTTGCTTAGAGGACGTAGCACTTTGGGCTGGTCCGTTTCTACGAAAGGGACGAAAATTAGGTTTATTTTTTGCCTTGAAAGGCCGATCCTGAGGAAGGGCGTGGCCCTTACCCCCAGTGATATCAGAGATAATCTCTTTCAAGTCAGGGCCAAACAGCGTTTTCCCCTTGAAAGGAATGTTAAGTAGCTTGTTCTTGGAAGACGCATCAGCCGACCAAGATTTCAACCAAAGCGCTCTGCGCGCCACAATAGCAAACCCAGAATTCTTAGCCGCTAACCTAGCCAATTGCAAAGTGGCGTCTAGGGTAAGAGAATTAGCCAATTTGAGAGCATTGATTCTGTCCATAATCTCCTCATAAGGAGGAGAATCACTATCGACCGCCTTTATCAGCTCATCGAACCAGAAACATGCGGCTGTAGCGACAGGGACAACGCATGAAATTGGTTGTAGAAGGTAACCCTGCTGAACAAACATCTTTTTAAGCAAACCTTCTAATTTTTTATCCATAGGATCTTTGAAAGCACAACTATCCTCTATGGGTATAGTGGTGCGTTTGTTTAAAGTGGAAACCGCTCCCTCGACCTTGGGGACTGTCTGCCATAAGTCCTTTCTGGGGTCGACCATAGGAAACAATTTTTTAAATATGGGGGGAGGGACGAAAGGAATACCGGGCCTTTCCCATTCTTTATTAACAATGTCCGCCACCCGCTTGGGTATAGGAAAAGCTTCTGGGAGCCCCGGCACCTCTAGGAACTTGTCCATTTTACATAGTTTCTCTGGGATGACCAACTTGTCACAATCATCCAGAGTGGATAATACCTCCTTAAGCAGAATGCGGAGATGTTCCAACTTAAATTTAAATGTAATCACATCAGGTTCAGCATGTTGAGAAATGTTCCCTGAATCAGTAATTTCTCCCTCAGACAAAACCTCCCTGGCCCCATCAGACTGGGTTAGGGGCCCTTCAGAAACATTATTATCAGCGTCGTCATGCTCTTCAGTATCTAAAACAGAGCAGTCGCGCTTACGCTGATAAGTGTTCATTTTGGCTAAAATGTTTTTGACAGAATTATCCATTACAGCCGTTAATTGTTGCATAGTAAGGAGTATTGGCGCGCTAGATGTACTAGGGGCCTCCTGAGTGGGCAAGACTCGTGTAGACGAAGGAGGGAATGATGCAGTACCATGCTTACTCCCCTCACTTGAGGAATCATCTTGGGCATCATTGTCATTGTCACATAAATCACATTTATTTAAATGAGTAGGAATTCTGGCTTCCCCACATTCAGAACACAGTCTATCTGGTAGTTCAGACATGTTAAACAGGCATAAACTTGATAACAAAGTACAAAAAACGTTTTAAAATAAAACCGTTACTGTCACTTTAAATTTTAAACTGAACACACTTTATTACTGCAATTGCGAAAAAACATGAAGGAATTGTTCAAAATTCACCAAATTTTCACCACAGTGTCTTAAAGCCTTAAAAGTATTGCACACCAAATTTGGAAGCTTTAACCCTTAAAATAACGGAACCGGAGCCGTTTTGAACTTTAACCCCTTTACAGTCCCTGGTATCTGCTTTGCTGAGACCCAACCAAGCCCAAAGGGGAATACGATACCAAATGACGCCTTCAGAAAGTCTTTTCTAAGTATCAGAGCTCCTCTCACATGCGACTGCATGCCATGCCTCTCAAAAACAAGTGCGCAACACCGGCGCGAAAATGAGGCTCTGCCTATGCTTTGGGAAAGCCCCTAAAGAATAAGGTGTCTAAAACAGTGCCTGCCGATATTATTATATCAAAATACCCAAATAAAATGATTCCTCAAGGCTAAATATGTGTTAATAATGAATCGATTTAGCCCAGAAAAAGTCTACAGTCTTAATAAGCCCTTGTGAAGCCCTTATTTACGATCGTAATAAACATGGCTTACCGGATCCCATAGGGAAAATGACAGCTTCCAGCATTACATCGTCTTGTTAGAATGTGTCATACCTCAAGCAGCAAGAGACTGCTCACTGTTCCCCCAACTGAAGTTAATTGCTCTCAACAGTCCTGTGTGGAACAGCCATGGATTTTAGTGACGGTTGCTAAAATCATTTTCCTCATACAAACAGAAATCTTCATCTCTTTTCTGTTTCTGAGTAAATAGTACATACCAGCACTATTTCAAAATAACAAACTCTTGACTGAATAATAAAAACTACAGTTAAACACTAAAAAACTCTAAGCCATCTCCGTGGAGATGTTGCCTGTACAACGGCAAAGAGAATGACTGGGGTAGGCGGAGCCTAGGAGGGATCATGTGACCAGCTTTGCTGGGCTCTTTGCCATTTCCTGTTGGGGAAGAGAATATCCCACAAGTAAGGATGACGCCGTGGACCGGACACACCTATGTTGGAGAAATGTTCTAAGAGAAACAATTGTAAAATTTCCTCCCCAGTCACCGCTTTACTTCCGCTCAGCCAGTGATTTGCCGCTCTCCGCATTCGGTGCGCCCATTCCATATGGGTATCGTTAGGCTTCTTTTCCGTGCCCCGAAACTGTCGGCGATACGTGTCCGGAGTTACAGCGTACCGTCGCAACAGTGTCTCCTTAACTAGCTCATACTGTGTCACTTCCTCAGCACCCAGAGTACGAAAGGCTTCCAGGGCTCGCCCGGATAGTTTCCCAGACAATATCGTGGGCCACTCTCTGTTGGGAATCTGGTGCAGGGCACATTGCCTTTCGAAGTCCGCCAAATATTCATCAATCCCTGTCTCGCTCTCTAGGAAGGGTCGAAATGCCGCATAGGGTATCTTGGGCCTCCCAGCATTTTCGACAGGGATGATTACCTGCGGGGCTTCAGCATTGCGGTGTGCGTTCGCTAGGTTGAGTTCGTGGGCTCGAGTCTCTCGTATATCCTCGTCCGCCTCCGCCATCAACTGCTGTACCAATTCCATGGAGGGGTTCGGCCCGTATAATGAGAGCCTTTCCCGAACAATCCTGGTTTTTTCGTCACTAATCGTGGTCGGTGTTTCCGCCATTGTGAAGCTCTGATCCAGTTCGGTCAATTCTGCGATCAGCTCTCTCCTCGGCCGGTTGCTGGCGTACCCCCCTCTGCTTTCAAGTAAATCCTTTAGGGTTGTACGCTTCAATTTTTCGTAAGCGCTCTCCATCCGTTCTGTACCTCTCCTAGGAAATCCAGGAAAATCCCGCCGCTGCCGCCAAATGTTACGGTTACCCTTAGTCTCGCTGAGAGATGGACCGCTTAGTAGCCTGGATCCCTATTGCTAAAGAGGGGAGAAGCTGCTTTCCATAGTATTCTATATGAGTCTCGCAAATATAGAATAATCTCCCTTAGCTGCAGTACAGCTAGGATACCCTTCTGCCCACAAAAACGAGTCAACGCTGCGATTGAGGGTCAAACAAGAACTCAGGACTGGGATGCCCAGCCTGCTTTTTATTAAGGTTACATGCACACAGGGCACCGCCAGGGGGAGAGGGGGGGAAGCACAAAATCCCCCATCACACATTTAGATAGAGAGCACTGTCCTTTGACAGGCCACAATAGGATTACAGTACTTAAGATAACAAGTTTACAAGTTCATCTTATCAATTAGCAGTCTGGCTCCAGAGGTGATTAGACAATAGTTTCTAAAAGCTGAAAAAAAAGAGTTAACTCTTTATGAAATGAAACTTGTTACGGTTTTCTTGGAGCCCTTCTTAGGCGCTGGCTTGCTGGTTCAGGCATTGCTGCTGGGAAATAAGCTCTTCACAACAAAATAACTAATGCTTCTGTAACAGCCCCTCATTGTAAAGAAGTGGTTCTCTTTCAAGAGAGGTGTCACTTGTCCCCATTTGAATGCTTATATGGGGTTGTTAGGGTAGCTTTTAGCGGCCAGGCTACCTTAAAGGGACAATGAACCTAATTTGTTTCTTTCATGATTCAGATAGAGCATGAAATTTTAAGCAACTTCTTATTTACTGCTAGAATCAATTTTTTTTCGTTCTCTTGCTATCTCTATTTTAAAAGCAGGAATGTAAATCTTAGCAGCCAGCCCATTTTAGGTTCAGCACCATGGATAGTGCTTACTTATTGGAGGCTGACATTTACCCACCAATAAGCAAGCATAACTCAGGTTCTCAACCAAAAATGGGCCGCTCCTATGCATCACATTCCTGCTTTTTAAATAAAGATAGCAAGATAATGAATAAAAATTGATAATAGGAGTAAATTAGAAAGTTGCTTAAAATTGGATGCTCTATCTGAATCATGAAAGAAAAAAATTTGGGTTTAGTGTCCCTGTCAACAAATAAAATTAACCCAATAAATGTTTTACAGTTCAAAAAGAGTATGATGTTGATGTTGAATCTTTTATGAGTCCATCAAGAGTTCTTTTTTTCCATCTACACCTTAAATTTTTAAGCCACTTCCTTATAACTAATCACATTGCAATCCATCAGAAGTGCCATATAAAATACTGAATTAACTTGGGTTATGTGTTTTGTGTTTATTGTAAGCCATTCCAACCCTTTACAAATACCACTATCTGAAAAACAGCTCAATTTATGTATAAAACAGGAAAATCTATTTAAAACAAAAAACAACAAAACTGAGATTTTTTTTTAATTTGGATTTGAAAACACTCAAAAAGCTGTGAAAAAAAATATATTTTTAAAAAACAAAACATGATATATCTTTTTATTTTAAAACAAAACATGATGTCTAATTAAAGGTACATTTTATTGCAAAAATGGCACGTTGAAATTAATTCAAGCATTAGTGAGCCTAGCTTACTATTGACTAGGTTACAAGTGGAGCATACAATTATTAGCGCTATTGTACCCGAACATCAAGTTAAATCAATTTTGTTTTTTATTTTTGCATTCATATTACCAGCTGAAACTAATATTTTATTGCTCGAGAAAAAGCCTGGGATGTGCTAACATCTGAATGTTAAATTGTGCAGGTGTGTCAAATTTCTCACATAACAGCCGAGAGTGAACAAAAACTGGTTTATTACGTACAGCTTTTTGCACACGTTGGAAGTAGCGCGGTATTATGAGTTGAAAGTAAACGTGTTTGCTTGAGTGCAATTGAATTTAACGGGGGTCAGGATAGCGCAACTTCATCTGTCTTCATATGAAACCGGAGTGCGTTTGGTGCTCCGGTTCCATATGAAGACAGATGTCAGATCGTTACAGACAGTGACACTGTGTGTATCACCGTCTGTAACGTTCATCTGCTGGTATGAGGTGTGGGAGGGAATCCAGGAGGCGGGTGGGCAGCCCAGCAGCGGAGGGGGGAGGTGTCAGGGTTTTTTCCCTGTTGTGTTTGCCATGTGCTGCTGGCAGCCATTTTACTCACCTCTCTTCCTGACTGTGGTGCATTGTGGGGGATGCTGCTCATTTCCTGCACTTCCTTTTATGGCCAGACTGGTGTGCATCATCCATGTGAGACAGGATGCAGTCTCAGAATTGTGATGTCATCACTTATTATTTATAGGGCCTCTGTTCAGTATGCTTTGCCTTTGCGTTGTCTCAGACCTGTTTGTGAGAGTTCCTGTGTATTACCTGGCTGCCTGACGTCCTTCCTGGTTCCTGATCCCTGGCTTGTTCCTGACTTACATTCTTGAATTTCAAATAAAGATACAAAGAGAATGAAGAAAATTTGATAATAGAAGTAAATTAGAAAGTTGCTTAAAATGTCATGCTTTATCTGAATCAGGAAAGACAAAATTTGGGTTCAGTGTCCCTTTAAGAAAAGAAAAAAAAAATAATAAAAAATAATTACATTTTATAGGTACTGGCAGACAGCTGCCAGTATCTAAGATGGCAGACATAGTTA
Source organism: Bombina bombina (assembly GCF_027579735.1). Lineage (NCBI taxonomy): Eukaryota > Metazoa > Chordata > Amphibia > Anura > Bombinatoridae > Bombina > Bombina bombina. Next base: position 263,273,211 of record NC_069503.1, read on the forward strand.
GAGAGGGAAGGGTTAGAGAGCTGTTTGGGAGGGATCAGGGAGGGTAGATGGTAAGGGGAGATCCTACACTACAGAAAAAAAAATTGCCTTAAAACTTAGTATTAGCAGACTGTCTGTCAGTACCTAAGATGGTGGTGACCAGTGGGGGGGATGAGGGAGGGAAGAGAGCTGTTTGGAAGGGATCAGGGTGTGGGAGGTGTCAGATGGGAGGGTAATTTCTACACTAAAGCTAAAATTAAACTTGCAAGCTACCTGATTAACCTCTTCACTGCAGGGAATAATAGAAGTGTGCTCAGCTGTAGTTAGCGGTCTTCTAATTACCAAAAAAACAATGGCAAAGCCATGCATATCTGCTATTTCTGAACAAAGGGGGTCCCAGAGAAGCTTTTACAATCATTTTTGTTATGACTGCACATTGTGCTATGTAAATAATTTCAGTGAGAAACCCATAGTTTGTGAAAAAGTTAACAATTTTTTTTACATGATCGCATTTGGCGGTGAATTGTTGACAATATACCAAAATGGGCCTAGATCAATACCTTGGGTTGACAACATATAGCAAACAGAAAATGCTCTAATTTGTTAGAGTATTTTATTAATGCACAGTTTTTGCTTATAAGAAGTTAAGCATACAGTTGAAGCCCAGCAATACAGGATGCTAGCTGAACACATCTGGTGATCCAATTACAAGAAGAAGCCACCAATCACAGGCTAGTTCCCAGTAGTGCAGTATTTTACACATAATGATTTTGTTACTTAAATGGTGTTAGGACCAGCCTGTATCAATCTTACTTGGTTCCTCTAGGTCCCTCTTGTATGTAGTCACAAGGATGTGTATTGTGGTATGTTGGATTAAAAAAGACTGACTATTAAGAAAATGGAGCAGTTACATTTTCTTAAAAAGCTTCTTTATGTAACATAATTAACTGTCTTAGAATACATTCAAATGTTTTTAATTTAATTTGAACTTATAGGAAATGCATGTTTCAGCACACTTGATAGCTAGTCATCCACTGTTCTCAAGATCACCTAATATTTATTCAGCATTCTTGTTGAGGACTTATGGCATCCTTGTTGGGAAAAAATACTCTATAAGGCTGCACGATTAATCGCATATGCGATTAATCGCCGCGATTTTAAAACCGCGAGGAGTCGCAATTTTTTCCTACATAAAATATTCCTTTAGAAGTGGCTGTAATCCATTCATTTATTTGTTATTTCTTGCAAACCAGCTCCATCTAGTGGTTGCTTTTAGCACACATTTGTAAAATGGCTCTTTTACTTTCACTTTCTGTTCTGAGAAGCAGCCGATCAATCTAGGAATCTAAAAGGAGCCCATGCAGGAATGAAGAGCAGAGAAAGCCACTAACTTATATTTCCCCCTAGGGACATCTGCAGTCTGAAACTTAGGGTATGTAAACATTATGGAACTTCCCACACAATCTCCTGCTATCTGAGAAACAGCTTAAATACATAGCAGATGCAGTTAACCTCACGGCTCCCAAAAAGGCTAAAACTGCAGTCCCCTCTGCTATTAGCTGCAGGGTTAACTTAACTGCATCTACAATGTATTTTATATTAGCAAGGCACAGCATTTCTGAAAGGAGCAGCCCCCCACCCCTACTGCTATATGCCTGTAATGGATTCCTGGGCAGGAGCAGGGCTCATTTTCAGTCAAATTAAAATGTTTAAAAAAAAGAAGAAAAAAATATAATATATATATGTGTGTGTGTGTGTGTGTGTTTGTGTATGTGGCTTGCACTGCTTCATTTGTTAATCATACTACTGTCCACAGTTAGAATGACTGTCCAAGAAAACATGACAATGTTGTGTGTCATAAGACCTAATAACTGGCTAGTGGTTACTATTTAATCACATCACCGGCAGCAAATTTTATTTTAACTATTTTGTGGTTTGTATTTTTATGCTCCAAGAGTGTATTGGACATTGAGAAACATGTACATTAAGATTCTGTAGTGTTAAATAAACGTTATAAAGCAAAATGAAGGTGTTATAGTCATTTATAAGAAAATCACATTTTATTTTATTTTTTTAAATCGCGATAATTTTTTTTGCCCATATCGCCCAGCCCTAATACTCTATCTTCTGTTATCCTAGACAGCTAATTCACCAACATGTTAGACAGCTTCCCAAATATTTGGAAATTGTTCCCATATATTAGGAATAGGAGAGTCCATTGATTTGGAACACCTTAAGGTCTGGTTTAAAATTTTTCTACCCCAATTTTCATGTAACCCGCCACAATAATAATGGCAGGAACACTTTGAAATAAACGCATGAACTTTTATATACTGTTTAAACAGTTTCCGTATTTGCTTTATTTTTTAACCAGCAGTAAAGTTGCGTCGGGTTTTAAGAAAGGGACACCTTGTTTTTAACAATAAAAGGATTAGGCTTAAAACTTAATAAAACTATTCATGCATATTTCATCTATTGCCTACAGTTGGTACAATGAGATTTATAGTATACAGACAAATCTTGTTATTTTTAAACACATTTATTTAACTTGACAACTAACATATAAATCATCTTCCGAATTACACTCTTTTGCATGAGATCATCATTCAGCTTCAACAAAAAATAAATATGCCTATGATTATCAAACACCAAGCAGAAGAATTATTTTAAAGTGCATTGCTTTCTCTTCCAGTGAGCAAAACTGTTCAATACATATTTCATGATCAAACCACACAGAAGTTCAAATATATGATATACAAACAAGTGAAATACCCAATAGAAAAAAACGCCATCCATTTCTCACTAGTATGAAGGTCAATTTTAGTCTTGACAACTTACTTAAAGTGAAAGTAAATCCTAGCGTTTTACAAACGCTAGGATTTACAATTGAAACAAATAAAGGGCATTTTCATTCATGAAGTATAAGATACTTCATGTAGAAAGCTCCTTTATTTGATTCAATCGATCGCCGCTCTTAGCTCTTACAGCAGCCCACGGCTAATAAGATTTTTGGCTAAGAGGTGACGTTTTCACCTCTTAGCCAATAGCCGTGCGGAAATTCCGGCTTGCGCCCATGGGAGCCGGATTTACCGCACGGCTATTGGCTAAGAGGTAAAAACGTCACCACAAACTATCTCACTCAATGTGCAACTAGTCTGAACTTCTAACATATGTCCACAAAAAACACACATATCTAGTCAGCTTAGTTATAGTTTAGATATAAAGGCTGCAGCTTGCTTTATTAAACACAATAAATGATAAAGCCATAGTTTCCAACAGTCCCTGATTTTCAGGGACAGTCCCTGGATTTTGTTGTATGTCAATTTTTTTTGTCCCTGGAAAGGTCCCCTTAAAGAGATTTGGAAGGCTGCAGCTGGAGCTACCAGTAAGGCTGTGTGTGCAGCAAGTAATTTGCTTGATCACTTCTTGCTGTACCTTCTCTGAGTGATTGATGGTTAAACTGCCTCAAATCAGAAGAAAAAGCACTTACAAACAGCTAAAGAACCTGTGCTGATTAGTGGTAAAAGAGGGGGAATTGCTTGGCTACTAATGTAGATCATTTATTGTTTGCATCTTTGCACGTAATCTTCATATTTTAGCCCTCTGTATCATCTGCAGTTTACTGATTTTAGCATGAGTTTTAAACACACATCACTTCCTACACACAGTTCAAAAATCTGAAAATTGCTGTCAGACAAAATATAAAAATGAATTTTCCCCTGTGCATAATCACACAGTAAGGTTAGCTGCACTGTGTGTTTGCTGTGTCTCTCCTCCTGTTTACAGTAATTTGAAACACTGCAGTTTTTTGTAGTTTTGTGTCACTTCAGTTCTGTGAGTCTTTAAGCACTCAGCTGAGCCCTGCAATACTGTAATATATAGGGAAGTGATAATATATAAGAGCTGGACAGTTACAAAATAATTGATTAGGAGATGGCTTATATTTTATTATAACTTTACTGCAGTAGTGCAAGAATTCTATTTTTATAGCCTTTTGAAAGAATTAATAACTGTTAATAGCAATAGTTTTGTAAATATATGTGCACATGCATTATTTGTTTAAATTAGACACTTTAACACATTTTGATAAGTGATGCAGACTGTTTTCTGTTTCCTGGTACAAATTCTAAAGTAAAGGAATTATTTTTATTCTTTAATATTTTGAAAACTCTGTGTTTGCATATTGCTTTACTTCATGTGACATCTCTTCCTTACTGTTATGTCACTGAATAGGAAGCTTTACCACGAGTTAAAATGGTATACATAAAAATTCTTCCCTGCCCACAATCCCCACTCTGATCAAAGCCACCACAAAATAGGCAAACAACCCCCCCCCCCCCACCTCCAAGCTGCGACATACAAATCAAGCCATATATAAACAAATGAGGCAGGACAGGAGCTTCTCCTCTCACGTTCTGGTCTAGAACTGCACTTCACTTCTGCTCTGCTCCTCTACCTCCCTCATGTAGCCCAACTTACTGTCCTACAGATGACCCCCACTTGACTTCCATGGGTCACAAAATCCTGTCTTTAATGCTTCCATGCAGGGTATTTTTTATTTTTTTTTAAGGCCATGTTGTTTTTTCTGCAAATTAATAAGAATAAAACATCTAGCCATAAAATACACACACATATAAACTATAAATTGTCTACACAACTAACATATTATGACTAATTAAAAGTTTAGACATAGAAAGGGACACTGAACCCAATTTTTTTCATTTGCAATTCTGATTCATTTCCAATTTTAAGCAACTTTCTAAATTTACATCTATTATCAAATTTTCTTCATTCTCTTGCTTTCTTTATTTGAAAAAGAAGGGCATCTAAGCTATTTTTGGGTACAGAACCATGGAAAGCTCTTGTTTATTGGTAGGTGTATTTATCCACCAAACAGCAAGAACAACACAGTTTGTTCACCAAAAATTGGCCGGCATCTAAACTTACATTCTTGCATTTCAAATAAAGATACCAAGAGAATGAAGACAATTTGATCATAGGAGTTAATTAGAAAGTTGCTTAAGATTGCATGCTCTATCTGAATCACAAAAGAAAAATTTTGGGTTCAGTGTCCCTTTAAGTCTCAATTCATTCAATAGTATATTATGGGCTAGTCTACAAATGGAGCACAATCGATTCAGCAGGTGCATTATTTGGTGCTTGGTCTTGCACTATCTGGTATTACAAGTGAATGGTTAAACATTTTAACCAGAGCTTCTAAAAATAGTGAAAACCTTTTCAGTGCATCCTATACTTTAAAAGGATAGCACAGGGAGTGCTATTAGTGAGCTTATTGCACTCACATAACAAGTGGTGAGAAAAGTATTATAATACAAAATATCACCGTCAAATTTAGCATCTTTCAAGAAGTCTTTTATGTGAGGGATTTAGCACATTCACTCCAACATGCAGATGTTAGCGCACCCTAAACTAATGCTCTAGCAATAAAAAACAACTCTGGACTGAGTGTAAAAATAGAAGCGCTATTGATTGTGCCTGAGAAATGTTAAAGGGATAGAAAGGTTAAATCTTTTCAATTGGAAATAGAAGCATTTTTGCAATGTACTTCCATTAGCAAAAATGCTTCTAATAAAAATTATTACTGTTTTCCTGCAGCATACGCAGATATCCTGTGATGGCCTGTGCACTTGTATTTAAACACCATGGGGCCTATTTATCAAAGCGTCAACTGAAAATACGCTGGAATTCCGCATCGTAATTGTCACGAGCTTGATCCGCCGTAGTTATCAAAGTGTCAAGATTGGCAAATGTTGAAATTTGTGACGTAAACTACGATTGCGCGATCTCAATCCAACAAAGATCGATGCGAGTTGAAAACCGTGGTATTCCAGCGGAATCGTGTTCATTCGCCCTCCTAATCGACACTATTTGAAGCTCTCACGAAGTTATCAAAAATTATACAGTTACGCTTGCGTCTTTTCCGACTCAGCGTACCTAGTTTTCAATCCGCCACACTTGAGGTCGCGGATGCCATAGAACGCAATGGGAGTCGGAAAACACAGAAAGCTATGTTCGATGCTGCAAGAGATTGAAGTATATTACATAATAAAAGTGAATTAGAAACTTTATTAAAACTGTATACCCTTTCTAAATCAAACAATATTATTGCTCCACATTTGGTGCACTAGTAGATATAGGGATAAAAATACATTACTACTTATGGATTATGCTACTACTTTGTCTCTCATTACAAAGCAAGGGGACGATATTATTTCTTCATATTTGGTGCAAAGTTTTGCCCTAATCTTGTTGCACTAATAGACATAAAAATGAAATAAATACACAACATAATATAGCTAACTTCATTTGTATTTTTTTGAAAAATCTATGTGCACCATGTTTAAGCCATGTAATACAGGTCCCACTCTCCAGTTCCCCCATATTTGACTCAACACTTTTTGCACCAATTATGACGCAAACTCCTAACTAACCCACACACTAGTGAATTTTTCCACCACTTTTGATTGGAATATGCATAATCACATGATTTATGACATCAGTCAATCTGATTCAAATACACATTATAAACTATCACTAACGAATCAAATTGCTCGATAGTTGTGTCATTGATCACTCATCAGAACTTGTTAGTGCCATAAGTTACATTGTATATTATACTTTGAAAGTATGTATATGTGAAATTAGTATTAAAGATAAACATTGATGCTGACATTAGGACACACAGTGTAATATTTTAGACAAGGATTTCAAATTGATGTTTGATTCAATAGAATCTTAAGCTGATAGCTCAAAGGGAAAGCCCACCTAACTTTTAATTGTAATGATTCAGATACAGCAGAAATTAAAATCACCTCTTTACTGTCATGATATTTTCAGTATATTTCTTCCTTCTCTTGAATTTCTTTTACAGTAAGAAATGTCATCTTATATGCCAGCCCACCTGTGATGGGGTGGTTTTTAAACATAGATTGAAATCTGGAGAGCTTAGACAGGTGCAGAGAGAAGCCTGGCCCAGCTCTTAAAGGGGCAGGACACCCCAAAATATTGTTTCATGATTTGGATAGAACATACAATTTTAAACAACTTTCCAATTTACTTCTATTATCAAATTTGCTTCATTCTCTTGTTATCCTTTGCTGAAGGAACAGCATTGCACTACTGGCAGCTAGGTGAACACATCTATTTAGCCAATCACAACAGACAAATGTGTGCAGGCACCAATTAGCAGCAGCTCCCACTAGTGTAGGATATGTGCATATTATTTTCCAATAATGAATACCAAGAGAACAAAGCACATTTGAAAATAGAAGTGTGTTTTAAAGCTACATGCTCTATCTGAATCATGCAACTTAAATTTTTACTTTCCTATCTCTTTAAAATATCCATTGATTGCAAATAAATACATATGATACTCTGATTACTTTATATTTCCAATTATTCCTGCTCAGAATAATAATACATTTACACTATATACATATAATCATATATAATCATCAGCAAGTTTATTGACATGACAGAAATGAAACAAGACATGACAGTAAGTGAAAAATTAATGGGATCTGCAAATGTTTTCATACATCAAATGCTCATGAATTGGCATAAAGGGCAATATGAGTATAATTCTCTTCCTTGGTTACGTTATTCTTATCATATCCTTATCATAAATTACCTCATCAATGATATCAGTTGCACCTTATGGTACACGGCTTAGGTCTGTTTTTGTTTAAGTGAAACTGCAGTCACACAATGTTTAGTTTTTCCTACTATTTAAATGCTATTACATTTTAAAGACCTTATATAACCTTATATCTGTCCAGGATTGAACCTGGGACTTCAGGTTTGCAGCCTTTTTGCTCTGTCCCTGTATTCTGTTGTTGTTCCTGGAGACCTGCTGCATGCACTGGCTATCTCTCTGGCTCCAAGTGCTTGCCAGCTGCAGGCAGTTACATAATAAGCACTGCTATAAAAGGCTGGCACACAGGCCACTCCATGCCCTGGCATTGTGGTCAATTCACTCTGCCTCTGACCTGTGCTTGTATCCAAGATGTACTGGTGTATCTTCCGCCTTCTATACCCAGCTCGTCTTTTGACCTTTCTACTGGATCTTCCCTGTGTTAGATGAAGGATCGGACAGATTGTCTAGTATACTGAAACTGGCATGTTTTATGCCTACTCTTCTGGATTCTCCCTGTCTTTCTTTGGTATCTGACCCTCGGCTTGTCTTCAGACCATCCTCTTGTCACCAGCCTTTTACAGTTAGCAGTGTATCCAGTATCACTACATTTCTCAGTGGCATCCTGATCCAGTAACCAAGCCCTGCAGAAGGCTTCTACCAAGCACCGGTATCCAGCTTCATTATCATGACCTGCAGAGGGCATCTGCCAAGCATCGGTATCAAGTTCAGTACCTAAGCCCTGCAGAGGGCATCTGCCAAGCACTGGTATACTGCTCCAGTGACCAAGCCCTGCAGAGGCCATCTGCCAAGGTATCCTGCTCCAGTACATTGCTCTGCAGAGAACGTCTGCCAAGCACTGGTATCCTGTTCGAGTCTCAAGCTCTACAGAGGGCGTCTGCCAAGCACCAGTATCCAGCTCCAGTACCCTTACACTGCAGATGGTGTCTTCAAAGCATCAGTATCTGGCTTCAGTCCTTGCTCCGCAAAGTGGGCACTTCAGTCTTTGGCCCTTGAGTGGGCACTCCAGTCCTTGGCCCTTGAGTGGGCACAACTTCTGACTTTGGCTTCGGTGTGGGCATTACTGCGGCCTAATTCTGTTTCCAGAATCTGACTCAAGTTTCCTGTACAATAAACTTGCCTTATCTGTTTTTTCAACCATGCCTAAAAGGAGTAGTTTTCGCAAAAAAGCCCAATCCACTGGAACTTTTTAGTGCCCAAGATGGCCCTAAGTCTGACACCTCTATATATGAGCTCCAAACCCCTGAACTTGCTCTGCCGGGTGTGACACCTTAGTCCTATTTGATTCACTAAAATATTAGACCTTGCTGTTTTATATAACAGAACCATTTCCTGTTCAGTCATATGTCATTTTCCCTTTTAATTTGTTTTTGGGCTACATTATAAGTGGCGTGTTTTCAATAGGGATGGGCGAATGTTTCTAAAAATTTGAATCAAGAATTTTGATACATTTGTTCGTTCGAAACGAATTTCGAATGTTTATATAACATTCTAACATTCTATTTTCGAATTTTCATTTTCGAATTTTTCAATAAAATTCGAAAATATTCGTTCGAATAATAGAATGTTTAGCTATGTATTCATTCAATTTCTAAATGTAATATTCAAATTTGAATGTGACATTCGAATTCGAATGTGACATTCAAATTTGAAATAGTATTTCTAGTCTACAACTGTGTTTAATGAATGTAATATTCGAATTTGAATGCTACATTCGAATTCGAATGTCACATTCAAATTTGAAATACTATTTCTAGTCTAATACTGTGTTTTAAATGTGATATTCGATTTGAATGTGATATTCGATTCGAACGTGACATTCAAATTCAAAATAGTATTTCTAGTCTAATACTGTGTTTTATAAATGTAATATTCGAATTTGAATGTGACATTCGATTCGAATGTGATATTCAATTTGAATGTGACATTTGAAATAGTGAATGTTTCTAAAAATTCGAAATTTAAAACAAATTTTGATACATTCATTCGTTCGAATCGAATTTTGAATGTTTATATAACATTCTAACATTCTATTTTCGAATTTTCATTTTCAAATTTTTCAATAAAATTCGAAAATATTCATTTGAATAATAGAATGTTTAGCTAAGTATTCATTCAATTTCTAAATGTAATATTCGAATTTGAATGTGACATTCGAATTCGAATGTGACATTCAAATTTGAAATAGTATTTCTAGTCTACAACTGTGTTTAATGAATGTAATATTCAAATTTGAATGCTACATTCGAATTCGAATGTCACATTCGAATTTGAAATAGTATTTCTAGTCTAATACTGTGTTTTAAATGTGATATTCGATTTGAATGTGATATTCGATTTGAATGTGACATTCAAATTCAAAATAGTATTTCTAGTCTAATACTGTGTTTTATAAATGTAATATTCGAATTTGAATGTGACATTTGATTCAAATGTGATATTCGATTCGTATGTGACATTCGAAATAGTGTTTCTAGTGTAAAATTGTGTTTTATAAATGTAATATTCTAATTTGAATGTGATATTCGAATAAAACATTCAAATTCGAATGTGACATTCGAATTCGAATGTGACATTCGAATTCGAATGTGACATTAGAAAACTGTAAATAACATTCGAAAATTGAAGTTTTAAGAATATTCGTTCTTATCAACATTCTATTATGTAAATCGAATTTCTACAATAACATTCGAATTCGGATATAAACACATTCGCTCATCCCTAGTTTTCAACCACTCGCAAACACAGACAGAAGTAGTTTTTTCTTTTTATTTTGCATTATAGTTCTAACACCTATCGCTGGCATGCTAACCAGACAGTGTTTAAACAAGTACGCTGTAACCGACGTAAGTTATAAATATTTTACTTTTCAATGTTCTTCACATAAAAGAAAATGTTCTTTTTTATTTTCAAATAGATATTTCTATATATAACTGATGTATGTTTTGTAAAAAATATATCTATATATGTATGTATAATGGTATAGATATATACAAATATACAGTATAAAGGAATATCTATTTAAAAATACAACTATGTGAAACATTTTGAAATGTAAAATATTTACAGTAAATACAAAGTAAAACACATTATTAAATATTAACACTGAATAAAAATGATATTTCATCTTATCAGGCATTTGAGGGGAAACGGCTGCGAAGTGTGTATATATATCTGTATATACACGTGTATATGTGTGTTTATATATATATATATATATATATATACACACATATATACATATATATATATATATATATATATATACACACACACACACACACATACATGAATATATACGTGTACATATATATATATATATATATATATATATATATATATATATATATATATATATATATATATATATACACATACACACATGTATATACATATATTATGGCCCTTTGCAAACACCTTGTCATGTACCATATACTTTTTAACCCAAATAACTTTTTATAAAATTAAATAACAAAAATATTTTTTTTATCAGATAGTGTTTATATGGTTGTAACTGTATATTTGAAAACATTTATGTTGTGTTTGGTGCAACTTTCTTTTTAAATTCCTAATCCTTTACACAAGGTCTTCAGTCACACTAACTCGACAAGCGTAAAATGCAATTGCACTCGTGCGTTCACATTTACTTTGAAGTTTTAATAAGAGCGCTAGTTAATGCGTGCATGATATTTTGATATTGCACTCGCACGAACGTTAGCGCATCACTTGTAATCTAGCCCTTTGTCTTCAGAAACCTTGTTAATTAAATCAATTGATTAGTTTAGTCCTCTGAATAAGATAAACTAAATTATAGATTTAGAACTGATCATAGCAGACTACTGGGAACGTATGTGGCAGGTGCATACAGACATATGCGGCAGGTGTATAATTGCATATAGACATGTGTGGCAGGTGCATACACACATATATGTGGCAGGTGCATAATTGCATATAGACATGTGTGGCAGGTGCATACAGACATATGCGGCAGGTGCATAATTGCATACAGACATATGTGGCAGGTGCATACAGACATATGCAGCAGGTGCATAACTGCATATAGACATGTGTGGCAGGTGCATACAGACATATGCAGCAGGTGCATAATTGCATATAGACATGTGTGGCAGGTGCATACAGACATATGCGGCAGGTGCATAATTGCATATAGACATGTGTGGCAGGTGCATACAGACATATGCAGCAGGTGCATAATTGCATATAGACATGTGTGGCAGGTGCATACAGACATATGCGGCAGGTGCATAAATTGCATATAGACATGTGGCAGGTGCATACAGACATATGCACACACAACTCAGAACTTTACTTCTGAGGCTAAGAGGCACACTCACATTCCTCATAGAAGGAACCGTCCGTCCAAAAGCTCTATGGTTGGAATAATTTGACAAAGGTAAAATATGCTTAAAGGATACACAATAGCATTATATATAATTATATTAGGAAAATGATTTTATTAAAAGCTATTACTATTTCAAATTTTGTGTGTGCCACGAAGATAAGCATTACATCCACACAACTGCTCTGAAAGTCAGCAGTGGCTTGCATGATGCAATGAATGACAATAAACACCTTGAGCTTTTTATATAAAATGTTTAGTTATGTATAGTGAAATAACTTTGCAATATATTTTCATTATTTGTTTTCTCCCTTTTCATGTACTTTAGCTCTTTAAATTAAGTAAGTTCTATTTCTTAGAACTTGAAATGCACCTGCTTACTTCTCAAGGCCAACTCTACTACATATCTGTCCCTAATTGGCTTTATAAGATAGCAAGTATAAAACAATGCATGTTATAATAACCTTATGACAAGGCTAGCCTTGGTATCTGTGGACTAAAGCCCAGATTGGCTCCTTCAAATAAGGCAAATGGTGTCGAGAGTTTGGCTATTGAAAAATAATTGCTGTAAAAGGGATATTAATTAGTTTAAAAAAAAAATTAAAGGGACACTGAACCCAAATTTTTTCTTTTGTGATTCAGATAGAGCATGACATTTTAAGCAACTTTATAATTTACTCCTATTATCAAATGTTCTTTATTCTCTTGGTATCTTTATTTGAAATGCAAGAATGTAAGTTTAGATGCCGGCCCATTTTTGGTGAACAACCTAGGTTCTCCTTGCTGACTGGTGGATAAATTAATCCACTAATCAAAAACTGCTGTCCAGAGTTCTGAACCAAGAAAAAAGCTTAGATACCTTCTTTTTCATATAAAGATAGCAAGAGAACAAAGAAACATTGACAATAGGAGTAAATTAGAAAGTTGCTTAAAATTGCATGCTCTGTCTGAATCACGAAAGAAAAAATTTGGGTTCAGTGTCCCTTTAAGGCTGATTGTGTTATTCTATAGCAACACAACATAAATATCTAGTCATTACAAGGTGTCTACTATTCCTTTAAGCGTCACAACTCTCCATTCACAGCTCCCACAAACCATCAGCCTTTCCTTACCTCCTTGTCCCAAAAAAAGGTCTGGGAGATGTTTGTAGGTATGAACAAGAGTTCTGTTTTTGCACATACCCGTCTGCACATTGTATTAGAACTGTATAAAAGCTAAACAATCAATATATTTTCTAAAAATGCTGCACAAATTAACCAAAAAATTTACTTGCTTTTTACATGAATCCATAATACAGTATTTATTTACCAATGGTTACAATGATAACATTGTTTTGTGTTGTGGCTCCTTTGAACAATACAAATTTAAGAAATTTACTTCTGGGAACTAATATCCAAGCTGTGGAGTCCACGAGTAATTGGGCGGGACAATTTTGTTTAAAACAGGCATCTAAATACCACACATTACTGCCTGAAGAACTTTCCTACCAAACACATCAAAGCAGTAGAATTTATAGAAAGTATGTTGCTAAAATAATTAAAATAAGGAAGAAAGTTCACAAGAAAGAGGAAACATTCAGAACGTCTTCTGGCAGAAGATATTGCTAAAAGCAACAAAAACTGAAGTAAGAAACTAAATGTCGAAAACATGTAAGTCATAAGAGAAACCTGTAAAGCTTGTAAAAAAACCAAAACAAATTAATGTTCCAAAGAGGAGAAATTGGTAATATCCTCTAAAGAAATAGAAGTGCGTTTGGCTAAAGCGAATAGCACCATTCACCACTGGAAACGTTTCCCAAAGCTGTACATTAGAAGCCAGAAAAGGAAACACCCTATTAAATTTAGAGGACAGATTAAAAGAAAAGGCCAGACTTGGTTTACTCTCTGAAAATTATTTTAATAAGCCAGAACACCTCTTGTGACTTAGCTGAAGGTTTAAAAATCAAATCCAGTTGTTTGGAAGGTTTTTCCACAGATAATTTAGGGTCTAGGACACCAAAAGTACATAAAGCCTCTTTAAACAAAGAACTAAGAAGTTCAAACTCAAACATGAAAAAGGTAGATTGTATGTCCTGAAACTATAACAGCATTCTAAGTTGTTCTGATCTCCGATTATGCAGAGGAACCTGATAATGTAATTTTAGGATGACTTTCAGACATAGAACATTAATGCATATTTGGTGAAGGCATAGTAGCCACTACAGAGCACACAAACCTTTAAATCTTGCAAAATAGGAAGTAAAATTGTGCAGACTTGGAGGAGGCATAGCCATCACAACTACAGAGTGCACAAAACTTTAAAGTTTTTAAGTACTCTCTTGTATTAAAGTGATGGTAAACTCTCCCCTTTTTAAAATCAGATCTGGAATGTAAGCGCTATTTTAGATGGAGTTTAATTCATTCGCTGTAATGAAGATGCAGTATAACATGTTTTTTTAATATAGATATGAAATTCAAATACTGCATGCTCCTCCGCCCACTTCAAAAGTAAAATTTTCTGTGAGCTAACAGATTGAATTGTTGTCCAATCAGCGCTCTCCCCATATGGCACTTTTGTTGTAGATAGAGCATTGATTGGAGAGTAATTCAATCATTTAGCTTTGACTTTGAAGTGGGTGGTGTAACATGGGGTATTTGAATTTCATATCTATATTAAAAAGCATGTTATACTGCATCTTCATTACAGCTAATGAATTAAACTTCATCTAAAATAGCGCTTACATTCCAGATCTGATTTTAAAATGGGAGAGTTTACCATCACTTTAAGGAAATAGAGACAATAGCAGCATTAGACTGTTAGATTGCCAAATGAGATCCATTCCAGTTATTGTAAAGATGAAATGGTTACAATCCAGCAAAATAGAAAATAAATTTGTTATGGTGGATCTACCCTCTAAAGAATAATGAAAGGTAGTGGGGGGACATTTCAATATGCTTCATGAAAGAATACACAAAAGACAAACAAAATAAATTACGACAACCACCATTTTTTTTAACTGTAAATATAAGTAAAAAAACTGTAAATAAAATGTTTGGAAACAATGTAACTCGGACCTTGTAGAATAAAGTCTGAGAAAGACAACCTTGGGCAATAAGTATTAAAGGCACAGTTTACACCAGAATTTTTATTGTTTTAAAAGATAGATAATCCCTTTACCGTTTCCTAGTTTTGCATAACCAACACCGTAATATTAATACATCTTTTACCTCTGTGATTACCTTGTATCTAAGCTTCTGCAGATTTCCCTCTTATTTCAGTTCTTTTGACAGACTTGCTTTTTAGCCAATCAGTGATGGCTCCTTGGTAACTCCGAGACCACAGTGTTATCTATATGGCACACATTAACTAGCACCCTCAAGTTGTGAAAAACTGTCAAAATGCATTCAGAAAAGAGACGGCCTTGAAGGTCTAAGAAATTAGCATATGAACCTCCTAGGTTTAGCTTTAAACTAAGAATACCAAGAGAACAAAGCAAAATTGGTGATAAAAGTAAATTGGTAAATTGTTTAAAATAGCATGCCCTATCTGAATCATGAAAGTTTATTTTGGACTAGGCTCTCCCTTTAAAGGAGCACTACACACAGTAGAATAGCATAATAAACAAAAGCATAATAAATATACAATGCATAAGCACTAAAGGGTCAATTTATCAAAGGCTTTGCAAGCCTTTCGACCCCCTACGACTGCAGTTTCTCACAAGAGAACCTAATGTCAGTATTTAACAAGCAACGGACATTAGACCGCTGCTTTCCTAACCTTTCGCCAATCTCCTGGGTCTCGTCCGACTGGGGAGATTAACAGCTCCTGCTCGTGTGTGATTGGCTGTGAGCGGGCAGGGGGCGAGAATGCAAACAAGCACTGAATCATGAAAGTTTATTTTGGACTAGGCTCTCCCTTTAAAGGTGCACTACACACAGTAGAATAGCATAATCAACAAAAGCATAATAAATATACAATGCATACGCACTAAGGGGTCAATTTATCAAAGGCTTTGCAAGCCTTTCGACCCCCTACGACTGCAGTTTCTCACAAGAGAACCTACAGTCAGTATTTAACAAGCAACGGACATTAGACCGCTGCTTTCCTAACTTTTCGCCAATCTCCCCGGTCTCGTCCGACTGGGGAGATTGACAGCTCCTGCTCGTGTGTGATTGGCTGTGAGCAGGCAGGGGGCGAGAATGCAATCAAGCACAAAATGGCTCTCGTGTGCAATGCTGAATTCCGCCAGGGTAATTCAACCCACTAGAGGAGAGCTGCAGTGGACAGGGGCATGTATATGTGCCCCTGTCCGTTGCAGCTTGATAAATAAATATAAGTAGTAGATTTCTGTGCTCTTGGAGCTTTGGGAATCTTTGCCGCCTTCTAGTGGTCATGAGTTGAATCCAAGAAATAATGGCTCTTTGACTCTCACCACCTTATGGGGTTTTTTTCCAGCAACTGACGCACACTTTGGAGTATGTTGTAATCCTCTAAAAAAAAAATCTAACTTTAAAGTACTTTAAAGTACTAATCATAAATAATTAAGTTAAAAACTTTTATGATTTGAATAGAGCACACAATTTTAAACAACTTTCTAGTTTACATCTGTTATCTCATTTGATTTGTTCTCTTAGTATCCTTTATGTAAAAGTATACCTAGGAAGGCTCAGGAGCAGCAATGCTCTACTACTGGGACCTAGCTGCTGATTGGTGGCTGCACATATAAGCCTAATATCACTGGCTCATCCAATGTGTTCAGCTAGTACCAAATAGTGCATTGCTGCTCCATCAACAAAGGAAACCATGAGAATGAAGGAAATGTCATAATAGCAGTAAATTGGAGGGTTGTTTAAAATGATATGCTTTGGGTTTCATAACACTTTAATAAAATTCCTGTAGAACTGCGTATTGCAGGAAAAATGGCCTGTTTAATCCCTTAGAAAAACTTGAGTATAACCACTACAGACCTCTATACTGTCCCTATTTAAGAGGGACAGTCCCTGATTCAGAGCTCTGTCCTGCTGTCGCTCTGAGACAGATTAATGACTCTATTTGCAGAATTTCTGTTAGCCCACACACAAAACACCCACAAACGCTCACAAACTGCCCAGACACACCCACAACCACCAAAACACTGCAGTAGATATAGGGTTAAGTTTACAACTGTGTTAAAAACGTCCCTTAAAAGTGTTTGCTGTCTGCCCCAGTTCTCCACAACCGTTTAGCTTATAGATGCAAAGGTGGCGGCGCTGTTTCTCTTTGGGTATGTAGCTGGATTTTCAGGCTTTGTCCTTTAGTCACATGGGGTTGTTTACTCCTCCAAGATATAATAAACCAGGTATTGCAGTAAAATCATACACAGAATATAATCATGCAGTATACTCAAGGATAGTTACTGGGAAACAGCCTTTATTGTCAAAATCACCAACAAGCCTTCAATACAAAAACAGCTTAATTTATTAAGAGCAAAGATAAAAAGCTCTACGCGTTTTTGCAACAATTATGCCTTTCTCAAGAGCAAATTAAACCATATTGAATAAGTTGTGATGTCCTAGCAGCATAACCTTTATATAAAAGGCGCCGATCCTGCCTACCTGCCTTTCGATACACCTGCTTCACAGGTTTTTTCAATGCAGTTTACATCAGGACGGCCTATCTATTTACTTTCATGGGATATCCTCATTTCATAATTTCAACATTTTAAATAGCCAAAATATTTTTTCAACAATTCAATATTTTCTTAGTAAAATCTCCCATCAAAGCAAATTGCTTACAATCTGAGCAAATCGTTAATCAACTGGTCTTAATCTGAAAAGCATACCTAAATGTTAAACATTTTTCTCTTTAATGTTATGTTATGTCCTTTGTTCTTAATAACCATGTGACAAAAAAACTCTCCAATCTGCATCAAGTTCTCTTTTGCGGTTCTCAAACGAGTAGGGTTCAGTGTACTGTTCTCAATCAGGTATGCCTCTATTATATATTATATATCGATTTTGTGTGATCATTCCTATCCAATCCAAATCATGCCGGTTTCAAATGAATGGTAGATTATCTGGTTACATTACTTCTGACCAAAGTTCCAGAATCATAGTCTCTTATTAAGACTAAAATCGCTTAAATTCCTAAAGTTAATAACTGAAAAACAAATATTTAACCGTTCGTGACCAGAAAAAAGTGAATAATAGCGTGTTACAATATGAACAAATTAAATTCTGTTATGCAATATCACCTATAATAAGTGTATACTAATTAAACAGCCATAAATTAAATATATCTTGAGTTAACACCTATACCAAATCATACATTTCCTATTCTGTGTGTAACAATGTTGTGCACTTGCTAAATAAACGGAAATATTATAGTGATCTAAATTAAGTGTTATAAGGATTCCATAAGAATAGTGCATTATAATTCTGTAAGTGAATAAAGTGAATTGTAATTATGAATTGTGATTCAAAATTGTGTGTTTGTTATGGGATCTTGACTTTTATAAGGGGTGTAAAATTGCATTCCAACAGTACTATACTAAATGAAAGCTGCAACTTTGGTATCTTTATTAAGTTCCCATTCACCAAAAGTTTTAAGTTAAATATCCACCACATCTCTCTTTTCAAGAGTAAGGCTTTTAAATTGCCCTATCTCCACGGTTGGCTGACTTTATGCCTACCCATTTCAATGAAGATGGATTTTTGTTGTATTGTTAACATTGATTGCAATGTATTGGGACTCCATGGTCTGATTTTTTTCTTTTCTATTTTCTTAAAGTGTTCTAAAATTCTTGTTTTTAGGAATCTTGAGGTTTGACCCAAATACTGTACCCCACAGCTGCATGTTAGTAGATATACCACATTTTTTTGTTTTGCAGCTGATAAAAGGATTTAATCATATATATTTTTTCCCCATTGTGGAAGAAGTGAACAATTCGATTTTATATATTTTGTGGTTACATGCTTGCATTTACAAATTATTAAAAGCCTACATGATCATTTAACATTATTCGGGGCTTTGGGTTCATGTCCCGTATTAGTGAAGGTGCTAAGATGTTTTTAAGGGAATTAGCTTTTCGATAAACAATTTTTGGTCTCAGGGTATTCTCTCTTTAATATTTGATCCTTCTCCAGGATGTGCCAGTGTTTATTAATGATCTGGTTAATTTTTTTGAAGTCTTTGTTAAAGGTGGTAACAAAAAAAAGGGTAAGAGTTCATCTCCTTGTTGGTTTCTTATCCAGAAATTCCCTCCTATTCTTTTCTTTAATGAAATCTCGGTCACACTCAAGTTCCCATTCTTTGTAACCTTTCTCAACAAATCTATGATAAACTGTTACTGTAGTATGTAATCCTTGTTGTTACTGCAGTTTCTTTAAATTTTATGAAATTGGCTTTTCGGTATAGCTTTTAACCAGCTTGGATGGTGACAGCTATTGGGTGTTAATATATGTATTTGTGTCAAAAGGTTTAAAGAAAATTTTGGTCATTATTTGATAATTGGTTACGTAGATCATTAGATCCCAAAAAATGTTTTGGTAGCATGGATACTGGGAATACATTTTAATGATAAACTGTTATTATTGATATAAGTGAGAAACTCTTTTATTCCATTTATTTCACCTTTTCAAACACAAATAATATCATCTATGTAGCGGTGTCAGGACACCAGGTTTGCGCCAAAAGGATTATTCTCCCATATAAAATGAGATTTTAAAAAATCCATAAAGATGTAGGCGTAACTCGGCGAAAACCTGGTGCCCGTGGCAGTGCCGCAAACCTGCAAAATAAAAATTATCATCGAACCAAAAAAATGTTATGTGTCAAAATAAACTCTATAGCTACCAGAATAAATTTAAGAAGACATGGATCTAAGTCTGAATCATGTTTTAATTTCCATTGAATTGCCTTAATACTTTTTTTGTGTTCTATTACTGAATAAAGTAAACATCAATTTCAAAAACTTGTAATACATGTTTTGTGTCTTTAAGGTATGATTTCGCCTCTTGTGCATATTTTTGTAGGTGATAGTCAATAAATGATGATAAATGTGAGGTTAAAGAGTCTATACCACTAATAATGGGGCAGCCGGGGGGATTGATGGGATCTTTGTGCAGTTTTGGTAAAAAAAATAGAATATTGGTGTAATGGAATCTTTTTTTTTTTACAGAAATTCAAATGTGGACTATGCTTCAGTACATATTTTTGAAGAGTTTGGGACATGAAACCCAAATTTTTTTAATGATTCAGATAGAGAATACATTTTTAACCCTTTCAGTGCTAACGTTGGCTCTGAGAAGTCGCAGAGTTTCCCACTCAGGTGCTAACAATGGCTCAGAGCCGTCGCTAGCACTCTCCCACCTTGAGGAAGATCTGGGGGCTCCCACCCGCTCCTACCTCGGCGATAGGGCCTGTATAGTGACAGGCATCGCCGGGGCTTCACCATATGCGTGGTGAGCTCACATACAATGACATGATGACGTCACTGCGCAACTTTATTTCAAAATAACAATGTTAAGTATAGGAAAAGGGGGCATGCTGCTTAGAAGCCTGTATCTCTGGGATCAGCTACAGACCCCCAAGACCCACCATTAGAAAGATAATCACCTAACCTTTCTAACAATGTAAGTCTTGGGGATCTGAAAAAAATGAAAAGAAAAAAAATATTTCAAAAAATAAAAAAACCTTTAAAAAGCTTATCACCCAGGTGGGAAAGTGCTTAGCACTCAAAGGGTTTAACAACTTTCTCATTTACTCCTATAATCTAATGTATTTCATTCTCTTTGTATCATTTGTTGAAGGACCAGCAATGCACTAATGGTTTCTAACTTAACACATGGGTGAGCCAATCACAATCAATATATATGCAGCCACCAATTAACAGCTAGAACCTAGGTTCTCTGCTGCTCCTAAGCTTGCCTAGATACAGCTTTCAGCAAAGAATAACAAGAGAAGGAAGCAAATTAAACAATAGAATTAAATTGGAAAGTTGTTTAAAATTGTATTGTCTATCTGAATCATGAATGAAAAAGTTTGGGTTTCATGTCCCTTTAAAGAAGTCATTATTTGGGGGGTTTTATTCAAAATTTTATATGTGTATCTTTTGTCTAAGATTATTTTGGATTCTAGTAAATAATACTGTCTATTCATCACCACTGTTCCTCCTCCCTTATCGGCCCCCTTAATTACTATATCCTCTCTTTTATGTTATGATTGTAAAATGTTGGTTTCTGCTTTAATAAGGTTATTCTTTAAATGTTTTATTCATATTTTCTCTTCAAAGTCTTTCATTATAACTTTGCAAAATACTTCCAGATTGGGGCCTTTGCAATTGCTTGGATTAAAGGTAAAGAAACCAATTTAAGTAAACAAGGAGATTAACTCTTACCCTTTTTTGTTACCACCTTTAACAAAGACTTCAACAAAAATTAACCAGATCATTAATAAACTGGCACATCCTGTAGAAGGATGAAATATTAAAGAGAGTGATTCCCCTGACACCAAAAGTTGTTTATCAAAAGGCTAATTCCATTAAAAACATCTTCGCACCTTCACTAATATGGGGCATGAAGCCAAAGCCCCCAATAATGTTAAATAATCATGTAGGCTTTTATTCATGTGGTAAATGCAAAGCATGTAACCACAAAAGATATAAAATCAAATGTTCACTTCTTCCACAACGGGAAAAAAAATGTATGATTAAATCCTTTATCAGCTGCAAAACAAAAAATGTGGTATATCTACTAACATGCAGCTGTGGGGTACAGTATTTGGGTCAAACCTTAAAATTCCTAAAAACAAGAATTTTAGAACACTTTAAGAAAATAGAAAAGAAAAAAATAATAATCGGACCATGAAGTCCCACAACATTGCAATCAATGTAAAAAATACCACAAAAATCCATCTTCATTGAAATGGGTAAGTATTGAGAAAGTCAGCCAACCGTGGAAATAGGTAAATTTAGAAGCCTTACCCTTGAAAAGAGAGATGTGGTGGATATTTAACTTAAAAACTTTTGGTGAATGGGAACTTAATAAAGATACCGAAGTTGCAGCTTTCATTTAGTATAGTCCTGTTAGAATGTAATTTTACACCCCTTATAAAAGTCAAGATCCCATAACAAACACACAATTTTGACACAATTCATAATTACAATTACAATAATTAACTTTATTCATTTACAGAATTATAATACACTATTCTTATAGAATCATTATAACACTTAATTTAGATCACTAGAATATTTAAATTGTTTTAGCAAGTGCCTACATTGTTACACACATATTTGCTCAGATTGTAAGCAATTTGCTGTGATGGGACATATTACTAAGAAAATATTGAATTGTTGAAAAAATAATTTGGCTGTTTTAAATGTTGAAATTGTGAACTGAGGATATCTCATGAAAGTAAATCTATAGGCCGCCCTGATGTAAACTGCATTGAGAATATCTGTGAAGGAGGTGTATCGAAAGGCAGGTAGGCAGGATCTGTACCATTTTTATACAAGGTTATGTTGCTAGGACATTTCAGCTCATTCAATATGTTTTTATTTGCTCTTAATAAAGGCATAATTATTGCCGAAACGCGTAGAGCTTTTTAACTTTGTTCTTTATAAATTAAGCTGTTTTTTCATTGAAGGCTTGTTGATTTTGACAATAAGGGCTGTTTTCCAGTAACTATCCAGTGAGTATACTGCACAATTATTCTCTGTGTATGATGCTACTGCAATACCTGGTTTATTATCTCTTGGAGGTGTAAACAACCCTATGTGACTAGAGGACAAAGCCTGAAAATCAAGCTATATCTCCTTAGAGTTACGGCGCCGCCACATTTGCAACCACCAAAACACCCCACAATCCTGCCCACTAAGAACCCATGATCCTACCCCTCCCAACATGGCTCCACACACATAATAGTGACAGGCCCTCCATCAACCTCCTGAATCCCTGATACCCAGCCACAAATTTCAGGAGGTTTTCCACTACAGTATTAGCACCTTGCCTTTTAAAACCCTCCTAATAAAATGTGCTTGTGAATCCCACATGGGATTTTGTGACAGAACAAAATAAAATAATAAAATAATTGTGTATTGTAACTATAATAGAGTTATGTGGTACATCTGCATTTCCAAATATGTTTTCAAGCTATTTTGTAAACATGGCATTCTAAATATTTGCTGAAGTTTGTCTGTGTGACTGTGTATTAATTATCCTTCCTATGGTCAGACCACCATTAGCCATGAAATCCCCTTATATCAAGGGTAAAATATGCATGGGCATCATGTTAGCACGGTAAGGGTTATTTGCAATGGTGAGGTTCAGGAAAGCATGGTTAGGCTTAAAGGGACATAATACTCATATGCTAAATCACTTGAAACTGATGCAGTATAACTGTGAAAAGCTGACAGGAAAATATCACCTGAGCATCTCTATGTAAAAAAGGAAGATATTTTACCTCACAATCTCCTCAGCTCAGCAGAGTAAGTTCTGTGTAAAAAGTTATACTCAGCTACTCCCAGCTGCAGGTAAAAAAAAAATAAAAAAATGAAGAAATGAACAGCAGCCAATCATCATCAGCAGTGCTGAGGTCATGAACTCTTTTACTGTGATCTCATGAGATTTCATAGTAAGCTGAATAGGGAAATAATATGAGAGTGCATGAGGCTCATCCCCTAAGCTGTCCCAGGACAAACACACTAAAATGCTGCTTAGAAATCCTTTACAATAGGATGTGGCTACTGAGGAACTTTTGAGGTAAAATATCTTTCTTTTTTACATAGAGATGTTCAGGAGATATTTTCTAGTCAGCTTTTTACAGCTATACTGCATCACTTTGAAGTGTTTAAACATTTGGGCATTATGGCCCTTTAAGTGCATTGAGAGTTCTGGAATAGTATTTTAAGAGATAATATGCTGTGGGTGGGTTTGGTTTAATGCAATGAGTGTGAAAGAGATGGGGTATAAAGGGTGCTTTGTCGTTACAGAAAATAATACCCATACATTAAAGCTCCCCTAGTAGATTTTATCATGCATAATATAAAAAAAACACTTTTAATGCATTAAAATACCTTTTTGCTTGTTTTGTTTGCATTAAAAATGGTTAATTTAAAGTTGTTTAAACTGATTAGAACACTAACAAGTAGTGTATGTTTGAGCACAACTCATCCCTAGAGACAGATTGCTTTCTAACTGATGAGGACAAGCACTGCTGCTCTATTGGTGGATAGTGACACATTCCAAAAGCAAAAAAATTAATATATTTTGTTTTTTTAACCCCTTAACGCCCTTAGGACGTTCTATGCTGTCCTAACCGCACTGGGCTTTAACGCCCTTAGGATGGCATAGAACGTCCTAGCCTTTTGGCTATACTAAAACAAAAGCGCTTTCTGAATGGGATCACGGGCCGGAGGGCGTGCCTAGCGTCATAGGCACTCCCCTAGATATGATCCCATCATTGAAATCACATGTATGATTGCGTGATTTAATTTTTTTACTTATTTGTTTACATTGTAAAAAATTAGTACAGGCAGGAAGGGGTTAAGGACAAGAACACCCAGATAAAAAAATGTTTATAATGTATGTTAGCTTTTGTGCCATTTGAGAACTTAAAGGGACATAGTAAAAGTCTTTCCACATGCATATAAACCATTTTGATAATTATCAATATGTTACAGGAAAGCAAACATAATATTCAGAGCGATTAAGACTTACCATTAGAGAAAACATTTTTTTACTTGCTAATCAGCATTGGATCCTGCTTGTGCACATCATTTAAGTGAATATAGTCAACAGGAGTGTGCTAATTATTGTATATAAATATATATATATATTTATTTATTTTTTAAATATGAGTTTGATCATAAAAAAAATAACTAGAACATCCCTTTAAATACCAATATTTTACTGTGACACAATCAGTATTCTCATAAGGCACATACAACATTCTCTCAGCAATATCTATATTTCATATTTATGATAACTTGTTCTTACCAAATCACTAACATCTTATAAATGCTATTCTACATATCAACTTTATTTTCTATATTAATCAGCATAAAGATTAAAGGGACATGGATATCAGCAGCCGCAGCATACTGTGTAGTACAATGTGTGTGTGTGTGCTTATACACAGTATATATACAGACACACACGCCTAGTGTATGTAACTATACCTGTCTAAAAAGTTCTGAAAAGAATATCATTTTCATACTTTTTAAGTTATATCTCTGTGTTTGTATAACAAGCTCCTGTTATGCCAGCACTGCAAATGTTATTAGAACGTTTATTTGAATTGTGCTTAGACACACCATAATATTTATACAAAGACAGCCTTTGCAAGAAGGCGCAGTGTATTTTTTAAAGCTGCACTTGCATCGTATGAAGCATGTTGATATCATTTCTTGGCCCTGGATGGCAGCAACAATAGATTTCTGCAGAAAACTAGAAAACTTTGACAACTGGTTTTCAAGTACATTGATGTTGTTATAGTGTAGCCTATATGGTTATTTGCTCTTGATATAAATAATGTACAATAGAAATAAAGCTCTGGACACAAAAATGTTTTACTTCTGAGCTGAGAGGAAACTGCCATTGAAGATGTGACCCGTTTCCAAGCAGTTACCATATCTACTTCTAGCATGAAGCTTTAACCTGTTTACATTAACATGCATTCCCGGGTTTGGAATTTAGTATAAGACTCTGGGCTTCTGTTTTAAGTGAGGGCTGTCTTCTATTATTTACACTGGCACACAACCGACTTACCTCTTTGCAGTGCCTGAAAGCTGTTAGTTATGTAGATTTGTATAAATAAAATGAGATCTGCAAATGTTTTGTTTCATTTGCGTTACTATAAATAAATGCTGGGAGTTATGCGCTAGATTATGCTTACGCACCTCTTTTAAGTATTTGGGGAAAATATACTGCTTAATAAATTGTACAAAACAGGCGTTAAAGGGACATAAAATATCAATAATAAAATGTGCTAGAGAATTTTAACAAACGATTCCTTGTACAGACCAGTGTTTAGCCCTTGCAAAAGAGTTAAACACACACACACATAAACTCAGCTCCAGATTGACAATGCAATACTGACCCAAACTTGAACACGGCTGATGATTAGTGGCTATGCACATATGCTGCCTCTGACTGGTTCAACACCGGACCAGTAGTATATTGCCAGTACAGAGCAAACTCTAACCCCTTTTGCCAAACAGATGTAGATACACGTCATACAGTAAATAGCCCATTGAACCGCATAACGTGGATTATAACGAGACTTGCTGTTGGTGGGCTGATACGATATCAGAGCACAATCAGTGCTCCATTAACGTATGAAGGCACATTGCCAGATCATTACAGACAGTGACACGTCAGTGTCACTGTCTGTAATGGTCTTAGTTCGTGCCGGTAGAAGGTGTGGGAGTGAAGGCAGGAGGAAGGTAGGCGGCTCATCAGTGGATGAGGTAGGGAGGGGCAGGACCCTACCCTACAGCAAAAAAACAAACAAAAAAAATATTAAAAATTATTAATAAATAAATACATAAATAAAAAAATACTATGAACTGGGTACTGGCAGACAGCTGACAGTACCT
Organism: Bombina bombina; assembly: GCF_027579735.1. Taxonomy (NCBI): domain Eukaryota; kingdom Metazoa; phylum Chordata; class Amphibia; order Anura; family Bombinatoridae; genus Bombina; species Bombina bombina. The sequence goes on from NC_069503.1 coordinate 263,299,782, forward strand.
AAGATGGCTGGCACTAATGAAAGGGTTCCCTACACTGCAAGTTAAGTACTTCACTCATATGTATACATATTTTATGTATGTGTGTGTGTATATATATATATATATATATATATATATATAGTATGTATAAATGTTTACATGTATGTACATATGTATATATACAGTATGTACATGTGTATATACTGTATATATGTGTGCTGTGTTTTAAACATTTATTTAAATATAAACTTTGGCTTAGTGCACCTTCAGATTGATAGCCAACATGAGTTTTTCAGTGTCCCCCCATATAAGTCTATTATGTGAGAGATTAAGCCACCTGTGCAATCCAATATCCTATGTAAGTAAACAATAGAGCTACTATTTTAAGATTTAAGATTTTACAGAACATCAGGGTTAAGGTTGGCCCTATTTTACTAGGTATTGAATGCATCTCTGTGTATTTTTGTTAAAGAAAATAATATACTGGCATTGTGAAATAATAATGTAGGACAGAAAGCTATGTGAACAAAACACCCCCCTCCGGTGCAGTATCCCCTAACGATATATCAAAAAAATCAAAATTAAAAAAAAGGAGATGATTTGTGTTTTGCAAAGTTCTAATAAATATAGAAAGTAAATTGCCTTTAACCTATTCATAAATTTACTGCAATTTATATATTCTGCTGATTTGTCCCAGGACTATCCCAATCCATTAAAAAAAGACCTGCAAAATGCTTTGAATGACAGTTCAGAGTGTTTTCAAAGCAATTCCAGTCCATAAGAATATGCTTATATCTTGGTTTTCAAGTCACTTTAAAACCCCTCTTCAGCAGTATTCGAATCCATAAGAAAACAATTATTTAACAGATTTTCTTTATTTTTTTACATGGTTTTGATGACTTCTTTTTTTTATTTTTTTATTTACTTATTTTACAGCCTTGACTTCATAGAAATACATTATGTCTTTATAACATGGTATATCTTGCCTATTATTTCAGTGTTCTCATTTCAAATATTAAACAACTTGATCACATATATTTGAACACAATAAATTAATACTTTAAACATATTAAACATCACCATGTGTTTAAGGGACACTGAACCCAAATTTTTTATTTCGTGATTCATATAGAGCATGCCATTTAAACAACTTTCTAATTTACTCCTATTATCAATTTTTCTTAATTCTCTTGCTTTCTTTATTTGAAAAAGAAGGCCTCAAAGCTATTTTTTTGGTTTAGAACCATGGAAAGCACTTGTTTATTGGTGGGTGAATTTATCCACCAATCAGCAAGAACAACACAGTGTGTTCACCAAAAATGGGCCGGCATCTAAACTTACATTCTTGCATTTCAAATAAAGATACCAAGAGAATGAAAATAATTTGATAATAGAAGTAAATTAGAAAGTTGCTTAAAATGTCATGCTTTATCTGAATCAGGAAAGACAAAATTTGGGTTCAGTGTCCCTTTAAGAAAAGAAAAAAAAAAATAATAAAAAATAATTACATTTTATACACAGTGTGTTCACCAAAAATGGTCCGGCATCTAAACTTACATTCTTGCATTTCAAATAAAGATACCAAGAGAATGAAAAGAATTTGATAATAGGAGTAAATTAGAAAGTTGCTTAAAATTGCATGCTCTATCTGAATCACGATAGAAAAAAATTGGGTTCAGTGTCCCTTTAACTACACTTAAAGAAAACACAGATGGAAATTGTAATATCTATAAACATGTATAAATTACTTTTATTAAATTAAATGGACACTGTAAGCAAAATTTAACTATGCAGGTTACGATCGAACTACCCTAAGTAAGCATGTTCTCAATAGCATCTTATTATGATATGTTTACCGTATCGCCAGAATCTTCTTTTATAAATGTATTCCTTTCCAAACCCACTCCGTGGGTATCCTTCGCTCCTATCCAATCCTGGCTGACAGCTCAGGTTGGAATATGGCGCCTAAAATTCGCTCTGTGCATGCGCAAGATTGCGCAATGTCACTGCGTCACTCCCTGAAAGACTGCCTGGAATTCCAATCTAGCTGAGGGTAATTTCGGTTGTAATAGTTGAAAATGCGCATGCACTATTTCGGTAGATTTTATGCGCATGCGAATGAGGACTAATTAGTCTGATAAAGAATCAGATATGCATAAACATAAAATATGATTAGTTAGAGTTTTCAAACATGTAGTTACGAAAATTGGGGGCTGGATATTATGATGTAATCGTCCAAACATAAAGATGTTTTATCTAACGTTATGCAGCTTCGTTTTTCAACATTTATAGGTCAGTGAGTTTTACTTTATACATTTTACTTATTATATGTGGTTTCTTTATACTAAAAATAGTAAAGTTAGTAATCCTTTAATACAAAGTTACCACAACAATTAGTTAACTGCATGTACCATGGTGAGAGTGAGGGGTAAGAGATGCACATCAGGTAAATATATATAAATTGTGGCAAAGAAGGCGTAAATGGCAACAAAAAACCAAGACAGCAGATGGTTGTAGGTTTATACGTCCAAAAGAACTATGAATGTAAACAAATCTGAGGGATATGCAAACAGTAAAAAGATTACTTGTATGGGTCAATCTCCTTGTTCTGTTTGAGCTGTGCCTTGGCACTAATATGTTAGGCTAACAGCACTTTACTTGGGTTGGCAAGGATGTTAGCTGTATACATTTTATGATTTCTTGAAGTTTTTGTAGGAGCTTGTCGGCAGAATATCTAAAGTATTGGGCTTCTGGGTGGCTTTGAGGGCATCCTGCCAGAGGTTCATTCTCTTTCCCTCTACTCCTGAGGGATACCTTGACTAAGTGAAATATTTTCTATTTCCAATGTGGTTGTTGATCATTCCATGTGCATAAGCAATGTTTATACTAAAAGAACTTAAGACATATATCCATTCTTACTCTTCAATACACGTTTTAATTTTTAAAATGTTTGAAGAGGACTAATTCACTCAGTGATGGTTAATAATTTGGCCAGTCTTTGACACGGTCAGTTAACAACCATCCTTTAAGGTCTAGTCCACTATTTTTATTGTTTAAAAAGAAAGATAATCCCTTTATTACCCATCCCCAGTTTTGCATAACCAACATGGTTATATTAACATGCTTTTTTTACATATGTGATTACCTTGAATCTAAGCCTCTGCAGACTGCCCCCTTATTTCAGTTCTTTTGACAGACTTGCATTTAGCCAATCAGTGCTTACTCATAAATAACTCCACTGGAGTGAGTACAATGTTATCTATATTGAAGACATGAACTAGTGCTGTCTATCTGTGAAAAACTGTCAAAAATGCACTGAGATAATAGAATTTAGCATATGAGCCTACCTAGATTTAGCTGTTAACAAAGAATACCAAAAGAACAAAGCAAATTTGATGATAAAAGTAAATTGGAAAGTTGTTTAAACTTGCATAACCTATCTGAATCATGAAAGTTTAATTTTGACTAGACTGTCCCTTTAAGATAATTTGTCCTTTTTATATGTATTATTCATTTTAGGCTTTTGCATGGTCTGGTAGAGGTGTGCACGGCAAATAATTTAATTCAGCCAAATCTTTTGTTTTCGAATATTCAGTGCCTGTGCTATTCAGTATTAATTTTGTTTTAAACTAAAAGAATATTGAATATGTTGGGGAACATTTACATTAGTTTTCGTTAAATTAATGTAAATGTTCATTTAATAAGTGTAGCGCGCTGTGCAGCTACGTAAATCCCGACATTTCTTCACAGAGCCCAGGGTCACTCTAATAGGAGGTTTAGCGCTCTCTACGCCTCCTATTAGCGCATCCTAGGGCTCTGTGAAGAAATGTTGGATTAGCTTGGCTCTCCAGCACGCTATAGGAAAGTATTATTAACCCCTCAGGTAATTTAACCGGAGTATGTAATTTTAAAAGACTTTTTAAATATACTTCTATTATCATATTTACTTTGTTGTCTTGGTATGCTGGTAATTGTTGAAAAACATACCTAACTATGCTCAAATGCAGCAATGCACTACTGGGAGCTAGCTGATGATTGATGGCTACACACATATGCCTCTTGTCATTGGCTCAACAGATGTGCTTAGCTCTCGGAAGTGCGTAGCTTCTCTGGAGCTGACTAACTATGGCCTAGATTTAGAGTTCGGCGGTAGCCGTCAAAACCAGCGTTAGAGGCTCCTAACGCTGGTTTTGGGCGCCCGCTGGTATTTGGAGTCAGTGATTAAAGGGTCTAACGCTCACTTTTCAGCCGCGACTTTTCCATACCGCAGATCCCCCTACGCCATTTGCGTAGCCTATCTTTTCAATGGGATTTTTCTAACGCTGGTATTTAGAGTCGTTTCTGCAGTGAGCGTTAGAGCTCTAACGACAAAATTCCAGCCGCCTGAAAATAGCAGGAGTTAAGAGCTTTCTGGCTAACGCCGGTTTATAAAGCTCTTAACTACTGTACCCTAAAGTACACTAACACCCATAAACTACCTATGTACCCCTAAACCGAGCTCCCCCCACACCGCCGCCACTCGATTAAAATTTTTAACCCCTAATCTGCCGACCGCCACCTACGTTATACTTATGTACCCCTAATCTGCTGCCCCTAACCCCGCCGACCCCTGTATTATATTTATTCACCCCTAACCTGCCCCCCACAACGTCGCCGCCAGCTACTTACAATAATTAACCCCTAATCTTCCGACCGCAAATCGCCGCCACCTACGTTATCCCTATGTACCCCTAATCTGCTGCCCCTAACACCGCCGACCCCTATATTATATTTATTAACCCCTAATCTGCCCCCCTCAACGTCGCCGACACCTGCCTACACTTATTAACCCCTAATCTGCCGAGCGGACCTGAGCGCTACTATAATAAAGTTATTAACCCCTAATCCGCCTCACTAACCCTATCATAAATAGTATTAACCCCTAATCTGCCCTCCCTAACATCGGCGACACCTACCTTCAATTATTAACCCCTAAACTTCCGATCGGAGCTCACCGCTATTCTAATAAATGGATTAACCCCTAAAGCTAAGTCTAACCCTAACACTAACACCCCCCTAAGTTAAATATAATTTTTATCTAACGAAATAAATTAACTCTTATTAAATAACTTATTCCTATTTAAAGCTAAATACTTACCTGTAAAATAAATCCTAATATAGCTACAATATAAATTATAATTATATTATAGCTATTTTAGGATTAATATTTATTTTACAGGCAACTTTGTAATTATTTTAACCAGGTACAATAGCTATTAAATAGTTAATAACTATTTAATAGTTACCTAGTTAAAATAATAACAAATTTACCTGTAAAATACATCCTAACCTAAGTTATAATTAAACCTAACACTACCCTATCAATAAAATAATTAAATAAAATACCTACAATTACCTACAATTAACCTAACACTACACTATCAATAAATAAATTAAACACAATTGCTACAAATAAATACAATTAAATAAACTAGCTAAAGTACAAAAAATAAAAAAGAACTAAGTTACAGAAAATAAAAAAATATTTACAAACATAAGAAAAATATTACAACAATTTTAAACTAATTACACCTACTCTAAGCCCCCTAATAAAATAACAAAGCCCCCCAAAATAAAAAATTCCCTACCCTATTCTAAATTAAAAAAGTTACAAGCTCTTTTACCTTACCAGCCCTGAACAGGGCCCTTTGCGGGGCATGCCCCAAGAATTTCAGCTCTTTTGCCTGTAAAAGAATAAATACAATACCCCCCCCCCCCAACATTACAACCCACCACCCACATACCCCTAATCTAACCCAAACCCCCCTTAAATAAACCTAACACTAAGCCCCTGAAGATCTTCCTACCTTGTCTTCACCATCCAGGTATCACCGATCCGTCCTGGCTCCAAGATCTTCATCCAACCCAAGCGGGGGTTGGCGATCCATAATCCGGTGCTCCAAAGTCTTCCTCCTATCCGGCAAGAAGAGGACATCCGGACCGGCAAACATCTTCTCCAAGCGGCATCTTCGATCTTCTTCCATCCGGTGCGGAGCGGGTCCATCTTGAAGCAGGCGACGCGGATCCATCCTCTTCTTCCGATGTCTCCCGACTAATGACGGTTCCTTTAAGGGACGTCATCCAAGATGGCGTCCCTCGAATTCCGATTGGCTGATAGGATTCTATCAGCCAATCGGAATTAAGGTAGGAATTTTCTGATTGGCTGATGGAATCAGCCAATCAGAATCAAGTTCAATCCGATTGGCTGATCCAATCAGCCAATCAGATTGAGCTCGCATTCTATTGGCTGTTCCGATCAGCCAATAGAATGCGAGCTCAATCTGATTGGCTGATGGGATCGGCCAATCGGATTGAACTTGATTCTGATTGGCTGATTCCATCAGCCAATCAGAAAATTCCTACCTTAATTCCGATTGGCTGATAGAATCCTATCAGCCAATCGGAATTCGAGGGACGCCATCTTGGATGACGTCCCTTAAAGGAACCGTCATTAGTCGGGAGACATCGGAAGAAGAGGATGGATCCGCGTCGCCTGCTTCAAGATGGACCCGCTCCGCACCGGATGGAAGAAGATCGAAGATGCCGCTTGGAGAAGATGTTTGCCGGTCCGGATGTCCTCTTCTTGCCGGATAGGAGGAAGACTTTGGAGCCTCTTCTGGACCGGATTATGGATCGCCAACCCCCGCTTGGGTTGGATGAAGATCTTGGAGCCAGGACGGATCGGTGATACCTGGATGGTGAAGACAAGGTAGGAAGATCTTCAGGGGCTTAGTGTTAGGTTTATTTAAGGGGGGTTTGGGTTAGATTAGGGGTATGTGGGTGGTGGGTTGTAATGTTGGGGGGGGGGGGTATTGTATTTATTCTTTTACAGGCAAAAGAGCTGAAATTCTTGGGGCAGGCCCCGCAAAGGGCCCTGTTCAGGGCTGGTAAGGTAAAAGAGCTTGTAACTTTTTTAATTTAGAATAGGGTAGGGAATTTTTTATTTTGGGGGGCTTTGTTATTTTATTAGGGGGCTTAGAGTAGGTGTAATTAGTTTAAAATTGTTGTAATATTTTTCTTATGTTTGTAAATATTTTTTTATTTTCTGTAACTTAGTTCTTTTTTATTTTTTGTACTTTAGCTAGTTTATTTAATTGTATTTATTTGTAGCAATTGTGTTTAATTTATTTATTGATAGTGTAGTGTTAGGTTAATTGTAGGTAATTGTAGGTAGTTTATTTAATTATTTTATTGATAGGGTAGTGTTAGGTTTAATTATAACTTAGGTTAGGATTTATTTTACAGGTAAATTTGTTATTATTTTAACTAGGTAACTATTAAATAGTTCTTAACTATTTAATAGCTATTGTACCTGGTTAAAATAATTACAAAGTTGCCTGTAAAATAAATATTAATCCTAAAATAGCTATAATATAATTATAATTTATATTGTAGCTATATTAGGATTTATTTTACAGGTAAGTATTTAGCTTTAAATAGGAATAAGTTATTTAATAAGAGTTAATTTATTTCGTTAGATAAAAATTATATTTAAGTTAGGGGGGTGTTAGTGTTAGGGTTAGACTTAGCTTTAGGGGTTAATCCATTTATTAGAATAGCGGTGAGCTCCGATCGGAAGTTTAGGGGTTAATAATTGAAGGTAGGTGTCGGCGATGTTAGGGAGGGCAGATTAGGGGTTAAAAAAATATGCAGGGGTCAGCGATAGCGGGGGCGGCAGATTAGGGGTTAATAAGTGTAAGATTAGGGGTGTTTAGACTCGGGGTACATGTTAGGGTGTTAGGTGCAGACGTAGGAAGTGTTCCCCCATAGGAAACAATGGGGCTGCGTTAGGAGCTGAACGCTGCTTTTTTGCAGGTGTTAGGTTTTTTTTCAGCTCAAACAGTCCCATTGTTTCCTATGGGAGAATCGTGCACGAGCACGTTTTTGAGGCCGGCCGCGTCCGTAAGCAACTCTGGTATCGAGAGTTGCTTTTGCGGTAAAAATGCTCTACGCTCCTTTTTTGGAGCCTAACGCAGCATTTGTTTTAACTCTCGATACCAGAGTTAAATTTATGGTGCGGCCAGAAAAAAGCCCGCGGAGCGTTAACAGCCCTTTTACCGCCGAACTCCAAATCTAGGCCTATGTGTTTACACCTTTGCAGGGGTTAAATGCATAGCCATATACAAGCAATAATGCAATAATAAAATGCACTAAGAGAATATTCTTATTGCACTTTTATGTCCCTTTAAATTGTACGTTTTACTTGACACATTGTGAAAATAAAATCTGCAATCATGTTTACTTGGCCAAACAATCAATTCTTTACTAAATCCATATACAAGAGAGTATCAAGAAAACCATTTTAAAGTGACACATGATTGCTCACTGTCTGCAATAGATTTCATAATATGCAGCAAGAGCTTTCTGGCGTTCCTAAAAAGGCAGAAACATTTTGCTAAGAACAGATTACGCAGTTTGATTTTGTAGTCATTTAAAATCCATTTAGCTTGTCAAGGTAGAACATTGCTGGATTACTCAATAAAGATAGTTATCATGTTAAGTTTACTTATGCAGCATCTTTTAATGATATAAAAAAAAACTCATGTAAAGCATGTAGCAAGCTTTTATGTTCAAAAAAATATATTTATAAGATACAAGACGAAGGTGGTCTATGGCTCGAAGTCATCCTATCAGTGAAAAAACAGTTTCTCCAAAACAGTATGATAGAGGGAAGGGCAAGACATGCTAATATTACTATCTACAGATTATAGGGAAAGCTCATCACTAAACAAATTAAACCATTTACAATGTGCATATTATTTGTTCTTTATTTTGTTTGTTTAATGAGTGAACAGTGCAAACTACCATGTTCTAATATTAATACCATACTATCTCTTTAACAGGTAAGATATAGCACATGCTTTATGAAAATATACATTCTCCTCCTTTTTATTCCTTTAGAATTCTCAATGCAAAAGTGGCCTTTTCTTTCTTTCTTAGGTTTCAAGCCATTACGGTCATCACAGTAACACAGATATTGAAAAATTTTGACATGCATTTGAAGAGCTCCCAGCTGTTCTACACATTGCTTGACTGACATGTTGGAAGCTCTGCTTCTCTGCTTCTCCTTCAGGGTAAAACTAGTGGTTTCACTTGTGGCTCACCCTGTCTCCACCCACAACATACCTGATTCTATCCACGGCTCAATACCGACCACCAAAAATGGTTGTCCACTCCCTACAAGTCCCTCACCTCCCAGTCTTGGAGAGCCTACAGGAAATGTTGGGTGGTATACATTTGTGGCTAAACCTTTCATGTGGGCAATCTGTTTTTGCATGTTTTTTTTTTTAACTTCTAGATCACTTCCTCAAGAGTAAAATCCTTTACTTTATTAAAGCAACAAAAAACAGCTGATCACAAAAATACTCACCCATTAATAGCAATCTATCGGCTAGATTTGGAGTTTTGTCGGTAACGACCCGAAAAACTAACGCCGGCTTTTTTCTGGCCGCACCATAAAAATAACTCTGGTATTGAGAGTCCACATAAAGGCTGCGTTAGGCTCCAAAAAAGGAGCGTAGAGCATTTTTAACGCAGCTTCAACTCTCAATACCAGAGTTGCTTACGCAAGCGGCCAACCTCAAAAACGTGCTCGTGCACGATTCTCCCATAGGAAACAATGGGGCTGTTTGAGCTGAAAAAAAACCTAACACCTGCAAAAAAGCCGCGTTCAGCTCTTAACGCAGCCCCATTGTTTGCTATGGGGAAACACTTCCTAAGTCTGCACCTAACACTCTAACATGTACCCCGAGTCTAAACACCCCTAACCTTACACTAATTAAACCCTAATCTGCCGCCCCTGCTATCGCTGACACCTGCATTTTATTTGTAACCCCTAATCTGCCGCTCCATAAACCGCCGCTACTTACATTATCCCTATGTACCCCTAATCTGCTGCCCCTAACACCGCCGACCCCTATATTATATTTATTAACCCCTAATCTGCCCCCCTCAACGTCGCCTCCATCTGCCTACACTTATTAACCCCTAATCTGCCGAGCGGACCTGATCGCTACTATAATAAAGTTATTAACCCCTAATCCGCCTCACTAACCCTATAATAAATAGTATTAACCCCTAATCTGCCCTCCCTAACATCGCCGACACCTAACTTCAATTATTAACCCCTAATCTGCCGACTGGAGCTCACCGCTACTCTAATAAATGTATTAACCCCTAAAGCTAAGTCTAACCCTAAGTTAAATATAATTTAAATCTAACGAAATTAATTAACTCTTATTAAATAAATTATTCCTATTTAAAGCTAAATACTTACCTGTAAAATAGATCCTAATATAGCTACAATATAAATTATAATTATATTATAGCTATTTTAGGATTAATATTTATTTTACAGGTAACTTTGTATTTATTTTAACCAGGTACAATAGCTATTAAATAGTTAAGAACTATTTAATAGCTAAAATAGTTAAAATAATTACAAATTTACCTGTAAAAGAAATCCTAACCTAAGTTACAATTAAACCTAACACTAGACTATCAATAAATTAATTAAATAAACTACCTACAATTACCTATAATTAACCTAACACTACACTATCAATAAATTAATTAAATACAATTGCTACAAATAAATACAATTAAATAAACTAGCTAAAGTACAAAAAATAAAAAAGAACTAAGTTACAAAAAATAAAAAAAAATTTACAAACATAAGAAAAATATTACAACAATTTTAAACTAATTACACCTACTCTAAGCCCCCTAATAAAATAACAAAGCCCCCCAAAATAAAAAAATGCCCTACCCTATTCTAAATTACTAAAGTTCAAAGCTCTTTTACCTTACCAGCCCTGAACAGGGCCCTTTGCGGGGCATGCCCCAAGAAATACAGCTCTTTTGCCTGTAAAAAAAAAAACATACAAAAACATACAATACCCAAGCCCCCCAACATTACAACCCGGAACAGCCAATAGAATGCGAGCTCAATCTGATTGGCTGATGGAATTAAGGTATGGAATCAGCCAATCAGAATATTCCTACCTTAATTCCGATTGGCTGATAGAATCCTATCAGCCAATCGGAATTTGAGGGACGCCATCTTGGATGACGTCATTTAAAGGAACCGTCATTCGTCGTTCAGTCGTCGGCCAGGATGGATGTTCCGCGGTGGAGGTCTTCAGGATGCTGCCGCTTCGCTCCGGATGGATGCCGATTGGATGAAGACTTCAATCGGATGGAAGACCTCTTCTGCCCCGCTTGGATGAAGACTTCAGCCGGATCATGGACCTCTTCAGCCTCCCGCTTGGGCTTGGATCAGGACATCGGAGGAGCTCTTCTGGACGGATCGGTGTGATACCCGGTGAGGTGAAGACAAGGTAGGATGATCTTCAGGGGCTTAGTGTTAGGTATATTTAAGGGGGGTTTGGGTTAGATTAGGGGTATGTGGGTGGTGGGTTGTAATGTTGGGGGGCTTGGGTATTGTATGTTTTTTTTTACAGGCAAAAGAGCTGTATTTCTTGGGGCATGCCCCGCAAAGGGCCCTGTTCAGGGCTGGTAAGGTAAAAGAGCTTTGAACTTTAGTAATTTAGAATAGGGTAGGGCATTTTTTTATTTTGGGGGGCTTTGTTATTTTATTAGGGGGCTTAGAGTAGGTGTAATTAGTTTAAAATTGTTGTAATATTTTTCTTATGTTTGTAAATATTTTTTTATTTTTTGTAACTTAGTTCTTTTTTATTTTTTGTACTTTAGCTAGTTTATTTAATTGTATTTATTTGTAGCAATTGTATTTAATTAATTTATTGATAGTGTAGTGTTAGGTTAATTGTAGGTAATTGTAGGTAGTTTATTTAATTAATTTATTGATAGTGTAGTGTTAGGTTTAATTGTAACTTAGGTTAGGATTTCTTTTAAAGGTAAATTTGCAATTATTTTAACTATTTTAGCTATTAAATAGTTCTTAACTATTTAATAGCTATTGTACCTGGTTAAAATAAATACAAAGTTACCTGTAAAATAAATATTAATCCTAAAATAGCTATTATATAATTATAATTTATATTGTAGCTATATTAGGATTTATTTTACAGGTAAGTATTTAGCTTTAAATAGGAATAATTTATTTAATAAGAGTTAATTAATTTCGTTAGATGTAAATTATATTTAACTTAGGGGGGTGTTAGTGTTAGACTTAGCTTTAGGGGTTAATACATTTATTAGAATAGCGGTGAGCTCCGGTCGGCAGATTAGGGGTTAATAATTGAATTTAGGTGTCGGCGATGTTAGGGAGGGCAGATTAGGGGTTAATACTATTTATTATAGGGTTAGTGAGGCGGATTAGGGGTTAATAACTTTATTATAGTAGCGCTCAGGTCCGGTCGGCAGATTAGGGGTTAATAAGTGTAGGCAGGTGGAGGCGACGTTGAGGGGGGCAGATTAGGGGTTAATAAATATAATATAGGGGTCGGCGGTGTTAGGGGCAGCAGATTAGGGGTACATAAGGATAACGTAGGTGGCGGCGCTTTGCGGTCGGCAGATTAGGGGTTAATAAGTGTAGGTAGGTGGAGGCGACGTTGTGGGGGGCAGGTTAGGGGTTAATAAATATAATACAGGGGTCGGCGGTGTTAGGGGCAGCAGATTAGGGGTACATAAGGATAACGTAGGTGGCGGTCGGCAGATTAGGGGTTAAAAAAAATTATTTGAGTGTCGGCGATGTGGGGGGACCTCGGTTTAGGGGTACATAGGTAGTTTATGGGTGTTAGTGTACTTTAGAGCACAGTAGTTAAGAGCTTTAGAAACCGGCGTTAGCCCAGAAAGCTCTTAACTACTGACTTTTTTCCTGCGGCTGGAGTTTTGTCGTTAGATGTCTAACGCTCACTTCAGAAACGACTCTAAATACCGGAGTTAGAAAAATCCCATTGAAAAGATAGGATACGCAATTTACGTAAGGGGATCTGCGGTATGGAAAAGTCGCGGCTGAAAAGTGAGCGTTAGACCCTATTTTGAGTGACTCCAAATACCGGCGGTAGCCTAAAACCAGCGTTAGGAGCCTCTAACGCTGGTTTTTACGGCTAACGCCAAACTCCAAATCTAGGTGAATGAAAGTAACACAACTTGAACACTCACAATTATAAAAGGGACTGCATTTTGTATAATGGTACTGGAGGGAAGATGGATTAAGCCAACCTTATGCCCAATAACAGGGCACTAACTGTGTAGGACATGTTCCTCAACTTTATCAATCTTGTGACTGCATTTAAATTGGTATTATTCATTATGTATACCATTAAACATTGCATCTTTCATATTCGCTGTCGTCTTTTGTCATTAAATGATATTTTGGGGGCAGTAGCAGACCTAATTAACAGAAGCTCTGGTGCAAAAAAGTAACTCTGTAATAAGCAATAATAATGTTACATGCTTCTCTGTATCATGATTTTGACTTGGTAATTGGGTTTATTGGTTAATGCTACTGATTTACCTGGAATTATTATAAGGTTGTAATTGTGGTGTCTGACCTAAAGTTATGTAATCAAGATTTAGTTATCAATAGTGTAATACTGTATTCATCACATATAATTTAACAGGTAATTGGGTTGAGATAAATATAATTTGCCGCTCCCACCAACTGATTGTAACAGAGAGCCCCCTTCCACCACTTTTCCGTAGAGCAGTGAAACCTCCCTTTTAATTTTAGGGCTACTCCCTCCTTCACCACTGGGCAGCCCACCTGCCTCCCACTTTCCCTCCCACACCAACCACTGGCCACAACAGAGATCGATACAGACAGTAAAGATCTGACAATCTACCTTCATATGGTAACGGGAGCATGATCAGCGCTTCCTGACCATATGAAGGGAGATGCTTTCTGTCTCTGGCTCTGGTCTTAGCTGTCAGAGCCGACAGCCGAGACCATAGCATGAAGCAGAAGGTAGGACATAGCTAATACATCAACAGGCTATGCTAGACAAAGTACCCTGTAATGTAGTAGCTATGTCCTATAGGCTTAAGGGATTAATTGCACAGCCGTAATTTATCTGCGTTTATAGCATCTAACCCTATTTACAACGTATCTTCTATTCTGATACATAGATATGTACTTCCTAATAAATACAAAAAATATTAAATATGTTATAGGCAGGGAATTACAACAATGGATATCTACTATCCAAAATGACACCACTACATACTTTTCCGTTATACACCATTTTAGTCAATTTCTACATAATAATATGCTTCATATAAACAAGTTCACATCAGTCTCCATATTAATACCTAATGGATTTCTAGTATTTAAATGGAAAATCCTAGTACCTCTTTATGGTTCAAATTATAGTCCCTATCACCCCCTCTTTTGCTCAGAGGAATGCGGTCAATTACTTGAATTTGTACGACAGAAGAATCACCCGAATGTACATTTTTAAAATGTTTAGCAACCGGGGTGAAAACATCAGGGTTTTCTATATCCTTGATATGTTCCAGAGACCTATCTTTTAACAATCATTTAGTTTTACCTACGTATTGCATATTACACCCCCTACAGGTAAGAAGGTATATTACATTGCTAGAATTACAATTTAATCTACATTTTATCTGATACATTTACTTCAAGCGTGACTAACAAAATGTATCTCCCTCTTTAACATAACTGCAAGTTTTACATCTATTCGCCCTACATTTGAAAAAAAAAACTTTTTCTACATGTGAGCCAAGTTTTTACATTTTTCTCAGGCAGGAAAGATGGTGCTACCATGTTACCAATTGTTTTAGCCTTTTTTTGCCAAATTGACAACCAGATGTAAAAAAAAATGTTTCCAAAATGGAACCAGTGGTGAGAAAAGGTAAACATTATCTAATCACATTGCAGATTTTATTGTATTCCAAACTATAAGGGGTACTGAACACTTATTTATTCCAAAAACTCAAATGCCTTTTTTGTTTTTTCTGATGTCTATAATTAGATAAGAAATCTCGTGGGATCTGCCCAACTAAGGACTTTGTTTTATTGAGGAGTTTATCTGAATAACCTCTCTCATAGGACACTTACAGAGCTGGAGATTTTGGCTGTTATCTGCTGCTCTTAAAGGTAAAAAAAAAGAAAATGGAAAATGCTCTTATATGTTAGAGCATTTTATTATTGCACCATGACTTGCATATAACTGCAAATGCACTACTGGGAGCTAATTGAATACACGTGGTGAGTCAATGACAAGCGACAAATGTGTGTAGTCACCAGCTAGTTCCTAGTAGTGCAGAATATGTGCATACTCTTTTCAACAAAGAATATCAAGAGAATAATGTAAAAGTGGAAAAAAAAGTTAATGTAAAAATATGTTAAAATTACATGTTCTATCTGAATAATTCAAGCTTAATTCTGATTTTCTGATACCTTTAACCTATTTTTTTATATTACAATTTTCCTGAACACAGTAATTCACCCACTCCTACGCTGGTGCTACAATAAACCATACTTTCAAGCTGTCACTGAAAATGGGCATGTCAAATGTTCACTTATTTTTTCAGTTCCAAAAAATACATAGGAAATACCAGCTTGCCTATCATTATCTGAACATTAATAAGCCTGGGGTACAGCACCTTTACCATTCTCACTATGGACTGTAACAAAGTTCAACAAAACCTTAAAGAAGTGTGTAGTGACTCACAGCAATAAAAAGATAGTAAAGTAAAGATTAAAGTTTCGTAATTCAGACAGAGCATGCGATTTTAAACACCTTTTCAATACACTTCTGTTATGAAATTTGCTTTGTTCCCTTGGTATCTTTTATTGAAGAGTAAAACTAGGTAGGCTCATAAGAGCTCAGGAGTGTGCACATGTCTTTAGTACTCTATGACAGCAGTGTTTTGCAACATTGTATAGAAAAGCTACAAATAATGTTGAAAAACTGCTGCCATTGAGTACTAAAGACACGTGCACACTCTTGAGCTCTTATAAGCCTACATACTTTTACTCTTCAATAAAATATACCAAGAGAAAGAAGCAAAATTCATAACAGAAGTAAATTGAAAAGTTGTTTAAAATTGAATGCTCTCTCCAAATCATGAAAGTTTTATTTTGACTTTAGTGAGATAAATCGTATATATGAAAAAAAACTCTGCAATATACTTTCATTATTTATTTTGTCCCATTTTCCTGTAATTCCATTCTGAAATTGTGAGCTTTTCAGTTCTTGTTAGAAATGGAAGGGCAGAACACTGTTATATTCCACACAGCCATTGGCTGCACACTGTAGTGACCTATTTATAACTGTCCCTAATTGGCCACAGAAGAGAAATTAACCTAAGTTACAACATGGCAGCTCCCATTGTTTTATAGACACTAACACTTTATACACTTATTTTTTCAATATTTAAACATTTAATTAAACTTACATTTTATTCTCAGACTAATATCTTTTATTTGAATGCATCATTCTATCTAGCATTTATTTAGTATTTAAGGTCCCTTTAACTACAGAAAGTGTAGCATTAATTTTCTATACGCTGGACTTTCTAACAGTTTTTTGAGCAATGTAGGATGATAGTGAAAGTGAAATATTGTATTCAATTTATTGCTTAACTGCTTATATACTGGAAAATGTAAGAACATGACATTTAAAAACTACTATGCCAAATTATTAGACCCATTGGTCAAAACTTGCAATTTTGATATTATTTTTATTTTATAATAGTGTTGATTTATTTTTTTAAATTTTGTAACCATTCCTCATTCCATGTTATCTTGGCAACATTTGCAATACATGTTTACGTGTAATTTGATGTAATATCACTGAACTATTCGGTAAATTAACAAATGTATATAATGTGTTTTTATAGATGAGTAAATAAAGTGACTTTGTTAAAGAAAGTCTTATTTTCGGCCTATTAAAGGCAAAAACATGTTGCAGTACCAGATTGCTGACATAGATTTATCACATAGTTCTGTAAATAATATTAAGAAAAAAAATGGATTGTTGGGATGATTTCCAAGCAGGATTTCTGGCTAACAAACCCCGTTCAGCTAATCACTGCTGAACAGTTCCCTCGGATATTTTGATGTATCCTGAATGTGTTCAGTCAAGACTCTAACCAGCAGTTTCTTATTTTGAGTACCGATGTCTCAAATTATTCGGTCAGTTCTTGGCGTAGTAACAAGATGTCAACCACAAGTGCCCTTCTGTTTAAGGTTCAAATCATCCCCATAATCCATTTTTGTTCTTAATATTCTTTACAGAACTACATGATGCACCTATGTCGTCAGCAATCTTGTACTGTGACATGTGTCTTGTCTTCAACAGGCCGACAATTTGACTGATTTTCTTTAACGAAAAGTCACTTTATTTACCCCTCTGTAAAAACATATACATTTGTTAATTTACCAAATATTTCAGTAATATTACACAAAATTACACATAAATATGCATAGCAGATACACAAGAAGGGAGGGGGCGCCCTATCAGGGGATATCCTGTCAGGGTAATATTATAGCCAATGGTAGTACAAGTCTCAATAGAGAGAGATAATATATCTATACTAGTCAAAGACAGGGTAGTCTAAATATTGTAATATTAGTAACAAAAATATATATATACGCCTCCTAAGAGAAAGATATAGTGATATAATAAACACACAATGATGATAGGTAGCCAAAATTGCCTATGTACCTGTAAGAGAAGGATAAAAATATCAAACAATCAGATTATAGTATTGAACAGATAGGTCATTCTCTGATAAGGAGTTCACAATGAAGTGTGAACTAATAAGTCCAATACAATGTATAGCCAACTTGTGGAGGACAAACGGTCCTAGATTTGGTAGTAATAAATCTCTAGTAGTGGAGGTGGACAGTCACTGAGATGAGTACAGGCAGCTATCTGTGGAGATTCAGGCCGGAATCCAAAGCAGCAATCTACAAAGACAAGAAGGAACAGAAGCGCCACATGGCCCAATATTGTCTGGTCCAGTAGATATATATGTATATACAGGTGGCCCTCGGTTTACAATGGTTCAATTTGCACCGTTTCAGAATAACAACCTTTTTTTCCAGTCATTTGACTGCTATTGAAAAGCATTGAGAAGCAGTGCATTGATTAAAATAGCCAGTAGGTGGAGCTGTCCGCTTGTGTTGCAGCAAAGCCAAGCAAGCTGAAATTAATCAGTTTAACCAGACCTGAGCTATCAAGCAGATTTAAAAGGATCAACATCTTCCTGTCTATAAATCAGTCCAGATTGGAATGCATAGAAAGAACTGTTTGCAGAAAAATGCAAGTGAAGTATGTGTTGTGTGATTATTTTATTAGGTTTATAATGCTGTTTAGCAAATGTTTTTGCTCATTTAACTTAGTTTAATTATATATTCTGTGTTGTGTGATTATTTTATTAGGTTTATAATGCTGTTTAGCATTTAAAGTCTTCATTTCAAAGCTTTAAAAATAATGTATTAGGTGTTACTTATGACAATTTTGAGAGGGGCCTGGAACCTTACTCCCTCACTTCCCATTAACTTACATTATAAACTGGGTTTCAATTTACAACGGTTTTGATTTACAACCATTCCTTCTGGAACCTAACCCCGGCGTAAACTGAGGGCTACCTGTATATATACAATGTAAACTCACATTTGAGAAAGCACCTCAAATAGTGCTGTAGCAGCAGTCTGGGATTTCTAATAGTCACCCAGGGGACCAAACTCCGGTGTAGATGTGGTGTCTAGATGAACAACATAAAAGGACATAGATGCCTATATGGCCTAGTATTGTTTTGACACAGGTGAGTCTGTAAATGAATGAAAAATGTACTCACATTTGTTGTAGCATCTCCTTTGATGCTATAGAGGCAGGATGGGATCAATATGGTCACCCACCAAGCTTAATCATTAAGCCTGATGAAACAGCCTTGTGCTGAGAAACGCGTAGCTCTGTTTTTATCATTTTAAATAAAACTATTTTATATTGGGACACTTGCTATTACTTTTCTTTACTGCCACATATCCTTTCGCTGAGAGGAGCCCCTTGGATTGGGCCTTTTCCCTGTATCATTGGTGGTTTTTGGATTCCTGGTATCCAGCAGGCCCCTGAATAAGTCTGGTGGGTGACCATATTGATCCCATCCCGCCTCTATAGCATCAAAGGAGATGCTACAACAAATGTGAGTACCTTTTTCAATCATTTACCGACTCACCTGTGTCAAAACAATACTAGGCCATATAGGCATCTATGTCCTTTTATGTTGTTCATCTAGACACCACATCTACACCGGAGTTTAGTCCCCTGGGTGACTATTAGAAATCCCAGACTGCTGCTACAGCACTATTTGAGGTGCTTTCTCAAATGTGAGTTTACATTGTATATATATACATATATATCTACTGGACCAGACAATATTGGGCCATGTGGCGCTTCTGTTCCTTCTTGTCTTTGTAGAATGCATAGCAGATGTTGCCAATATCACATGGAATAAGAAATGGTTACAAAACTAAAAACAACACTATTATGAATACATATGAAATTAATATAAAAATTAAAATTTTTGACCAATGGGTCTAATAATTCTGTAGATGCAGCAATTCAGCAAGTGAGTTTTCCATGATTGTACTTTATGTTTTTGTAGCTTCCGCATTATTCACGCCACTATTTACACCATTATGCTCTGCCTTGTCATCTGAACTGTAGAAAGTTTGTTCAACAATAAGCAACCAACTACTGATATGTGAGAGATAAAATGTACAAAAAAAAACACCATGTATATAGAAGTTAAATTGCACCAACAGTACAGTACTGTCTTTTGGACCTACTGGATCTTTTAAAGCTTTAACTCATTCTTAGTGAATCGTTTGAGCAATGAAAAATATACTACTTATATCATTAGAGGGAATCACATCAGCCTTGTGCACATGGATGAACCCATAATTCAGTTCATCTCCAGAATTTTGTGCTGAGTGAATATGGAACTTATCTATTTGTTTTGTATATCAATTTATACATTAAAAATAAGTCAGCTAATCCTTACACTAAGAAACGAGTGGTGCGTTATTAACTTGGCCCGAATTCCTTTTTTAAAGTGTAGGGTTTTTTTCACTGAAGAATATTATGTGCATTGGTATTTTCCAATTCCTTTGCTTTATTTGCATCAGCAAATAAGTAATTTCTCTCATTTCTTCTGTACTTGCTAGTCTAACCTCATGGTCATTAACATTGGTTTTAGTTTTCGGTAGAACATAGTTAGCTCCCGAATCTTATTAAATCCATACCAGAAACCCCTGATTCTTTGGTGATAATGAATGCCAAGCAAGGGGCAGAATATGAGTGAAGGAAGGTGGGCTGGAAAGACAAAGACAGGGTGCCCCCAACGTGGAGTTTAGAAAGACTAATTGTGCAGGAAATACTGAGGATTAGTTCTATGGCATGATCCCCTATATTCTTTTACATTTTCATTGCATTATAAATCATTGAATTATGGTTGTCTAGTGGAGGTGACTGTGGTTTCTGTTTGTCAAAAATAATAAAGGCAAGTATGTCCTAACATGCTGGAGTGGTGGTTCAAAGGGGTAGCAGACTTCCCAATGCCTAGGAATCCACAAACATGAAATACACTACTGGTTTGGGCATTCATGGGTACAGCAAGGGTGGTCCCAAGCCTCTTTATAAAATCTAGCATATAAGTGGCAGGGTGGACAGTTGGGTGTGAATGTCCCCCACATAAAGTAAGCTTGATAGCTCTGTTTAATGACTATTTGAATGTTTTGTTTGGATTCAGTATTATAGGTGAGTTCTGACTAATGAGCTATCAAATAGCATTAAGAGACTTTTTATGCCACTTTTATTTGTTCCTTTACATCCAGGTAACCTACTGGCATTTTCTATTGTGCTAGTGCTTTGTTTCCCTAATTCTAAATCATCTGTAATAACTCCCAAGTCTCATATCGTATCAGTGCTAATTAAAGTACAATGGAGCTGATTTACTTCATATATTAAATACACAAAAAACTATGTACTGTGTAGAATTTTGGTCATAACTATTGCATAAAATAATTACTCAGTTGATTACCATTCAAGAAATATCACTTCCGTAACAAATGTTATCATCTTCTTTAAAATTTCTTATGAAGATCATGAGTTTAATCGCTAAAAATACACTAAGCTAAATAGACTCCAACAAATATATCTAAATATTAACGCAGAATTCTCATTTTGATGGTTCTTGAAAGTATAAAAATATTTACTTTAGTAAATTGACATTTTCAGGATATCTTATAGGTTATATCCTAAATAACAGATTTCCTAATTAAATATGTAACAGTCAAATATCTTATATTTGTGTGCTTCTCAGTATGCAAAGAGACCCTTGTCTTTTCTCTAAACCCATTCTTATTCCTTACATATTCAGTATATAAAAAAAAGTTTTTATTAAGTACAAATATGCAATAAAACAAAAAAATTAAATTAAAGAGTCCAGCATAACCCAGAATCTAATGTTTCATGCTCTCTGTATATGCTTATGGCTCTGCAGTTATGAAGGTTGTATCATTTGTTTTGCTAAAAACTTTCTCTGTATAGAAGTTTATACAGGGAGTGCAGAATTATTAGGCAAGTTGTATTTTTGAGGATTAATTTTATTATTGAACAACAACCATGTTTTTCAATGAACCAAAAAAACTAATTAATATCAAAGCTGAATAGTTTTGGAAGTAGTTTTTAGTTTGTTTTTAGTTATAGCTATTTTAGGGGGATATCTGTGTGTGCAGGTGACTATTACTGTGCATAATTATTAGGCAACTTAACAAAAAACAAATATATACCCATTTCAATTATTTATTTTTAACAGTGAAACCAATATAACATCTCAACATTCACAAATATACATTTCTGACATTCAAAAACAAAACAAAAACAAATCAGTGACCAATATAGCCACCTTTCTTTGCAAGGACACTCAAAAGCCTGCCATCCATGGATTCTGTCAGTGTTTTGATCTGTTCACCATCAACATTGCGTGCAGCAGCAACCACAGCCTCCCAGACACTGTTCAGAAAGGTGTACTGTTTTCCCTCCTTGTAAATCTCACATTTGATGATGGACCACAGGTTCTCAATGGGGTTCAGATCAGGTGAACAAGGAGGCCATGTCATTAGATTTTCTTCTTTTATACCCTTTCTTGCCAGCCACGCTGTGGAGTACTTGGACGCGTGTGATGGAGCATTGTCCTGCATGAAAATCATGTTTTTCTTGAAGGATGCAGACTTCTTCCTGTACCACTGCTTGAAGAAGGTGTCTTACAGAAACTGGCAGTAGGACTGGGAGTTGAGCTTGACTCCATCCTCAACCCGAAAAGGCCCCACAAGCTCATCTTTGATGATACCAGCCCAAACCAGTACTCCACCTCCACCTTGCTGGCGTCTGAGTCGGACTGGAGCTCTCTGCCCTTTACCAATCCAGCCACGGGCCCATCCATCTGGCCCATCAAGACTTACTCTCATTTCATCAGTCCATAAAACCTTAGAAAAATCAGTCTTGAGATATTTCTTGGCCCAGTCTTGACGTTTCAGCTTGTGTGTCTTGTTCAGTGGTGGTCGTCTTTCAGCCTTTCTTACCTTGGCCATGTCTCTGAGTATTGCACACCTTGTGCTTTTGGGCACTCCAGTGATGTTGCAGCTCTGAAATATGGCCAAACTGGTGGCAAGTGGCATCTTGGCAGCTGCACGCTTGACTTTTCTCAGTTCATGGGCAATTTTGCGCCTTGGTTTTTCCACACGCTTCTTGCGACCCTGTTGACTATTTTGAATGAAACGCTTGATTGTTCGATGATCACGCTTCAGAAGCTTTGCAATTTTAAGAGTGCTGCATCCCTCTGCAAGATATCTCACTATTTTTGACTTTTCTGAGCCTGTCAAGTCCTTCTTTTGACCCATTTTGCCAAAGGAAAGGAAGTTGCCTAATAATTATGCACACCTGATATAGGGTGTTGATGTCATTAGACCACACCCCTTCTCATTACAGAGATGCACATCTCCTAATATGCTTAATTGGTAGTAGGCTTTCGAGCCTATACAGCTTGGAGTAAGACAACATGCATAAAGAGGATGATGTGGTCAAAATACTAATTTGCCTAATAATTCTGCACTCCCTGTATTTTGTATTGATTTATTAAATGTCTAATATATTCACCATCCAGCAGGATTTTGTTATCTAGGGATTATCATTTAATTTATCATTCTAAAATGTGTATACACCATTTTCTATGTAGACGGAAATCAATATAACTGAAATAATAAAATATGATTGAGCAAAATGAGTATTAAAGGAATATTAAAGTTATATTTTAAATATGCATAGTATACATTAAAGGAATACTAAACCCAATTTTTTCTCTCATGATTCAGATAGTGCTTGCATGAACAAAAATTCCAGCAATCCGATGAAGGTGGAAAAACTCAAGGTTTATTGTGCAGATGTGGAAAATCATACAAGGCCAAATAAAACACATCCTACACGTTTCGTGCCTATGAGGGTACTTTGTAAGGGATTAATGATACCTCCCATTCAGGTGTCTTATAAATCATAAGGTTAACCCTTAAAGGGACACTAAACCCAGAAAAAAACTTATCTTCAATCAAAATATCGATATATTTTGAATAGTTATGTAATTAGCATTGTTTGTCAAATTATTACCGTTTATTAGCAATCCGATATAGAAAATCAATTTATTTCCAAACCCACCACTGGCTATTGTTTTCTAAACTCTAATCCTGAACGATAACCCAGGTTATCAAAATGGCGATTTTGGACGCTATGCGCATGCGCAATATCCCGGCACATCACTCACAGCAGACAGGAAGACCCTGTATCTAAATCAGACATAGCTGATGAATACGCTACACATAGCAGGTAAGAGCTGAGTGCTGCGCTGCGATGCGTGAATCAACCCTAACAATAACGAACATTAAATCTTTATAGCACAATATGAAAAATTATGAATTAAACACATATTAATTTCATACCTTAATTTTAAAATTAGCACTTTGTGGATATTATGACGATTACTCTGATGGAACCAAATACTATTGTTATGGACACTTTTTTATGGGCAAATATGCTTGCCACAACGGATCGCAACTCGCATGCGCATGGTGACTACATTGTCACATAATGCACGAAATAGGAAATTGGGTTTGGTAGTGCACGCCCCCTATTAGAGGGTTGGCTATAATGACGTCATCTGCAAAAAAATGTATTTAATTTTATAGCGTTTCTAAAGTTCATTGGACTGTAAAATTAGGTTGTTGAATAAATGTACACCTTATTGATTGGAAATTGATTTTCAGGTTGTGGCCAAAAACTGAAAGTTTTGGAATCCTTTAATGTGCCAATTCAAATACAAAGAGAAATACAACAAATAAGCGTGTCAAAGTTGTGTAATTTCAATGTTATTCAATAAATTTGTGTGTTTTGTGTTCATATGTGAAAAAAACTTTGCTAGAGCATGCAACTTTCTAATTTACTCCAATTATAAATTGTTCTTCGTTCTCTTGCTATCTTTATTTGAAAAGCAGGAATGCAAAGCTTGGGAGACGGCCCATTATTGGTTCAGCACTTGGGTTGCGCTTGCTGATTGGTGGCTAAATGTAACCATCAATAATCAAGCACTATCCAGGGTGCTGAACCAAAATTGGGATGGCTCCTAGGCGTTACATTCCTGCTTTTCAAATAAAGATAGCAAGAGAATGAAGGCAAATTCATAATAGGAGTAAATTAGAAAGTTGTTCAGCAACAGAGATAAATAAGATCCTGATGTGATTAAGGAATCATAGTGTAGAATGCTGCGGGTTCGAATTCTTAATCATTATGGATGCACATCACTCTATTGGTCCAAAAGAAAAATTAAAATCAGTTTTTAGAGGTAAATTACATGAAAAAGTGGGCAAAATAAATCATAAAAATGCATTAGTATGCTTTCCTTTAACATCACAAACATTTTATAAGGAATTACATTTTCAGTTAAACGTCCCTTTGATAAGAGAATGGAATATACACTATGTAATAAGGACACAATAATACCTTCCATCCACCAAATATCAGCCCTCTGAAAATGAATAAAACATATGTTCTTCATAGTGAATTCAATTAATTTACTATCAGGTAGATTACAAGTTATCACCTAGATTACAAGTTTTGTGTTGTAGCTCGTAACGCTGAAAATATGGTATTTTCAGCGTTAAAACAGCACCACAGCCATGACAAGTCTTGTCGGTATAGCTGGACCGCAAGCCTTTTAGCCTGTAACGCAACGCCAGTCCCGCAAACATAAAAATTAAATGTTTTCATGGGACTTCCATAGCACCGGTATTACGTGTTTTGCGGTGAGGCTAAAAAGCGAGCGTTACATCCAAAAACAACAAGATGAGTACCGCCATCTAAAGTCAGTAGTTATGAGTTTTATACTACAAATCTGTAACATAAAACTCATAACTAAAGTGCTACAAAGTACACTAAACGCCCATAAACTTCCTATTACCCCTTAACCGAGGCCCTCCCGCATCGCAAACACTATAATAAATGTATTAACCCCTAATCTGCCGCTCCTGACATCGCCGCCCCTAAAAAAATGTATTAACCCCTATTCCATCGCTCCTCGACATTGAAGCCACTATAATAAACTTATTAACCCCTAAACCGCCAACCTCCCGCATCGCAAACACTATTTAAATATTATTAACTCCTAAACTGCCGTCCGTCAAAACACTGCCGCTATAATAAACCTATTAACCCCTAAACCGAAAGCCCCCCACAACAAAATAAACTAATTTAAACTAGTAACCCCTAAACCTAACGACCCCCTAACTTTATATTAAAACTACAATTTCCCTATCTTAAATTAACTTAAAATTTCCCTGTGGAATTAAAATTTTTTTATTTTAAACTAACAATTAAACTATTATAACTATTAAACTAAAATTAAACTAACTACCAATTAAATAAAACTAAACTACCAATAAAAAATCCGAACACTACTTTAAAAATTATAAAAAGTATCTAATTACAAAAAATAAAAACTAACTAAATTACAAAAAAACACAAACACTAAATTACGAAAAATAAATAAAAAAAAAAAAAAAAAAACGAAAAAAAAAAAACTAGCCTACAATAAACTACCAATGGCCCTTAAAAGGGCCTTTTGTGGGGCATTGCCCCAAAGATATCAGCTCTTCTACCTTTAAAAAAAATACAAACACCCCCCAACAATAAAACCCACCACCCAACCACCCCCCAAATAAAAAAAACTATCTGAAATAACCAAAGCTACCCATTGTCCTGAAAAGGGCATTTGTATGGGCATTGTTGAAGTCCCACTTGAAGGATCTTCATCCAGCCGGCGAAGTCATCATCCATGCGGCAAGAAGTCTTCATCCAGACGGCCTCTTCTTCTACATACGGTCGCCGCCGTACACTGAATTTCCAATGCAAGGGACTCGATTCAAGATGGCGTCCCTTGCATTCCTATTGGCTGAAAATTTGAATCAGCCAATAGGAACTAGGGCTGCTAAAATCCTATTGGCTATTCAAATCAGTCAATAGGAATGCAAGGAACGCCATCTTAATTTGCGTCCCTTGCATTGAAGATTCAGGGTACGGCGGCGACCGCATGTAGATGATGCTCCGGGCCGGATGTCTTCAGGATGTACCCCCTCCGCGCTTCCGGGATCAAGATAGAAGATGCTGCCTTGATGAAGATTGAAGAGGCCGTCTGGATGAAGACTTCTCGCCGCTGGATCAGGACGTCGCCGCCGGGATGAAGATTGAAGAGGCCGTCTGGATGAAGACTTCTCGCCGCTGGATCAGGACGTCGCCGCCGGGATGAAGATTGAAGAGGCCGTCTGGATAAAGACTTCGCCGGGATGAAGATCGTTCAAGCAGGACTTTAAAAACTGTAAGTGGATCGTCGGGAGGTTAGTGCTAGGCTTTTTTAAGGGTTTATTGGGTGGGTTTTATTTTTTAGTTTAGGGTCTGGGCAGTAAAAGAGCTAAATGCCCTTTAAGGGCAATGCCCATACAAATGCCCTTTTCAGGGCAATGGGTAGCTTAGGTTATTTGTTAGTTTTTTTTTATTTTGTAGGTTTGGGGGGGTGGGGGTTTGTAATGTTAGTGGGTCTTTGTAAAAAAAAATTCCAATAAAAGAGCTGATATCTTTAGGGCAATGCCCTACAAAAGGCCCTTTTAAGGGCCATTGGTATTTTATTCTAGATTAGGTTTTTCATTTTGGGGTGTTTTTTTTTTTTATGGGTATTAGAATAGGAATAATTTATATATATATATATCTATATATATATATATATATATATATATATATATATATACATATATATATATATATATATATATATATATATATATATATATATATATATATATAATTTGTTTGTTATTTTGTATAATGTATATTTTAAGGGGGTGATTTTTTTTTTTTAGCAAAAGAGCTGTTTATCTCAGGGCAATGCCCTACAAAAGGCCCTTTTAAGGGCCCTTGGTAGTTTATTCTAGAGTGGGGTTTTATATTTTGGGGTGTTTTTTTTTTTTTTTTAAGAGTATTAAAATAGGATTAATCTTTATTTTTTTGGATAATGTCGTTTTTTTTGTTTGTTTTTTTAATGATAGGGTTTTTTTTTTTGTAATGGTAGTTTTTTTATTTTTTGTAATAGTAGGTTTTAGTGTAAGGTAGCTAATTTTTATTTCACAGGTAAGTTTGTATTTATTTTAACTAGGTAGTTAGTAAATAGTTAATAACTATTTACCAACTAGTCTACATAGTTAAAATAAATACAAACTTATCTGTGAAATAAAAATAAAACCTAAGCTAGCTACAATATAACTATTAGTTACATTGTAGCTAGCGTAGGTTTTATTTCACAGGTAAGTATTTAGTTTTAAATAGGTATCATTTAGTTAATAATTGTAAATTTAATTTAGATCTAATTTAATTATGTTAAAGTAAGGGGGGTTAGGGTTAGGTCTAGGAGTTAAGATAGTTTAATTTAGCTTGTTGCGATGTGGGGGGCTGGCGGTTTAGGGGTTAATAGGTTTATTTAGTTAATAATTGTAAATTTAATTTAGCAATATTTTTATTATGTTAAAGTCATGGGGTGTTAGGGTTACGTTAGGGTTACATTAGGGTTAGGTTAAGGGGTTAATATAGTTTAATTTAGCTTGTTGCGATGTGGGGGGCTGGCGGTTTAGGGGTTAATAAATGTAGAAAAGTGGCGGCGATATTGGGAGTGGCAGATTAGGGGTTAATAACTGTAGGCAGGCTTCAGCAATGTCGAGGTCAGCAGATTAGGGTGTTTAGACTCAGGGTTTATGTCAGGGTGTTAGGTTTAAACTGTATTTTTATTTCCCCACAGACATTAATGGGGCTGCGTTACAGAACTTTTGTTTCCGTGATCGCAGGTGTTAGTTGGTTTTTTGCCGGCTCTCCCCATTGATGTCTATGGGAAAATCGTGCACGAGCACGTCTCAGCAGCGCTCTGATTGTGTGCGGTATGGAGCTCAATGCAACCATATCGCACGCAAAAGGCGTATGTTTGAAACCTTGTAATTGCAGCCCTATAGGAAATTAAATAACGTAACTTTTGTGGCGTTCGTTAATTTCTCTATAGCGCTCAAAACTCGTAATCTAGGTGTATGCATGCTATAGGGAATTTAACGAACGCAACAAAAGTTGCTTTATTTCATTTCCTATAGTGCTGCAATTACAAGGTTTCAAACATACGCCTTTTGTGTGCAATATGGTTGCATTGAGCTCCATACCGCACACAATCAGAGCGCTGCTGAGACGTGCTCGTGCGCGATTTTCCCATAGACATCAATGGTGAGAGCCGGCAAAAAAACCAACTAACACCTGCGATCACGGAACCCTCTGCAGCGCTACCATTACAAGTTTTCAAACAGTTGGCTTGTGCGTGTGATATGGTTTAATTGAGCTCCATACCACACAAAATACAAGCGCTGTTTTGACGTGTTCGTGCACACTTTCCCCATAGACATCAATGGGGAGAAGGTGTCTGAAAAAAACCAAACACCTGCGATCGCGGAATGAAAAGCTCCTAACATAAACCCCAAGTCTAAACACCCCTAATCTGCTGCCCCCGACATCGCCAACACCTACTTAATGTTATTAACCCCTAAATCGTCGCCACCTAAATAAAGCTATTAACCCCTATTCCCCTGCACCCCAACATCACCCACACTATAATAAAGATAATAACCCCTATTCCGCCGCTCCCCAACATTGCCGCCACTATAATAAAGTTATTAACCCCTAAACCTCTGGCCTCCCACATCACTAACACTAAATAAACATTTTAACCCCTAAACCGCCAGCCCCCCACATCACAACAACCTAAATTAAACTATTAACCCCTAAACCTAACCCTAACACTCCCTAACTTTAACAAAATAAAGCTAAATTAAAGTTACAGTTACTAAATAATAATACCTATTTAAAACTAAATACATACTTACCTGTGAAATAAAACCTAAGCTAGCTACAATATAACTAATAGTTATATTGTAGCTAGCTTAGGTTTTATTTTTATTTCACAGGTAAGTTTGTATTTATTTTAACTAGGTAGACTAGTTAGTAAATAGTTAACTATTTAATAACTACCTAGTTAAAATAAATACAAACTTACCTGTGAAATAAAACCTAAGCTGCCTTACACTAAAACCTACCATTACAAAAAAACAAACACTAAAATTACAAAAAATAAAAAACCTACCATTACAAAAAATAACAAACGAAATTTACTAAAACAATAAAAAGTATTCCTATTCTAATACAAAAAAAAAAAAGCCTAATCTAGAATGAGCTACCAAGGGCCCTTAAAAGGGCCTTTTGTAGGGCATTGACCTAAAGTTAACAGCTCTTTTGTTACAAAACAAACACCCCCTAACAGTATACAAACCCCCAAGATAAAAAATAAAGTAAAACCTAATCTACCCATTGCCCTAAAATGGGCATTTGTATGGGCATTGCCCTTAAAAGGGCTCTTTTTCCTGCCCTTAACCCCTTAATGACCACAATGCACCCTGTATGTCACTGGTCGTTAAGGTTTTTTTCAGGACATAATAGCACAAATCTAGCAAGAACACGCTATTAATGCCCTCCCTCCAGCAGGCTTTGTGAAATAGAGCAGTCTCAACGCTGGTGGCAAGACCACGCTATAAAACAATCAAGTCCCAAAAAAAGACAGTGACATACAGGGTACGTTGCTGGTCCTTAAGGGGTTAAAAGGGCATTCAGCTCTTTTATGAAATAAGAACAGAAAGAAAGCACCTCATAGTGCAGTATTTTCAAGCAATGTACAAGCAATGCAATAGGTGATCTGGTGAAAAGGTACTCACAAGTGTGATGGCCCTTTTAGCGAAGAAAGTGCAGACAGGCAGGCTGACCTTTAATACAGCAGTCAGTACGCTGAAGCCACAGTATCCTACGTTTGGCTAAAAGGCTGATACAGGATCCGCAGCACATACAATCCTTAGGACACCAGTCTAGTGTCTGTCTTGTAACCGGTTTCGGAAAGAGCCCAAACAATAAGAACGCAGTAGTGATTACTGCAGCTGGTGTGACAAATAAAATAATAACGTCTGGTTTTGGTGTTAGCAGTTTGAATGAACAAAGATGCTTAATTATAAAAGCAGGAAATCAGAGTAGGTAAAAAAAGTTTTTTTTAATATGCTTAGCAACGCATTTCTTGGCTGTATTGCTCTGGCCGTTTCATCAGGCTGAATACATACCATGCCTTCACAGAGGCTTTTAAAATACAAACATTGGATGTCATTGGATAATTGGTTGGCCAATAATCTACAGAGGATTGACCAATCATACAGACAGAGAATGACAGCGCAATTTGCAAAAAATTGTAACAAAATGACGGCACTAAAAAGATACCTGTATCATACAATTATTACAGTTATACAAAAAAGGAAGCATTAACATGTTTAGCAGCATAAATTAGTTTTGGCTCACAACATGAAACTAACAGTATATTTTGTCTATATCGAAGGGGATATCTCTGTATGTGTGTCCATCTACAAAATAAAAAACTTGGAGAAAAGTAACAGTAACAAAATCGAAAAAATAACAAACTAGGAATAGATTTAAAAAGTGGACATGATTATCTACTGTGTAGCTACAAAATTGAGAACCCTGTAGTTATCAGTGCAATATAAAATAATAGGAAGATCGAACGGGAGTATAAAGTGAATAGATCGATCATCCATGCAAAATGTAGTGACACAATTTATATAGTGCTTACAATCTAAAATCTAATGACGACCCTATGTATCATTTGCATTAATCAATTGTTTGGACAGTCTATAACAGAAAGGTTGTGTGGCGACTATTAGCATAATAATGACACTGTTTAAGAAAATATATAGAAAGGAAAAAATTTGGAACAGCACAAGTGTATGTGGTGTTCAAAATTGACAGCAAATATTTTGTCACAAAAATCTAGATAAAAAAGGGGGGTTGGTGCTACATGATATTGACACAACAAGAAACTTAAAAATATATATATCTATGTTAATCTGTTTAAAATGTTAGATACAAGGGATAAAAAGAAATGCCTAGAAAATATATTAGTAATAATCAGAAAAAAATGCCTATCCAAGAGGACTAAAAAAGTCTTCTGGGGAGTAAATAAATAGTCTAAAAATTGGAAAGTTGAACAAATGGAAACATCTCGGGATCTTCCCTATAAAATCTAAATGAACTTGAGAAAAAAAAAGGATGTTAAGAGCCCACATATACAAAAAAATCTTTGAGTATAAAAATAAGATATTCAATTAAGAATTGAGACCTATAGGAAACAGAGTATTTAATTTATGTATCCAAAAGGTCTCACGTTGTCTAAGTTTAATGAGCCAATTATAATCAGTAGAGGGAGGAATATAATCAATGGGATAAAATGAAAAAATTTGATAATTACCATCGTGATATTTTTCTTTTTGCAGTTTTTACAATTTCGCCAATGTTCACCCCAATGGGTACGGGCCTTTCTGGAGGTTCGACCCACATATTGTACCCCGCAAATACACTCCAATACATATAAGAAAAAACTAGAGTCACAATTAAAGAATCTAGAGATTTCAAAATTTTCACCTGTGGAATTGGATTTGAAAGTTTTTTTACCAGATGTTATGTATTTGCATGTGTTACATCCTCTTTTGCTACATTTAAAGATACCTATATAGTTTTTGGTTTCCCTTTTGTGATAAAAGAACCCATATTTTTATGTTTGACCCTTTTGCTGGGTGCTAGTTTGCTCCTAAGAGTAGGAGCCCTAGTGTATACAATTTTTGGCTGTTCGCTGACTATAGTTTTCAGAATTGGATCTTTTTGGATTATATGCCAATGTTTATTTAGAATAGGATGGTTCTGTTTATAATTGCTGTTATATTGTGTGATAAACATACAATTTGATGTGACCTGTATGTTTTTATCTGTCTTATTAGAGATGGTTTTATCCAACAGTGTTTTTCTATCTAAGGACCTAACTCTATTTAGACATTGTTCTAAAAGGTCTTGGGGGTAACCCTTAACTATAAATCTGTCAAAAATTATGCAACTTTGTTGGTCGAAAGTTTCTAAATGTGTACAGTTACGTCTGATCCTTTCAAATTGGCTATAGGGAATATTACGTTTCCACCCCATGTGGTGGTTACTGGTGAAGCTTAGGTAGCTGTTACTGTCAACCTTTTTAAAGAAAGTTTGGGAACATAGGTAACCCTCATTATCCCAAATAAGGGTAAGATCTAAATAATCAATGGATTTGTTATCAATGTTAGCTGTAAAAGAAAGACCCATGTCATTCTTGTCCAAAGACGCAACATTGTCCGTGGCCATGAGAGTGTTGCCCCTCCAAACAAATCTCATGAAATGCCCAAACCCTAATCTTATAATAAAAACCCACCCCAAAACGAAGAAAAAAATAATAAAAAATATTCCTATTCTAATACCCATTTATAAAAAAACACCCCAAAATAAAAAAACCTTATCTAGAATAAACTACCAATAGCCCTTAAAAGGGCCTTTTTTAGGGCATTGTCCTAAGTTAAACAGCTCTTTTACCTGAAAAAAATACAAAGACCCACTAAAATTACAAACCCCCACCCCCCCAAACCCACAAAATAAAAAAATCTATCTAAAAAAACTAAGCTACCCATTGCCCTGAAAAGGGCATTTGTATGGGCATTGCCCTTAAAAAGGTATTTAGCTCTTCTGCATTGCCCTGAAAAGGGCATTTAGCTCTTTTACGAATAGCCCAAACCTTAAACTAAAAAAAAAAAACCCTTAAAAAATCCTAACACTAAGCCCCGAAGATCCACTCCCAGTTGCTGAAGTCCTGCTTGGAGGATCTTCATCTCAGTGGCTCCATCTCCCCGGCGGCGGGGAGCGGGTCCATCCTGAAGACATCCGGCATGGAGCATCCTCTTCATACAGTCGCCGTTGTATACTGAATCTTCAATGCAAGGTACGTGAGTCAAAATGGCATCCCTTGCATTCCTATTGGCTGATTTGATTTTGGAAATTCAAATCAGCCAATATGATGAGAGCTACTGAAATCCTATTGGCTATTCAAATCAGTCAATAGGATAAGAGCTACTGAAATTCTATTGGCTGTTCAAATCAACCAATAGAATTTCAGTAGTTCTCATCTAGATTTTGATGAACAAAATGACCCTGTTTTAGCAGATCCCTGCGACAAGGTAACTTCCACGGAGGAGATGAAGACATCCCCACCAGGTCCGCAAACCACATCCTTAGCGGCCACGATGGAGCAATCAGTATCACTGATGCCTGCTACTGCTTGATGCGGGCCAGTACACGAGGATGAAGTGGTAATGGCAGGAAAATGTAAATTAGATTGAACCTCCAAGGCACTGCTAATGCATCTATTAACTCCGCTTGAGGATCCCTGGACCACGGAGCTTAGAATTGAGCAGGGAGGCCATGAGATCTATCTCCGGCATCCCCCATCTGTTGCAAATCTCCACAAACACCTCGGGATAGAGAGACCATTCCCCCAGATGAAAAGGATTGTCTGCTGAGGAAATCCGCTTCCTAGTTGTCCACACCCGGAATGTGGATCGCTGACAGCGAGCAGTTGTGGGCCTCTACCCATTCCAGAATCCGAGATGCTTCCCTCATTGCTAGGAAGCTCCTCGTTCCCCCCTGATAGTTGACATAAGCCACTGAGGTTATGTTGTCTGACTGGAATCTGATAAACTGGGACAAATCCAGAAGAGGGCTTCAGAGCATTGAAGATTGCTCGAAGTTCCAGAATGTTAATTGGGAGAAGAGATTCCTCTCGAGTCCACAGACCCTGTGCCTTCCTGGCACCCCAAACAGCTCACCATCCTGATAGACTTGCGTCCATAGTCACAATCTCCCAGGATGGTCTCAAGAAAGATGTCCCTTGGGACAGGTGATCTGGATAGAGCCACTAAGAGAGCGATTCTCTCAACCAGTTGTTCAGAGAAATCTGTTGCGACAGATCCGAATTCTCGCCGTTCCACTGTCTCAGTATGCACAGCTGAAGTGGTCTGAGACAGAATCTGGCAAAGGGAATAATGTCCATGCTGGACACCATGAGCCTAATCACCTCCATACACCGAGCCACAAAGGCCCATAAGGAGGCCTGGAGGGCAAGACAAGCATAAGTCAGCTTGTAACGTCTCTGGTCTGTAAGGAATATCCTCATGTATATGGAGTCTATAATAGTACTTAGGAATTCCACCCTGGTACTGGGAATAAGAGAACTTTTTTCTAAGTTTATCTTCCATCCATGAAATTGAAGAAGAAATAGAAGAGCTTTCGAATGGTCTTCTGCCATACGACATGATGGTGGACGATATTCTGGTTCAAGCAAGTATGGCGCTACTGCTATACCTCCGATTCTGGCCACTGCAAGCAGAGCCCCAGAACCTTCATAAGGTCTAGGACCAAACTGAAGTGCAATAAACTGAAAGTGCTGGTCCAGGAATGCAAACCTTAGGAACTTGAAGTGTTCCTTGTGTATTGGAACGTGAAGGTAAGCATCCTTCAGATCTATCGTGGTCATGAACTGTCCTTCCTGAACTAAGGGAAGAATGGACCTTATTGTCTCCATCTTAAACGAGGGGACAGATAGGAATTTGTTTAAGCACTTTAGGTCCAGAATCGGGCAGAAAGTTCCCTCTTTCTTTGGGACCACAAAAAGATTTGAGTAGGATTACAGACCTCTTTCTGCAAGAGGTACCGGTACAATGACTCCCAGGGAGGAGAGATCCCTCACGCACCCTAGAAAGGCCTCTCTCTATTCTGGCCTTGAAGACAGGTTTGACAAGAGGAATCTGCCCCTGGGTGAATGAGACTTGAAACCTATCCTGTACCCCTGAGCGATGACCTCCAGGACCCACAGGTCTTGCACATCCCCAAACCAAGCTTCAGCAAA
Organism: Bombina bombina; assembly: GCF_027579735.1. Classification (NCBI taxonomy): domain Eukaryota; kingdom Metazoa; phylum Chordata; class Amphibia; order Anura; family Bombinatoridae; genus Bombina; species Bombina bombina. The sequence continues at coordinate 263,335,245 of NC_069503.1, forward strand.
GAGTGACAGTCTGCCCCCTACAAGATCCAGAGCCAGATTGGAGGCCACCCCTTCATGCCAACTTTGACTCGGCGGGCTTCTTGTTCTGCTTGGATTTATTCCAGGACTGAGCCGGCTTCCAAGTCCCCTTGGATTGCTCAGGTTTTGCAGTGGGCTGCTGATGTTGGGATTTATCTAAATGAAAGGAATGAAATTAGGAGCTTGTCCCTTAGGTTTGTTATTCTTATCCTGCAGTAAAAAGGCACCTTTGCATCCAGTAACCATGGAGATAATTGAGTCCAGGCCTGGACCAAATAGAATCTTTCCCTTAAATGGGAGGGAAAGAAGTCTTGACTTCAAAGTCATGCCCGCAGACCAAGACTTCAGCCAGATTGCCCTACGGGCTTGAACAATAAAACCTGAAGCCTTGGCATTCAGGCGAATAATCTGCATATTTGCATTACAAATAAAATAATTAGCCACCCATAAGGCCTTAATTCTGTCTTGGTTCATGTCAAGGGGACCCTCCACCTCGATCAACTCAGATAAGGAGTCACACCAGTAGGTAGCCGCTCCAGCAACTGCAGCAAACAAAGAAACATCTTTCTTAACAGAGTTTCTATTTTCTTATCCCTGGACTCTTTAAACGTCAAACTATCCTTAAACGGGATAGTAGTGCATTTAGCAAGCGTGGAGATAGCGCCATCCAACTTGGGGATGGAACCCCACAACTCCAATTTAGAGTCTGGAACCGGGAATAATTTTTTAAAGGAAGAAGGGGAAAATAAAGAACCAATTCTTTCCCATTCATTCTTAATACTGTTCGCCATCTTTACGGGAACCGGGAAAGTCTGTGGTATTACCCTGTCCTCGTAGACCTTATCAAATTTAGGAATCAAAGGTTCCTCAGGCAATTTAGGCTCTGGAACCTCCAAAGTAGCCAAAACTTCCTTTAGCAGAAAGAGTAAATGCTCAATCCTAAATCTAAAATCTGGTTCCTCCGCAGCTGGAGTCTTAGATTCAGCGGATTCTGACCCAGAAAGAGCACCCTCTGAAGTATCAGAGGTGTCTTCATCATCGGATAATCTTGTATCAGATCAATCCAATAAGCTAGTAGATGACCCCTGAAAAGGATAGCAATATTTGACCCTTCACTTGCGCTTAGCAGGGCGAGGTAAAGCACTAAAGGCCGCAGACACTGACGTTTTTAACTGCTCAGTAAAGTCTGGCTGTAAAAGGACCCCTCCAGGTGGAGTATTAGAAGTGCTACGGGAAGCTGCATGTGTATTAGGAGATGATTGTAGGGTGCGCACCTCACGGGATGGAGACTCCTTAGAGGTGAACTGCTCAGTGGTATCAAACATATTAACTCTGACATGATTACTTTGTCAAGGCATGTGGAACATAATTGAGCAGGCGGGTATACCGCGGCCTCCTCACAATATAGACAGTTATTAGACTTAGGTAAAGAGAGAGTACCCTCTAGCGCATCAGAATCCTCCATAGCTTGCACTTATAAAGCAGACTATTAAACAATGAGATTAAACGGCACCTTTATACCCCCAATGGCTGGGGCACTCACCACCTCCTATGATCCAGGCCAAACAGAGAAGCCGATTCTTCTCCGGTAAACCGCATGTTCAGGAAAGAGGAAATCAGTGTGACCACACCCGGTCACATGGTGCGCAACGCAGGACTACCCCTGCTATAATAGGAAAAAAGCGTGCCATTTGCCTGAGACTCATCTCACACATGTTGCAGCATAATCATAATAAAATAAAATGATGTGATTAATCCCCCTGTTCAATAATCCCCCTCCAGAGATATTAACCTTTGATTCCATACAGATAAAGGAGCCACACTGTGACCCTGTCTTCTTGCATTATAATATATGTATAAAAAATGAAATTATCTTACCGGAATCTATGCCGTGGAACAGAAACACAGCCTTTCAAGTTTGACAGTCTTGAAGCCTTGACATGGACTTGAGTGATGCAAGCAGGCAGTGAAACTCGTCAACACTGATTGCTTAGGAGCTGCTAATACGAGTCTGGATGGGTTGGAAGAAAGACTCTCCCTGCGTCTCCAGATTCTAACATTTGTCAATGCTCTCACTGAGAGGCTGACAGGACTACTTTTAAAGTCCAGTCCCTTCATAAGGAACTACTCTAAATCTTCTGACACTTCTCTGCCAACCTCCTGTGACGAAAGGCAAAGAATGACTGGGATATAAGGGAAGTAGAGGGAGTATTTAAGCCTTTGGCTGGGGTGTCTTTGCCTCCTCCTGGTGGCCAGGTTCAGTATTTCCCAACAGTAAGGAATGATGTCGTGGACTCTCCTCATATTAAGAAGGAAATAAACATTTTAATATTTAAATATGTGTTTCCTTAAGAAGGTTTCTAATGGCTTTACGTTATCACATTTACATTTTATCAACAGGGAGACTCAAAATAATCTCAGACCGAAAAATGATCCGGCATTAAAGAAAAAAAGTTTTTGGAAGTTATCGAAAGATTTCGCCTCAAAAGCTACTAGATTTCAGACTGAAATAATCCCCAGGGCCAGATGCTTAATGGAACTTAATTGCCTGTAAATGTTCCTCTCTTATCTATTATGTAGTACATTCCCACAATGGGCATTTTTCTATTGCTAAATGGACTTACTATTGACTCTGTCCATATGACTGTAAGAACTATATACCTAGCGTCCTTTGCCAAACAGGTTACACCTTTAATAATTGTTGCTTAGTGTTAATATATATGAAAGGCATCTGAAACAATTTACACAGGTGATATTCATTGAAATAAGATAAAAACACACTTTAGTGTAATATCCTAAGGCGTGTATTGGTCACAGAATAGAGCTAACATTTCTTCAGTTATATGGTAGGGCATTTGCTTTTTATAATTTGAAATGATACATTGACTTCTTTCTCAAACAGATGGCTTTGGGGCAGATTTATCATTCTTTGGATGGACAAGGATACAAGGAGGGAACCTGTCCCCCAGGGCCACAGTTAGCAGGCAGCATTAGCGGCCGGCATTAATCACTACCAATTCTGTTAGAGCATTGCTTGTCAACCACCGGGGTGATCAGTCCAGGGTGATTTTAATTGGTCCTCTCTAAACTGTGGCAGAGGTGTTTGACATAATTTAAAGTGGCAATAAACTGCTGGGATCAAGTAAAATAGCATGGTTACTTCTCGCTATGCTATTATCATTCCTCTTGCGCCTGCAATTCCCTTCAAAGCCGATATTTTATTTTAACCTCTTACAGGTGCCAGGTCCACACTGCCAAACTGGGCACCACTACTTTAGAGAACAGGTATTCTTGCACCCTGTAAAAGAATTGTTGTGAGTTTGAGACCTGTTTGTCTCACTTTGCAGGGTTCTGGATGGGAAAGAGACACACTTACATTGAAATATAATGCTCAAAAGAAAAGAAAACAAAAAAAGGTTTTGCGTAATTTCTCTCCAAACTGGTGAGTTTTTGCTCATTAGACCTTAAAATAGTTTTTAATATTTGTTTAGTAGCTCATAGAGAGAGCTCATAAGTCAAACCAAACCTTTCAGATTTTTCCACATCCCTTAATCCATGAATAGGAATCACATTATTGGGTAGGGATGGGCGAATGTTTCAAAAAATTCGAAATTTAAAATTAATTTTGATACATTCGTTCGCTCAAATCGAATTTCGAATGTTTATATAACATTCTTTTTTCGTTTTCGAATTTTTTAATAAAATTCTAAAATATTCTTTCGAATAATAGAATGTTTAGCTATGTATTCATTCAATTTCGAAATGTAATATTAGAATTCGAACGTGACATTCAAATTCGAATGTAACATTCAAATTCGAAATAGTATTTCTAGTCTACAACTGTGTTTAATAAATGTAATATTCAAATTTGAATTCTACATTCAAATTCGAAATAGTATTTCTAGTCTAATACTGTTTTTTTAAATGTAATATTCAAATTCGAATGCTACATTCTAATGTAACATTCGGATTTGAAATAGTATTTCTACTAGTCTACATATGTTTAGTAAATGTAATATTCGAATTTGAATGATAAATTCGAATGTCACATTCGAATTTGAATGTCACATTCGAATTTGAATGTCACATTTGAATTTGAAATAGTATTTCTAGTCTAATACTGCGTTTTATAAATGTAATATTCGAATTTGAATGTGACATTCGAATTCGAAACAGTATTTCTAGTCTACAACTGTTTTATAAATGTAATATTCGAATGTCACATTCAAATTTGAAAGTGACATTCGAAAACTGTAAATAACATTCGATAATAGCATTTTTAAGAATATTCGTTCTTATCAACATTCTATTATGTAAATCGAATTTCTACAATAACATTCATTCTAACATTCTAATTTGAATATAAACACATTCGCCCATCCCTATTATTGGGCATACTGTCAGCTTCATAGGCGTATTATTATCTATTGGTCTGGGCTTTAACCAAGTATGATTTTGCTTTTTGTGGCCACCCACTCTCAAAGGTTCATCATCATTTCTTTAACCACCATGACCTGACCTGGCCACTATCACAGACTGAAGCACAGTACATACAAAAAGAAATAATGTTATTAATTATAACTGAGCTCAATGTTTCGAATGGGTTGGAACACAAAGTATAGGAAATCCAAAATTAAACTGACATGATTCAGATAGACCAACTAATTTTAAGACTCTTTTAAATTCACTTGCATTTTCAAATGTATTTCTTTCTCTTAATATCCATTGTTGAAAAAGAATACGCACATATCCTACACTAGTGGGAGCTAGCTGCTGATTGGTGCCTGCACACAATTGTCTCTTGTGATTGGCTAACTACATGTGTTCAGCTAGCTGCCAGTAGTGCAATGCTGTTCCACGGATAGGCAAGGTGAACGTGACTGGCCTTGCAGTGTCCACCACCTGCTTTGTGGACGGGAGGGAGGAGTAGGACAGATGAATGCTGGACCTCACTCCTCCTTGACCCAAGCGGCGCCACGCTTAGTAGCGGGAAAGTGAGGGACGAACCAAGCTGCCTGCAGTCAACTAACCGTTGAGTCGTGACCCATCCCAATTCCTTGATCTGTGCAGCAGCGTGGTGCTGGTGTCTGTGTGTAGAAGATCGCTGCCTACTCTGACAAACCTTACGTAACCAAGTAAGTAACCAACCATGATGATCATGCAATTAACATCAAGGTGGGTGGGTTTGGTCAGGAGTTGAAGACTCTCAATATAACCAAAAAAAAATTAAAGTTAATACCACAAGCAGTCTTTATATAAATGTTTTTTTAAACTTTAATTGGATGACTAATTTGTACTTGTGGAACTAAACCAGGGACGTCCAATGTGCAGCCCATTTGACAGCAAAGTGTTGCTCTCCTGACTTATAGAAACATAGAATATATCGGCAGATAGGAACCATTTGGCCTATCTAGTCTGCCCAATTTTCTGAATACTTTCATTAGTTCCTGGCCTTATCTTATATCTAGCATAACCTTATGTCTATCCCATGCATGTTTAAACTACTTCACTGTCTCTACCACTTCTGCCGGTTGGCTATTCCACCATGTATCCACTACCCTCTCTGTAAAAGTGTTTTTTGATGTTTTTAATTTGAAATGCACCTTGGTGTCCTTCACAAACATCTGTACTTTGGAAAATGTCCACCACAGCCTTGGTCCGTGCCTATCCCTGTACTGTTCCTTAGGCAAAGGATAACAAGAAGTTTATGTATGTGTATGTATATATCAATGTCAACGAAAGCGGATAACCAAAAAGTATATGCTTAGCTGGGGTCAGTAGGTAAAATGTAGTGCCTCTTGATAAAGTCTGTTCGTAAACAGATGAAACGCATTGAGGAGTACTGATCACCCAGGACCCTCACCGGTACTACTGTTACTAGGGTTGCCACCCGTCCCTTAAAATACAGAACACTTATAAGTTACACATGCTGCAGGGAGGAATATAAATAGTGCTGTCCAGAAACACAATACATGTTCCTCCCTGCACACCCTGCAGCATGTGTAACTCATAAGTATCCAAGAAAACATGGCTGAGGTGGCAACCCTAACTGTTACCTACTAACTCCAGCTACGCAAATACTTCTTGGATATCTGCTTTCCTGGACATTGATTGGCATTCTCACAACTTGCCAGCACAGTTACAAGAAGAAGCAGACCAAGATCCTATCTGATTTATGGGATGTCGAGGACACTGTGGTGGTATTGTCTTTGTGACTATTTGAATTTAATGTTTTAGTGGTTTTTGCGCTCTTCTCTTTTTCTTTTGTTTCAGCTTTCCTGGGAGGTGTATAACAGCTCCATTATTGGGACTGAACGTCTTTAAACATCAGAAGATAATGAATGGTACTATTTCTAGAATTTTGGGACTTCTGACCTCACAAAGGACTTCACCCTATACAGGTGTGATTGTATAGTGTTCCCTTTGTTAATAGTATTGTGGATTTCCTGTACTTTACCCAAATGATTAGTACCAATTCATTTTAGTACTCTGGTGGAGTTATTGTATAGCCAACTGGCTATTTACACTTTAAGGTGATTGTGTGTAATTGATTACATTTTTATTTGCATTTTTATCTGTATTCTAGTAAGTACTATATATATATATATATATATATATATATATATATATATATATATATATATATATATATATATATATATATATATATATATATATATATATATATATATATATATTTAAATATGGAAGCGCAGCATATCCCCTGTATTCTGTAGATACATGTCTATGTGTATTTACAGACATATATGCACATATATGTTACAGTCAAGTAGATGAAAACATGTTAAAGCATATTTATGCAATGTTCATATTTAAAGGGGCAGTAAAGTCAAAATTAAACTTTCATTATTCAGATAGAGCATACAATTTTAAACAACTTTCTAATTTACTTCGGTTATCAAAATTTTTTACTTCTGTTATCAAGAAAACTTAAAATTGCATCCTCTATCTGAATCATGAAAGTTTAATTTTGACTTTACTGTCCCTTTCATAATGTGTTAGTGTGTATTTACTGTAAATATTTGACATGCCAATGTTCTTCACATAGGGCAATATGTTTATATATATATATATATATATATCCTACACTAGAGGAAGCTTGCTGCTGATTGGTGCCTGCACACATTTGTCTCTTGTGATTGGCTAACTAAATGTGTTCAGCTAGCTGCCAGTAGTGCAATACATACATACACACACACACCTAATAAGAATAATCATACAGTATATGTATGTATATATATATATATATATATATATATATATATATATATATATATATATATATATATATATATATATATATATATATATATATATATATATATATAGTTAGGGAAGATTGGAGTAGCCGTGTTAGTCCAGTAGATAAAATGCTCAAAACACAAAGTATTGCAGTATGCAGTGATACCTTTTTTATTGGACTAACATAATATTTCAAAGACAAGCTTTCGAGAGTTTTCCTCTCTTCCTCAGGTCTGAGAGGAAAACTCTCGAAAGCTTCTCTTTGAAATATTATGTTAGTCCAATAAAAAAGGTATCACTGCATACTGCAATACTTTGTTTTTTGAGCATTATATATATATATATATACACACACATACATATACACACACACAAAGAGAAGCTACATTACTGTACTACATTATTTGGAAGTTGTACCAGTCCTGGTCCCCTTACATAGCAAGTGTTTCATGTATAGAAATAAAGACACTACAAGCTGTTAGTGTGAGGAATCATGTTGGACTATAGAACTACATCCAGGTCAGAGGTAGGAACAAGAAACAGGAAGTATAAGGCAATGCAATGTTACCATAAACAAACAGAGTCACAGTACTTGCATAATAACTCCATAACAGCAACTGTAGTGGGTGTTCCTAGGCATTTAGCTAGTCAAATTGCTACTCCATGTTCCATCCATATCCCCATACACCTTTACATTTACTATATACCTTGAGATTTATTTTTGGGATACAGGATACTTACCTCCTAACAACAGAGATTTCAAGAGGTCCTAAGGAGGCCTTTATTAGACACTGGAGGTTTATGTTATTTTTCTTTATTATAGAGGTAGTGCAGACAATTTATTTAGCTAGCTCTTAGATGCAGTTTTATTGCGTATGTTTGTTCTCATACAACCTGTATTTTGCTTTGTATTACTTGTTATAGTGCTATTTTAGGCTTATACGGTTCGTTTGGAGTAGAGATGGTTTATATTGTTTGGGACACTATATCACTCCAGGCCTGTATGCTGTCAAGCTCACTGCAGACAGCTCCACTCCAGAGGGGGAGGGCAAAGCAGGAGAGATCTGTCAGTCTAGCTGTGCTGTAAGAGACAGGGAGACAGTGCAGTTTCACTCACTCTGCATCCTTATGCTTTAGAAGAGCACTGTTTTGCTTCACTAACCTCTATTTTTTTTATTTTATTTTTTTACAAATACCCATGTTTAGGCTCTACTTTGGTGCCAGCAGGTAATGAAAATATAAGCTCTGGCTGCAAGTATAAGGTCCCTGCCCTATTTATACGAGACCTCCTACTGTACTGTCTAATAGGCACCCTCCTTTACTCAGGCCCCGGTGCTACTGCCCCTACTGCACCTCCAGTAGTTCTATCACTGCCTATAACCACAGAAATCAGCACTGCTGGTGTGCATGTGCTGTGCTAAAAAGCTAAAACAACTTAAACATAATTTATGTCCCTTTAATTGCTGCTCCTTCACATTAATAATTTTATTGTCCATTAAACAGCCTTTAAATGGCCCTTATCAACACTATCAGAACAACAGTGTTCCCAATTGCCCTGCATTTTGTTTGATAGGAGCCTAGCTGTCCCTACCACTGATTTCTTTAATGACAATATGGAGCAGCTAAACGTAAGCAGAAATTCCTGACCATGCCCAGCTATATAGCCAAATTACTGCCTTAGGCCACCCCCTGACTCCACCCCTGAATTACAGAGACTCTGTCTCAGATACCAGTTGTGAAAAGACTTATCATTGGAAACAAGGATACACTTCACTTATAATTAGCAAACAAGCTTTTTATAACACACTATAATTGAAGTAGGTTTTTAAAACTTAGATAATGAATATAAATTGATATTAGATAAGATACTCATACACATTGTGTCATTGGTTCAATTTTGTTTTCCCAGTGAACACAAATAAATGTTGCTATGACAGCTGTTTCAAGGAAGCCCACTGAAGAAAAAGAACAAAATATTTTTAAACATTCTATTGCTATTTAAAAATGAAGAAAAAAAACTACTTTATTATTGCAAGTTTTAGAATAAATCAAACATGGAAAAACTGTACTTATTTTCCTTTTTCATGCAAAGCAAAGTAAATCCAGATGTACACTGTTCTGTGTACAAAGACTAAGAAAACATTCTAATTAACAAAAATTATGTTGGCTATGGAAATTTGTGTCGTGGGTAATAGACATTCTGGAACTGCACAACCACCCAACAAGCATTTGTGGGAATATTACATATGATGCATTTACTAAAGTCAAATTTAATCTAATTACATATGCAAAAAGTATGTATATTCCTTACAAAATACAGAGGCTCAGATTATGGGTTTGATTTTTGCGATATTGGCTCACAAAAACTTGGTTGGTTTCGGTTTCAGCAGCAAATGAGTTTTCAATAGAAAAGTTCCTAAAATGTGTTTTAGGTTATTAAGTACTTGTCATCAGGATATAAACATGGAATCCACCTGAAACGGACATGTAGAATGACAGTTGCATACCTCTTAAGGTTACAATACAGTTCTTTTAAATCAACACCTTTGTACAGTGTAAAATGGAAATACTTTACATGTGTTAGATTAACCTATTGTTATAAAAATCCATCCTGATCACTGCTAAACAATGTAAATGACATTTGTAGATAGGCATGATGGGTATACTGGGCATGTTTGCTCAATTATTATATTGATATAATATTTTAAAAGAATTGTTTTCTGAAATAAAGTAGAACACGTCGGGTTTCTATTAGAATGAAGTGGCCACAATGTATCTCATCTGCTAAAATGGGATATTAACAGTTCTCCATGTAATGTAGCCGCAAAAATGTCTTCTAAACAGGATCCATGGCCGGATTGCCTAACAGGACACAAGGAGATTTCCCGGTGAGGTGAGGCGCAGCAGCTGGGGCTGGCCAGCTACAATTTAAAGGATGGTGCTAGTGGTGAGGTAATGCAGCTGTATAACCTCTCTTCGTTTCTCCTCTGAGCTATACATAGTGTTACCTTGTAAGTGTTATTTCCTAGACCATGTACCAGTTTGTAGCCCACCTTTGAATAATTTCTCATGTCTAGTCAGTGTGTGACACACCGTTTTGAGTGTCTTCTCCAGATCACACTTTGGATAATAATTTTCACACTGTGAAAGGGCATCATGGAAGAAATTGGGTTGTATGATGTATAATTTTTAAGCCGACACCCCTGGGGGGGGGGGGAAATAATTTGGCTAATAGATAGTGAGCTACCCCTACATTTGTAAAGTCCAAAATATTTAGGAATAACAAATTCAGTTCCAGGCTTTATTTATTTATATACTATCCATAAATTATGCTGTATTTATAATGTATACAAAACTAATGTTGTTTTGCTAAATTAATACATAAGCTTTGTCTTATTTTTAACTTATGCTTCAACATTTATATTTACCAAATTAATTTTTGCGAACATCAAGAATTACAACAATTTTTGTGACAACACAGAAAGGCAATGGTGCACTTCACCTTGGTAAAACATTTCACATAATGAATCTAATATATAATATACATTTAAAAAAAACAAAAACAAAAACATCAGAATGTGATTAATAGCTGACTGTCAAAATAGAAAGTTAGGCATCTTTTGTAGAATTTCTGTTAACTGGAATTTTTAACCTATTTTAGCACAAAATGGGCTAGATTTTAAGTGGAGCGATATATATATGGCTTTCATGAAAGCAATATTAGCGCTCCACTTTGTAATATCAGCGCACAATAATGTGCGCTGGTATTACAAGATAGCCTCGTTCTGATGCCATCAGAGATGGCAACCAAATTTTTGCGGCAGTGAAGGGGGTAAGTCTTGCAGCGATGACAAGTATAAATATATATGTATATGCTTATAAACATATATATTTATGTGTTAATATGTGTATATACACATAGTAACACATAACTATATACAGTATGTATATAAGCATATACATATATATTTACTGGGAACACAAAGTTCCCATTTAACACAATGGAAAGGCACTTTTCAATGACATTTTTTTTTCTAACACCCCACTCCCACCAACTTTAAAACCAAAATACTGCCTAGTGCACTACTTTTATTTATGCTGCCATCTTCATTTTTTAATAAACTACACTAGACAGATTTGCCCATTTGCGGGAGCGCAATAATTTAGCGCTCCACTTGTAATCTAGCCCTATTTTGGTTGTTTACATGAGAAAAAAATGAGGAGAACAAAAAGACATTTTCTAATTCACAAAGTCAAAATTATTTATTGAAATAGAAGTACATTAAAATGGAATGCTCTATCACCAAATTCATTAATTGTCTCTGAAACAGCACTGTACTACTTGACTCTTGTCATTGGCTCAGCAGATGCTCTCTGCTCGGTGCTATTAGTGCATTGCTGCTCTGTAACTGGATATAAATATATATTTAGCACCTTTGCTTTTATTTATATTTATTCTGGCAACAGTACATTAATAAAATGCTTGAACACTTTAGGGCATTTTCTGTGCTTTTATATTACTTTAAATAAACTTGAAAACCTATAAATCTCTTTTATTGATATGAGGGATATGATTTGACTCAATGATAACTTTAATAGGGTCATGAAACCCCCAACATTTTTATTTCATGAATCATATTATAGAGCATGTAATTTGGAACAACTTCCAAATATATTTCTATTATCTAATTTGCTTTGTTCCTTTGGTATCCTTTGCTGAAAAGCAAACTTTGGTAAGCTCAAGAGCAGCAATGCAATACTGAGAACTAGCTGCTGATCTGTGGGTGCACATATATGCCTAGATGTGCTCAGCTAGCTCCCAGTAGTGCATCGCTGCTTCTTCAACAAAGGATACCAAGGTAATGAAGCAAATTAAATAATACAGGGAGTGCAGAATTATTAGGCAAGTTGTATTTTTGAGGATTAATTTTATTATTGAACAACAACCATGTTCTCAATGAACCCAAAAAACTCATTAATATCAAAGCTGAATAGTTTTGGAAGTAGTTTTTAGTTTGTTTTTAGTTATAGCTATTTTAGGGGGATATCTGTGTGTGCAGGTGACTATTACTGTGCATAATTATTAGGCAACTTAACAAAAAACAAATATATACCCATTTCAATTATTTATTTTTACCAGTGAAACCAATATAACATCTCAACATTCACAAATATACATTTCTGACATTCAAAAACAAAAACAAATCAGTGACCAATAAAGCCACCTTTCTTTGCAAGGACACTCAAAAGCCTGCCATCCATGGATTCTGTCAGTGTTTTGATCTGTTCACCATCAACATTGCATGCAGCAGCAACCACAGCCTCCCAGACACTGTTCAGAGAGGTGTACTGTTTTCCCTCCTTGTAAATCTCACATTTGATGATGGACCACAGGTTCTCAATGGGGTTCAGATCAGGTGAACAAGGAGGCCATGTCATTAGATTTTCTTCATTTGTACCCTTTCTTGCCAGCCACGCTGTGGAGTACTTGGACACGTGTGATGGAGCATTGTCCTGCATGAAAATCATGTTTTTCTTGAAGGATGCAGACTTCTTCCTGTACCACTGCTTGAAGAAGGTGTCTTCCAGAAACTGGCAGTAGGACTGGGAGTTGAGCTTGACTCCATCCTCAACCCGAAAAGGCCCCACAAACTCATCTTTGATGATACCAGCCCAAACCAGTACTCCACCTCCACCTTGCTGGCGTCTGAGTCGGACTGGAGCTCTCTGCCCTTTACCAATCCAGCCACGGGCCCATCCATCTGGCCCATCAAGACTCACTCTCATTTCATCAGTCCATAAAACCTTAGAAAAATCAGTCTTGAGATATTTCTTGGCCCAGTCTTGACGTTTCAGCTTGTGTGTCTTGTTCAGTGGTGGTCGTCTTTCAGCCTTTCTTACCTTGGCCATGTCTCTGAGTATTGCACACCTTGTGCTTTTGGGCACTCCAGTGATGTTGCAGCTCTGAAATATGGCCAAACTGGTGGCAAGTGGCATCTTGGCAGCTGCACGCTTGACTTTTCTCAGTTCATGGGCAGTTATTTTGCGCCTTGGTTTTTCCACACGCTTCTTGCGACCCTGTTGACTATTTTGAATGAAACGCTTGATTGTTCGATGATCACGCTTCAGAAGCTTTGCAATTTTAAGAGTGCTGCATCCCTCTGCAAGATATCTCACTATTTTTGACTTTTCTGAGCCTGTCAAGTCCTTCTTTTGACCCATTTTGCCAAAGGAAAGGAAGTTGCCTAATAATTATGCACACCTGATATAGGGTGTTGATGTCATTAGATCACACCCCTTCTCATTACAGAGATGCACATCACCTAATATGCTTAATTGGTAGTAGGCTTTCGAGCCTATACAGCTTGGAGTAAGACAACATGCATAAAGAGGATGATGTGGTCAAAATACTCATTTGCCTAATAATTCTGCACTCCCTGTAGAAGTAAACTGGAAAGTTGTACAAAATGATATGCTCTACCTGAATCACAAGCGAAAATCAATTGCGTTTCATGTCCCTGTAACTCCTTAAAGGGATACTAAACCCAATTTTTTTCTTTCATGGTACAGATATAGCATGCAATTTTAAGCAACCTGGGTTGCACTTAATGATTGGTGGCTAAATGTAGCCACCAGCAAGCACTATCCAGGGTGCTGAACTAAAAATGGGCCGGCTCCTTAGCTTAGATCACTGCTTTTTCAAATAAAGATAGCAAGACAACAAAGAAAATTTGATAATAGAAGTAAATTAGAAAGTTGTTTAACATTACATGCTGTATCTGAATCCTGAAAGAAAAAAAAAATGGGTTTAGTATCTCTTAAAGACCAGCATCCTACCTTGTTGCTCCTGTCAGAACACTCACGCTATTTCTGCACTGCCTCAAGATGAGGCAGTGCAGAAATAGAATAATGAAGGACAACCCAGGCTAGCGATTACAGTGACGGTTTCGCCTCTTATCTAAGTGCATTTTGACAATTTTTCACAGCTAGACAGAGCTAGTTCATATGTGTTATATAGATAACATTGCACTCACTCCTGTAGAGTTATTTATGCGCCAGCACTGTATGGCTATAAATGAAAGTCTGTCAAAAGAACTGAAGGGGGCAGTCTGCAGAGGCTTTGATTCAAGGTGCTCACAGAGGTAAAAAGTAAATTAATATGACAGTGTTGGTTATGCAAAACTGGGGAATGGGTAATAAAGGGATTAACAATGTTTTTAAACAATACACATTTTCAAGTAGACTGTACCTTTAAGGGGTTAATAGAAGTAAATGTACTAGTTGAGTGTACTGCAAAATAAAATACACAAAATGTATTATCAAAACTGATGTGCATTTTAATTTTAACTACAATAAAGTGTGAGGTGAGGTGGTGAGACTGAGCTAATTAATTGATCAACTACAGATCATCGGTTATTATTATCGGTTATTTGTAGAGCACCAACAGATTCCGCAGCGCTATAAACAAAGGGGGAGTACAACAAAACAATTATAGGGATCAAATGGGTAGAGGGCCCTGCCAAGAGTCGCACTGTTGTAGTCAGCTCTTAAGAAGGTGATCTACAAACAGCTGGACTCTTAGACTTGCTAAGGGGGTTCAGGGGATAGAAATGGAGATCATGTAAACATTTCTATGTTGTGGGTTTAAATATTAAACAATGTTTGTGGGAGCAGGGAATACGAATGGATGCAGAACATTAAACGTGCATAGAATACTAATGGGTGCTGAAATTCAACCAATAATTATGGATTAAATAAAGTTTTACAGTGTAGCTTTAAGTTAATATTTTGCTTATAAGAGATAGTTTGCTATGGTATAAAAAAATGTTATTTTTCATTTTACTACATCTCCCTATTTATATAATATTTGGAGAAAATATTTATATTCGAATAAAGCACAAAGAGAACTGAAGAACAGAGTACAGTGATATTTTTATAATGGGTCAGACACTAAAGACTATGGGCCAGGTTTATCTAAGACTAAATGCTCTAATTGGCTGTAGGTTTGCTCATGCAACTGATATTTATGAAACAATGGCTTAAAAAGAACACTGAACCCAAACTTTTTCTTTCATGACTCAGATAGAGCATGCAATTTTAAGCAACTTTTTAATTTACTCCTATTATCAATTCTCTTGCTATATTTATTTGAAAAAGAAGGCAGCTAAGCTATTTTTTGGGTTCAGTTCTCTGGACAGCACTAGTTTATTGGTGGGTGAATTTATCCACCAATCAGCAAGAACAACCCAGGTTGTTCACCAAAAATGGGCAGGCATCTAAACTTACATTCTTGCTTTTCAAATAAAGATATGAAGAGAACGAAGACAATTTGATAATAGGAGTAAATTAGAAAGTTGCTTAAAACTGAATGCTCTATCTGAATCAAAAAAATTTTTTGGGGTTCAGTGTCTCTTTAAACTACTGCTTCCTAAACCCTCACAAGTGGCAGATTAAAGTAAATGTCCGTTTAAATGGATTGGATAGTGCAGTGTTGGCTATCCTTGGCACCCCTGATGTTTTGGAACTGTGTTTCCCATGATGCTCAACTAGACTGCGAAGTAACTAAGCATAATGGGAAATGTAGTTCCAAAACATCTGAGGTGCCAAATTTAGCCATCACTTGGATAGTGTATGCCATTTAAACTTTCCAATTTACTTATATTATTAGTTTTGGTTAGTTCTCATTCTCAGAGTAGTCCTATGTGAGTTTAGAAGATTGCACATGTCTTTAGCCATCTGGCAGCAGTGTTTGCAACATTGTTTATAGCAATGTTATTATATATAGTTGCAAAAACCACTGTCATATAATTCTACAGACTCATGCACACTGCTGAGCTCATATCAGCCAACCTAGTTTTACTCTCCAAGATAAGATACCAAAAGAATTAAAGGGACAGTCTAGGCCAAAATAAACTTTCATGATTCAGATAGAACATGTAATTTTAAACAATTTTCCAATTTACTGTTATCACCAATTTTGCTTTGTTCTCTTGGTATTCTTAGTTGAAAGCTTAACCTAGGAGGTTCATATGCTAATTTCTTAGACCTTGAAGCCCACCCCTTTCAGATTGCATTTTAATAGTTTTTCACCACTAGAGGGTGTTAGTTCACGTATTTCATATAGATAACACTGTGCTCGTGCACGTGAAGTTATCTGTGAGCAGGCACTGATTGGCTAGACTGCAAGTCTGTCAAAAGAACTAAAAGAAGGGGCAGTTTGCAGAGGCTTAGATACAAGATAATCACAGAGGTTAAAAGTATATTATTATAACTGTGTTGGTTATGCAAAACTGGGGAATGGGTAATAAAGGGATTATCTATCTTTTAAAACAATAAAAATTCTGGTGTAGACTGTGCCTTTAAGCAAATTTGATTGTAGAAGTGAACTGCAAAGTTGTTTAAAATGGTATGTTCTGTCTGGATCATGAATGTTTCATTTTGACTTTCCTGTCACTTTAAGCTCTGCTAAAGTTATATAGAGGGAATCCCTTTAAATAAAGTCTCACAAAAACTAAATATCTGAAGAGTGATTCATTAAAAGCAGATTACAAACAGTTATATATTTCATTATGATGAACAAACCAGGAACATGATCATACATTACAAGGAGCTGTCAGATCTGTTCATTTGTAGAAAGTCAGCATGAACTCCAACTGTCCCATATTTAGTTGTCTGATTTAGAACTTTATAACTACCATCTATCTAGCCCCATAAATAATGCAGCAATTGTTACTGTATCCCTTACTGACAGGGTGGATTTAACTTAGATCAAATAGATTTAAACCACTAGTCAATAAGATTCGATTTAAATCATGGTTTTCTACATAAAGGTTTCCTTTTTAGAGTAATAACTTTTTAGAATATTTTTCCAGTTATATCAGAAAAATACTGATTCAGTTATATACCATTAATAATCCATAGGACCAGATTACAAGTGGTGCTCTTATGTAAAAATAAAATACTGCTGGTCACGAGCTGAACCCGCCAGTCATCCAATCAACAGCAGCGTTAGCCACACGGCTCATATGTGCAACTAGCACTGCTGACTGGATCCGAGGCGGGTTCAGCTCGGGACCAGCAATGCACCATGGGTCCCAAGTGGAACATCTTTGCAAGGGTTAAAAGCACAGTAGAGCAGGGTCGACAGTCCAAAAATTACACGCTCTAAAGGATTTGAGCATGTAATTTATCGACTAGAATGTCTCTTTAATCTAATATTGTAAACTTCCAGTGAATAAAATAATGTTTAAATATTAATATTAGTTAGATTTTATTTTGTTAAGCAAATATTTTACTGCAGTCTTTTTATAACATAATAAATGTGTAATATTTTCCTAAAGGGACATTCAACTTAAAAACAGAATTTATGCTTACCTGATAAATTACTTTCTCCAACGGTGTGTCCGGTCCACGGCGTCATCCTTACTTGTGGGATATTCTCTTCCCCAACAGGAAATGGCAAAGAGCCCAGCAAAGCTGGTCATATGATCCCTCCTAGGCTCCGCCTACCCCAGTCATTCGACCGACGTACAGGAGGAAATATGCATAGGAGAAACCATATGGTACCGTGGTGACTGTAGTTAGAGAAAATAATTCATCAGACCTGATTAAAAAAACCAGGGCGGGCCGTGGACCGGACACACCGTTGGAGAAAGTAATTTATCAGGTAAGCATAAATTCTGTTTTCTCCAACATAGGTGTGTCCGGTCCACGGCGTCATCCTTACTTGTGGGAACCAATATCAAAGCTTTAGGACACGGATGGAGGGAGGGAGCAAATCAGGTCACCTAAATGGAAGGCACCACGGCTTGCAAAACCTTTCTCCCAAAAATAGCCTCTGAAGAAGCAAAAGTATCAAATTTGTAAAATTTGGCAAAAGTGTGCAGTGAAGACCGCTGCCTTACAAATCTGGTCAACAGAAGCCTCGTTCTTGAAGGCCCATGTGGAAGCCACAGCCCTAGTGGAGTGAGCTGTGATTCTTTCAGGAGGCTGCCGTCCGGCAGTCTCATAAGCCAAACGGATAATGCTTTTAAGCCAAAAGGAAAGAGAGGTAGAAGTTGCTTTTTGACCTCTCCTTTTACCAGAATAAACAACAAACAAAGAAGAAGTTTGTCTGAAATCTTTAGTGGCCTCTAAATAGAATTTTAGAGCACGGACTACGTCCAAATTGTGTAACAAACGTTCCTTCTTTGAAACTGGATTCGGGCACAAAGAAGGTACAACTATCTCCTGGTTAATATTCTTGGTGGAAACAACTTTCGGAAGAAAACCAGGCTTAGTACGTAAAACCACCTTATCTGCATGGAACACCAGATAGGGCGGAGAACACTGCAGCGCAGATAACTCAGAAACTCTTCTAGCAGAAGAAATTGCAACCAAAAACAAAACTTTCCAAGATAATAACTTAATATCTACGGAATGTAAGGGTTCAAACGGAACCCCTTGAAGAACTGAAAGAACTAGATTAAGACTCCAGGGAGGAGTCAAAGGTCTGTAAACAGGCTTGATTCTAACCAGAGCCTGAACAAACGCTTGAACGTCTGGCACAGCTGCCAGCCTTTTGTGAAGTAAAACAGATAACGCAGAAATCTGTCCCTTCAGAGAACTTGCAGATAATCCCTTCTCCAAACCCTCTTGTAGAAAGGATAAAATCCTAGGAATTTTTATCTTGTTCCACGGGAATCCTTTAGATTCACACCAACAGATATATTTTTTCCATATCTTATGGTAAATTTTTCTAGTCACAGGCTTTCTAGCCTGAATCAGAGTATCAATTACAGAATCTGAAAACCCACGCTTTGATAAAATCAAGCGTTCAATCTCCAAGCAGTCAGTTGGAGAGAAACCAGAATTGGATGTTCGAATGGACCTTGAACAAGAAGGTCCTGTCTCAAAGGTAGCTTCCATGGTGGAGCCGATGACATATTCACCAGGTCTGCATACCAAGTCCTGCGTGGCCACGCAGGAGCTATCAAAATCACTGAAGCCCTCTCCTGGTTGATCCTGGCTACCAGCCTGGGAATGAGAGGAAACGGTGGGAAAACATAAGCTAGGTTGAAGGTCCAAGGTGCTACTAGTGCATCCACTAGAGTCGCCTTGGGATCCCTGGATCTGGACCCGTAACAAGGAACCTTGAAGTTCTGACGAGACGCCATCAGATCCATGTCTGGAATGCCCCATAATTGAGTTATTTGGGCAAAGATTTCCGGGTGGAGTTCCCACTCCCCCGGATGGAATGTCTGACGACTCAGAAAATCCGCTTCCCAATTTTCCACTCCTGGGATGTGGATTGCAGACAAGTGGCAGGAGTGATCCTCCGCCCATTGAATTATCTTGGTCACTTCCTCCATCGTCAGGGAACTCCTTGTTCCCCCCTGATGGTTGATATATGCAACTGTCGTCATGTTGTCTGATTGAAACCTTATGAATTTGGCCTTTGCTAGATGAGGCCAAGCTTTGAGAGCATTGAATATCGCTCTCAGTTCCAGCATGTTTATCGGGAGAAGAGATTCTTCCCGAGACCATAGACCCTGAGCTTTCAGGGGTTCCCAGACCGCTCCCCAGCCCACCAGACTGGCGTCGGTCGTGACAATGACCCACTCTGGTCTGCGGAAGCTCATTCCCTGTGACAGGTTGTCCAGGATTAGCCACCAACGGAGTGAATCTCTGGTCCTTTGATCTACTTGAATCGTCGGAGACAAGTCTGTATAATCCCCATTCCACTGTCTGAGCATGCACAGTTGTAATGGTCTTAGATGAATTCGTGCAAAAGGAACTATGTCCATTGCTGCAACCATCAATCCTATTACTTCCATGCACTGCGCTATGGAAGGACGAAGAACAGAATGAAGAACTTGACAAGAGCTTAGAAGTTTTGATTTTCTGACCTCTGTCAGAAAAATTCTCATTTCTAAGGAGTCTATTATTGTTCCCAAGAAGGGAACTCTTGTTGACGGGGAAAGAGAACTTTTTTCTATGTTTACTTTCCATCCGTGAGATCTGAGAAAGGCTAGGACGATGTCCGTATGAGCCTTTGCTTTTGACAGAGACGACGCTTGAATCAGGATGTCGTCCAAGTACGGTACTACTGCAATGCCCCTTGGTCTTAGAACCGCTAGAAGGGACCCTAGTATCTTTGTGAAAATTCTCGGAGCAGTGGCTAATCCGAATGGAAGTGCCACAAACTGGTAATGCTTGTCCAGAAAAGCGAACCTTAGGAACTGATGATGTTCCTTGTGGATAGGAATATGGAGGTACGCATCCTTTAAATCCACCGTGGTCATAAATTGACCTTCCTGGATGGTAGGAAGGATCGTTCGAATGGTTTCCATTTTGAACGATGGAACCCTGAGAAATTTGTTTAGGATCTTGAGATCTAGAATTGGTCTGAATGTTCCCTCTTTTTTGGGAACTATGAACAGGTTGGAGTAAAAACCCATCCCTTGTTCTCTTATTGGAACTGGATGAATTACTCCCATCCTTAACAGGTCTTCTACACAATGTAAGAATGCCTGTCTTTTTATTTGGTTTGAAGATAATTGAGACCTGTGGAACCTTCCCCTTGGGGGTAGTTCCTTGAATTCCAGGAGATAACCTTGAGAAACTATTTCTAGTGCCCAAGGATCCTGAACATCTCTTGCCCAGGCCTGAGCAAAGAGAGAAAGTCTGCCCCCCACCAGATCCGGTCCCGCATCGGGGGCCATCCCTTCATGCTGTTTTGGTAGCAGTGGCAGGCTTCTTGGCCTGCTTACCCTTGTTCCAGCCTTGCATCGGTCTCCAGGCTGGTTTGGGTTGAGAAGTATTACCCTCTTGCTTAGAGGATGTAGAAGTAGAGGCTGGTCCGTTTCTGCGAAAGGGACGAAAATTAGGCTTATTTCTAGCCTTAAAAGACCTATCCTGAGGAAGGGCGTGGCCCTTTCCTCCGGTGATGTCTGAAATAATCTCTTTCAAATCAGGACCAAACAGTGTTTTGCCCTTGAAAGGGATGTTAAGCAATTTTGTCTTGGAAGACACATCCGCTGACCAAGACTTTAGCCAGAGCGCTCTGCGCGCCACGATAGCAAACCCTGAATTTTTCGCCGCTAATCTCGCTAATTGCAAAGCGGCATCTAGAATAAAAGAGTTAGCCAATTTAAGTGCATGAACTCTGTCCATAACCTCCTCATACGAAGATTCTTTATTGAGCGACTTTTCTAGTTCTTCGAACCAGAAACACGCTGCCGTAGTGACAGGAACAATGCATGAAATTGGTTGAAGAAGGTAACCTTGCTGAACAAACATTTTTTTAAGCAAACCCTCTAATTTTTTATCCATAGGATCTTTAAAAGCACAACTATCTTCTATGGGAATAGTAGTGCGTTTGTTTAGAGTAGAGACCGCCCCCTCGACCTTAGGGACTGTCTGCCATAAGTCCTTTCTGGTGTCGACTATAGGAAATAATTTCTTAAATATAGGGGGAGGCACAAAAGGTATGCCGGGCCTTTCCCATTCCATGTTTACTATGTCCGCCACCCGCTTGGGTATAGGAAAAACATCGGGGGGCACCGGAACCTCTAGGAACTTGTCCATCTTACATAATTTCTCTGGAATGACCAAATTGTCACAATCATCCAGAGTAGATAATACCTCCTTAAGCAGTGCGCGGAGATGTTCTAATTTAAATTTAAATGTTACAACATCAGGTTCAGCTTGTTGAGAAATTTTTCCTGAATCTGAAATTTCTCCCTCAGACAAAACCTCCCTCCTGGCCCCTTCAGATTGGTGTGAGGGTATGTCAGAAGCGTTATCATCAGCGTCCTCTTGCTCTTCAGTGTTTAAAACAGAGCAATCGCGCTTTCTTTGATAAGTAGGCATTTTAGATAAAATATTTGCAATAGAATTATCCATAACAGCCGTTAATTGTTGCATAGTAATAAGTATTGGCGCACTAGATGTACTAGGGGCCTCTTGTGTGGGCAAAACTGGTGTAGACACAGAAGGGGGTGATGCAGTACCATGCTTACTCCCCTCATCTGAAGAATCATCTTGGGCACTATTATTATCTGTGGCATCATTGTCCCTACTTTGTTTGGACACCATGTCACAATTATCACATATATTTAAATGGGGAGACACATTGGCTTTCATACATATAGAACATCGTTTATCTGATGGTTCAGACATGTTAAACAGGCTTAAACTTGTCAACAAAGCACAAAAAACGTTTTAAAATAAAACCGTTACTGTCACTTTAAATTTTAAACAGAACACACTTTATTACTGAATATGCGAAAAAGTATGAAGCAATTGTTCAAAATTCACCAAAATTTCACCACAGTGTCTTAAAGCCTTAAAAGTATTGCACACCAAATTTGAAAGCTTTAACCCTTAAAATAACGGAACCGGAGCCGTTTTTACATTTAACCCCTATACAGTCCCAGGAATCTGCTTTGCTGAGACCCAACCAAGCCCAGAGGGGAATACGATACCAAATGACGCCTTCTATAAGCTTTTTCAGTGGATCTTAGCTCCTCACACATGCATCTGCATGCCTTGCCTTCCAAAAACAACTGCGCATTAGTGGCGCGAAAATGAGGCTCTGCCTATGACTAGAGAAGGCCCCCATCTGAAAAAGGTGTCCATACAGTGCCTGCCGTTTTTTAACAACAATCCCCAAGATTATAATAACTATAAAGCGCTATAATCTGTCAAATATGCTTAGCAAGTAATCGTTTTAGCCCAGAAAAATGTCTACCAGTTTTTTAAGCCCTTATAAAGCCCTTATTCTTATACTTAATCTAAGAAAATGGCTTACCGGTCCCCATAGGGAAAATGACAGCCTTCCAGCATTACCAAGTCGTGTTAGAAATGTGGCCATCATACCTCAGGCAGAAAAGTCTGCCAACTGCTTCCCCCAACTGAAGTTACTTCATCTCAACAGTCCTGTGTGGAAACAGCAATCGATTTTAGTAACGTTTGCTAAAATCATCTTCCTCTCACAAACAGAAATCTTCTTCTCTTTTCTGTTTCAGAGTAAATAGTACATACCAGCACTATTTTAAAATAACAAACACTTGATTGAAGAATAAAAACTACATTTAAACACCAAAAAACTCTTAGCCATCTCCGTGGAGATGTTGCCTGTGCAACGGCAAAGAGAATGACTGGGGTAGGCGGAGCCTAGGAGGGATCATATGACCAGCTTTGCTGGGCTCTTTGCCATTTCCTGTTGGGGAAGAGAATATCCCACAAGTAAGGATGACGCCGTGGACCGGACACACCTATGTTGGAGAAATGAAAATTCCTCACAAAATGTATTAACTAAAAAAAAAAAAAAATGTTCTAGAACTATTTTGTCTTATTTTCTAATATAAATTATTAAAGGTTTAGGTTTCATCCCCCCCCCAACCCCAGAGGCTACGGTCTTAGAATTCAGAATAATTTATATTTGTTCCTAATTAAGACAATTTCTGTTTAGTAAAACAGAAATTATAAAAACCATGATAAAAGTCTGCAAATCAATGCAAAGTTTGCTACAAAATATATACTTAAATGTTTTTAAAACTTTTATTTTTGTATGATTAATTTTGAACAGTCACACATATAAAATACTTTAATGCTCCTTTAATTTATATGTGCCAGTTATATGAGCTAGAGCCCACATAATGACAATATTTTATGAAATACATTCCTAGCATGTCCTGTGTATTATAGCCTTGCTTATCTGTAAACTCTTGCCTTACGGCTTGCTACACTAATTACGGATAGGCCAAAGTGTTTATGTAACAAACAACAATGTTCCTTTTAACAGCAGGTGGTTCCACACTGTGAAAAAGGATTAAACATTTCTAATAATACTTAAATGACTAAAAGGAGCCCAAATTGCATAAATTATTACCGATTTACTTCAAATAAAAAGCAGCACTAAAAAGGGACATTTAGTGGAAAACATGATCCACTGTCATTTGCACAACTCACAGTGGAACTCTTCAGAGAACCTCTGGTGCTAAGCACGAAACGGTCAATGAATAAACCGTGTAGTAACCAGCTGTTTATGGCTTTGGAGCTGCCGTGCGTGTGACTCCTAGCCAGGACTTTATCTGCCCGTTTAACCTCTTTGTGTGTGTTAAACACATAGGCCTAGTTTCCATTACTGTTGTAAACTGTGTATACTGATGGTAAAACATCACCACCAGTTTAGAACAGCATTACTCAACGCACATTTTCAACCTCTCCCTCAGCACAGGTACCGCCCTATTTCCCTACTCCCTCTTCCCTCTTGCCTCAAAGCTTCTTGAAAAGCTAGTAAATGCACGCCTGTCCTATTTCCTTACATTAAACTCCCTCCTTGACCCATTGCAATCTGGATTTCGTCCCCATCACTCCACAGAAACAGCAATCATTAAGGTTACCAACGACCTACTTACAGCAAAATCAAGAGGCCACTTCTCTCTGCTTATCCTCCTTGATCTCCTCTGCAGCCTTTGATACTGTTTACCACACTCTTTTGCTCCAAACCCTCCAATCCTTTGGCATTTGTGACACAGCCCTCTCGTGGTGCTCTTCCTACCAGTCAAACCATACCTTTAGTGTAGCCTTCTCTGGGGCCTCCTCTGCCCCATCATCACTTTCTGTTGGGGTATCGCAAGGCTTGGTCCCCTTCTCTTCTCAATCTACATGTCATCATTAGGTTCCCTAATAAAGTCCCACGGGTTCCAATATCATTTGTATGCCTACAACACCCAAATCTACTTCTCTGCACCAGAAATATCTCCTTACTTGCTAACCCGTGTCACTAACTGTCTTTCTCACATCTCTTCCTGGATGTCCTCTCACTACCTCAAGCTAAATCTCTCCAAAACTGAGCTCCTTATTTTCCACCCTTCTTAAAAAATCTCCACCCTTAATCTCTCTATAACTGTCGACAACTCCATCATTACCCCTACCCCGCATGCCCAATGTCTTGGGGTCATATTTGACTCAGATCTTTCACTCTTCACATTTAGTCCTTGGCAAAACTCTGCCTCTTCCACCTTAAAACATCTCTTAAATTAGACATTTCCCTACACAAAACACAACTAAGATTTTAATTCACTCTCTCATCCTTTCCCGACTCGATAACTGCAACTCTGTCCTCTATGGTCTCCCCAGCTGCTGCCCAGCTCCTTTACAACCCATAATGAATGCTTCTGCCAGGCTCATCTTCCTTACAAGTTACTCTTCATCTGCTGCACCTCTCTACCAATCCCTTCACTGGCCTCTTCTTGCCTCCAGGATTAAACACAACATTCTCACTCTGACATACAAAGCCCTCAACTGCACTGCTTCCCCCTATATCTCAGACCTTGTCTCCAGATACTCTCCCTCCCACCCCCTTCACTCTGCTCATGACCTCCTACTCTCCTCCTCTCTTGTTACCTCCTCACACTACTGTTTACAGGACTTCTCCAGACTGGTTCTTATCTTGTGGAACTCTCTGCCTTGCTCCACAAAACTCTCAAGCACTCCCTAAAGAGTCTCTACTGTTCAGGGATGCATACAACCTACACTAACCTTTATTTATACCAGTTCCTCTCCTCCATTGCTATCCCCTTGAACCCCCTTAGCATGTAAGCCTAAGAGCCCAGCTGTTTGTAGATCACCTTCTTAAGAGCTGACTACAACAGTGTGACTCTTGGCAGGGCCCTCTACCCGTTTGATCCCTATAAATGTTTCCTTGTATTCCGCCTATGTTTATAGCGCTGAGGAATCTGTTGGCACTCTACAAATAACCGATAATAATAATAATAATAATGCTTAGAGTTTCACAGTGAGCAGTGCAAAAAGAACATGGTCTAATGAATTACTACAACGTCCCTTTAAGCTAGCTAACACAACAATGTTTATTAGCAGATATAGCATCAGTAAAAAGCTCTCAGTAATTATACATAATAAAAATTATACAAACATCTCTGTGTAAAATAGTTGCGCAGTTGCTAATGGTAGGACTAATAAGATGCTTGATTTGCTTCAATAATTAAAGGATCACAAATCTGATTAAATAATTAAATACCATTATACAGAATGTTTCAGTATGGTTACAGTGTTTGGAGGTATCAAGTAAAAAAGTGGTTGGCGTGGAGGTGCTTTCCATGACATTTTAAATATATATTCCCTCTTCTTATGTGTTTAACCCTTGCATTGGAGTTAAATACATTTTTAAAGTTGTACTAATGTTCTTTAGCAGATAAGTATATGGCTGGAAACCAGAAGTAGGCATACATAGATATGCTTCAGGCTGGGTGGCAGGGAGGCTTTCCATGTTCATAGTGTTAAAAAAGGAAAATAGAGAATTCTATTTTTACACTATAATACATTTAAAGGGAAATTAAACACTAAAATGCATACATTTTAAAAGCATAGTATTGAGGTTAATCCCCATCGGTATTTAAGTGCTAACGTGTTTGTACTTGCATTCTCCCTCAGATACCTGCAATGATGCCTAGGTTACACAATTGTGACACCCATTATTAGAAGACATATTTAATATTTGCTGTCTCTTTAAATTAAATTGCATAGAAAAAAAAGCTATTGGGAAAAAAAAAGGAAAAAAAAAAGCTTTGGTTAACAGCAAGTAGAAAATACACAGAATTTGGAAAACTTGGAATATTTCTGTATATATATCTAATAAATTCTTGGGTGGAATATAAAACTACATCAAAGGATAAAGATCTTAATTCAGGTAGCATTTTTAAGATTTTTTTTTCTATTAAATAACTAATATTTTTTAATTGCTTCAATATGCATTGTGTTAAACTACATTTGTTTAATATACAAGATATCTATTTTCTCTACAGTGAGCTTTACACTCAGTTAACATTTCTAAGATTTCATAACATAACTAGCACAGTAAATCTCAGTAATAATGTTACTGCGTTAGGCACATTTTACATAGGGACTTGTTGTTACCTATAATGTAATGAACCTAATACAGTAAAATTAAAAACAAAAAATGTTCTAGAAGTCGGCAGAAACCTCATGGAGCAAGACTACAGACACAGTATTGTAGACTTACATCCAACCTAGCACACGTCTACAGTTAGCACTTTGTTTAATACAACAGGCAGAGACTGCTAGACAGAAAGAGAACGAGAGCAAAAGTAGGGAATAGAGAAAAATAAAAGTGAGAAAAAGAGGGAGACAGCATATGCATGACCGCAGCAGCCATGTCATGCCATATGCATGCCCAAACATCAGATGTCACTCCAGACCTATGACCCCTAGCGTCCTTTTCCCCCACAGATATATGACATTAGACCCAAGGTCAGACAATGCACCTCAGCTCATTTAAACTAATTGCTAACAAATACAATTTCAAGTCTGACAAGATTCCCAGCAGCCCTTTTGGATACTATGAAGACCAAATAATGCACCATTTAATTTTATGGCATAACAAACTGCAGACACAAGACTCCACACCTGAAGCTTTATATGGCCACATAAAGCCTCACCCAAACCACTGGCCTCTGCATACATTTATGTGGTGTAAAGCAGAAGACAAGCACTGAGTTTACAGCATTAATGGTGACTCATTTTACTTCAGTAAAGCACACAGTGTATTTCTTTTACTTCGTTTATTACAATATCACACAGAGTTCCACAGATTTAAGCAGTTGGTAATATATAAATAGCAGTAATTTAACCCTTTTTTAAATCAGTAGCACACAACATTTGAGTGTCAATAACACATAAAGCACATTATTAGTCCTTATGTAACACACACAGATAATTGATATAACTACTTTTGAATCAGTAACATACAAACAGAAAGGTTCAGCGCTAGTAAAATCAAGCAGTAACACACAGAGCAATAATAGCCCAATATTTTCTGTTGGTAGTAGTACTTACCTATTATTTTATCTCTTTAATAAGAAGTACGGAGACACCCTGTCAAAAGACTCTTGTCACACAAAAAAAAACAAACAAACAAACAAGAACTAGTATCGTGCATGAGCTATACTTCTACCCATGTGCACTATTGCTTTATTCATATTTGTTCAGGGAATACTTTCCTTAACAATTTGCGGACAGTTTTTCCAAGACTGGTGATAGCTATCCTGGAACATCTAAACATATTGGCTAAATAGATGGTGGAAGAGAGAGCTGTTTCCCATGTCTCGGATGCTTCAGTTGCAATAGTATGATTAAGGGCCGTTCCTTCACACATCCAGTTAAAGGTAAGGTCTATAATATTAAGTTACATGTAATACTTAGTATGTAATCTATTTGATTAAATGCCCATGTGGGACGGCCTATGTGCAGGAGACAACAAGAAGGGCCCGTGATATTATAGTGGAACATAAATTCAACATACGTAATAAATGCTATGGAGCCCCAGTAGCATGCCATTTTTTAGAAGTCCAACATAATATTAATCAATTAAGATTTCAAATTAAACACCACATCCCCAAACTAAGGAGGGGCGATAGCGAACTTCTATTGAAACGTAGGGAACTCTTTTGGGATGGATTGGCATCTGTTATTAAAGGGACAGTCAACACCCAACAAAACATGATCACATTTATTTTAACCCCAAACGAACATCCACCTGCACCACATCCCTTTGGTGTTACCTATTTCCTTGTCCTCCACGATACATGAGTTGATCGGATCGAAATATGGCCGCCTAACTCCCCCCACCGTTGTGTATCTACCTTCTCTTTAAAATCATCCGCCAATCACAAAGCAATCCTCGGTCAGAGTTTTAAAACTCGTTCATGGACTTTTGCGCATGCGCGATTGTAAAGGAACGACACTTGATATGCATTAGTACTTTGAGCAATCAAATTTGTCCACTGCTCCATGACCAAGGCATTTCATGTTAAATGTTAAAAATGCGCATGTGAAATGACGTATGATGAGTGTCATCATACCTACATGAACAAAGCTGAAATGGCATAGAGATGGGAAAGAAGGATAAGGGGGAGGAGTTAGGTGGCCATATTTAGAGATGAATAACACTTATATCGTGAATGAATACGAGGACAAGAAAATAGGTAATACAGAATGGATGCGGTGCAGGTGGATGTTCGTTTGGGGTTCAATAATATGGGATAATGTTTTGTCGGGTGTTGACTGTCCCTTTAAGACTATAAGACTGTGGGGTTTAGTAAAACATTTTTTTTAAATGAATTGTTTTTAATAATAATGTATTTGTGTATTTAATTAAAAGGATATACAGTGATTTGTCACCACTAGAGGGCATATGAAAATGTTTATTGTTCCTATTTTGTTAGGAATGGGTTAAAGCATGTACAGGTGGCCCTCGGTTTACGCCGGTTCAATTTGCACCGTTTCAGAATAACAACCGTTTTTTCCAGTCATGTGACTGCTAATGAAAAGCTTTGGAAAGAAATGCACTAATTAAAAAAGCCAGTAGATGGAGCTGTCTGATTGTTTTGCAGCAAAGTTATGCAACTTAACAGGTCTGAAATTGATCTGTGTACACAAAACAGACATTAGCTATCAAGCAGTCACATCCCTATTATCTTCCTATCCAACTGCTTGAGGTGAGGGTGCCTAACTGCCTATTAATCACTGCAGATTTAAATGCATAGAATAGGTGCAGACCCAATATTATCTAACATGCTAACAATGCAGAGAACTGATTGCAGAAAAATGCAAGTAAAAAAAAACGTTTTTGTTCATTAAATTTAGTTTGATGATGATACAATCTATATTATTAGGTTTATAATGTTGTTTTGCATTTAAAGTCTTCATTTCAAAGCTTTAAAAATCATGTATTAGGTGTTACTTATGTCAATTTTGAGAGGGGCCTGGAACCTAACTCCCTCACTTCCCATTGACTTACAATATAAACTGGGTTTCAATTTACAACGGTTTCGATTTACAACCATTCCTCCTGGAACTTAACCCCAGCCTAAACTGAGGGCTACCTGTATATAGTCGTGTGTCTCCTTGTCCTCTAGGGTATATTAGGGGTTGAGTCTTGAAACGTGGTTGTGAGCCTATATTTCTATGTGAATAAACTTCAATTCAGCAATATTGGATGGTGCTGCTCATTTATAAAATATTAGTTTAAGAGACTTTGGTCTTTGCAGTGAACAGTGGATCTTTATGCACATCCAGCTAATTGATGTGTGAGTGCTGTATACACTATTTGGATAAATACTTATTATACCATTAAAGGCATCAGATAGAAAATTATTTATGACATCCCCATATAATCTTCATGACAATCCACTTGTATTACATTCAAAATATTAACAAGTGCTTCTCTATAATTAGAAAACAATTCAAAATATTTTCATATACTAAACAATCCTGCCGTAAAATGCAATTTGCTAAATAATGTCTGGCAATGACTATTAACTGTTACCACATAATAAAAAACAGTGTCCTAAGCTGCAAGAAATTTGTTACTATGTACTACCGACATGCAATTCAGGAAACTATAATAAGCCTCTTGCAGTAAATGACAATAAAGGGAAAATGTGTCACTTGGTTTTTGGGAAAGATGTAAATTGAATACAATAGGCAATGCTTTCTTCTATGAGGAGGTAAGGTTCGTGTAAAATGTTTTAGTTTTTTAAGGAGATGTGTCCTTAGCATTTCTGGGAAAGGGGTATACACATATAATTAACCTTCAAATGTTAAAGGGACATGAAACCCCAATTTTTTCTTTCATGATTCAGAGAGAGCATACAATTTTAAACAACTTACTACTTTTATCTAATTTGCTTCATTGTATTTGTATCCTTTGTTGAAAAGTATACCTTAGTATGATAAGTAGCTTGAGCTATCTGCTGAATGGTGGCTGCACATATATTTGCCTCCTGACTGGATTACCAATGTGTTCAGCTAGCTCCCAGTAATGCTTTGCTGCTCCTTCTAGAAAGGATACCAAGAGAATGAAGCAAAATTGATAACAGAAGTTAATTGGAATATTGTTTACAAATGTATGCTCTATCTGAATCATAAAAGAAAGAAAGAAAAAACTGTTTCATGTCCCTTTAATTTAAAATATTTCAACTTTTCATTATTTTGAAAGTTACATTCAGCTTTCAAATGTGAAATTTGCTTTACCAAAATTTAACATTAAAAAATAGTTACATTCATTAAATAGAAACCATTGACTTGCAGTTTTATATCAAGGCAAACTTGTCATAACTTTTCAGTTACAGCAATCAACTTGTCTAATGAAAACAGATCAAAGATACAAAATAAAGGTTTCTTCTCCCAGCATTAAAGTATATAATATTTCATATAAAAAATATACAGTATATCCAGATGCCTTTAAAACCAAAGTGGCACTAATTTGGGAGCGGATTGGTTCTCAGTTGGGTCTGTATGCACCTATCAGTACTCAAGTAAATTTCAGGGCTTAAATTAAAAAAACATTGACATTGTATATATTAGGTCAAATGTAACCACCCACTTTGCTCAGTATAAGGTACTTTTTACATATGTTCTTACAGGGACACTGAAACCTATTTTTTTCTTTCATGATTCAGATAGAGAATACCATTTTAAACAATAATCCAAATTACTTCTATTATCTAATTTGCTTTATTTTATAGATATCCTTTGTTGAAGAAATAGTAATGCACATGGGTGAGCCAATCACACAAGGCATCAATGTGCAGCCACCAATCAGCAGCTTCTGAGCCTATCTAGACATGCTTTTCAGCAAAGGATATCAAAAGAATGAAGCAAATTTGATGATAGAAGTAAATTATAAAATTGTTTAAAATGCCTGCTCTTTCTAAATCATTAA
Source organism: Bombina bombina (assembly GCF_027579735.1). Classification (NCBI taxonomy): domain Eukaryota; kingdom Metazoa; phylum Chordata; class Amphibia; order Anura; family Bombinatoridae; genus Bombina; species Bombina bombina. The sequence goes on from NC_069503.1 coordinate 263,367,280, forward strand.
AGAAAAAATATAGGATTCATGTCCCTTTAAAGAATATTTAAAAGAGTAGTCATGACGCTTGATATAAGGCATTCAGTTCACAGGACAAATATTATGACTGCACATCTGCGCTTAGAGACACTGCATATGCCCAGATGGGCCCCAATTACACAGTACTACTAGAGGTATTCAGATGTAAATTGTTTAGTTGAATATAGTACAACCATATGTATAATCTTCTGCTTGGATCAAAGTGCCTTATTGTAAAATCAACTTGTTTGTAAATTTAAATGCAAGGACACACATTTACTAAACCTTTAGCCTTGTGAAAAACCTATTATATTCATCAAGTAGAGCATTACTCTGAAAACACTGCAGTATCCAGCACAACTAAAAAAATGCTATGCACAAATTACATGTAATGCTTTCTATAAGCAAGAATAACAATCTGATAACCTACATATTACCAAGTTATAAAGCTTAAGGCTGCTAGTCACATACTAGAAATAGAACCCAGCTATAGAAATGCATAAATATTGTATTATTATTTTTTACTGGTAGAAAGGGATATTAAACTATATTTGATATATTCTTACTATATATCAGCGGCCAAGCACTGAATTGCAAATTATTTGTATACAAAATGGATCATTTAAAACCATTTAGCACTGTTGTGCTAGTTTCACAGTATAGCATTCTTAAATTCTTTCTTATTAGTTACCAATTTGAGCTGACTTTAAATGAGTTTGTGCATTGCTCCGAGCATCAACTGTGTGGTAAGGAGCCATGTCAAGCAATTGGCAGCATTTGGAGGCACAGTTAGGTTACATAATCTGAGCGTCTCTTGAAGAATAAAACAAGCATCCTTTTTATTGCAAAATAAATGTTAATTACAATGTTGTTCTATTTAAATTAATTGCATTATTTCCTGGATATTTCGATTTTGAGAGTTTAAAGGGACATGAAGCCCCATTTTTTCTTTCTTTTATGAATCAGGTAAGAGAATACAATTTAAAAAAAGTTTCCAATTTACTTCTATTTTTTAATTTGCGTCGTTCTCATATTTTTTGTTGAAGAGATATCTAGATAGGTAGCGTGAACATGTTTGGAGCTGTACAAGACAGGAAATAGTACTGCCATCTAGTGTTCTTGCTAATGTATAACGTTGTTGCAGAACTGCTGCCATATAGTTCTGCAGACACGTGCTCTATCCTCAACTTACCTTCCTGTTCTTTAACAAAGGAAAATGAGAAAACAAAGAAAATTAGATAGATGTAAACTGGAAAGTTGTTTAAAATTGTATGCTCTATCTGAATCTTATAACATTTTTATATTTTTAAACATTCAATTCCTTTTTGTAGGGATGCAGATAACAGCATTTAACTCATTGAGACATTTAAATTAAAACACATGAAAAAATAGCTATCTTGTTCTATCAAAAGCAGATCAACAACAAATAAAAGCTTCATAGAAGAATAAAGAACATACCTGACGCACAAAGCTATTTGAGGTAGTGTCAGAGGACGTACTTCCATCTGATCCTTTAAATCTGTTTTTTCTTCTAGCCCCTTTTCCAAAAGTCTGAAAAACATAAAAGTTCTGTTAGTTATATCCGACTGACCCGTGTTTTTATTATTGTAATATTTATTTAAAACACTGTATGTAGGTTTAAGCACCAAGAAATCTGCTGCCACATTATTAAACCGCTCAAACCCCAACAATGAGATTTAGAAACAAATTGCTGCTAAATTGTAATCAAACGCTTTCAGCTTTCTGCCTGAATTGGTTTTTCAAGTAATCACAATCGGCTAGATTACGAGTTGTGCGTTAGGGTAAAAAAGCAGTGATCCAATCAGCCAATAGGATTGAGCTTGCATTCTATTGGCTGATTGGAACAGCCAATAGGATTGAACTTCAATCCTATTGGCTGATTCATTCAGCCACTAGAATTTTTTCTACCTTAATTCCATTTGGCTGATAGAATTCTATCAGCCAATCGGAATCTAAGGGACGCCATCTTGGATGACGTCACTTAAAGGTACCTTCATTCAGTAAGAAGACTCCGGATGAAGAGGATGCTCCACGTCGGATGTCTGTCTTGAAGGTGGACCCACTCCGCGTTGGATGGATGAAGATAGAAGATGCGGTCTGGATGAAGACTTCTGCCCGTCTGGAGGACCACTTCGCCCGGCTTATTTTGGGGGGGGGGGTTATTTTGATAGGGCTATTAGATTAGGTGTAATTAGTTTAAAAATCTTGTAATTTGTTTATTATTTTCTGTAATTTAGTGTTTGTTTATTTTTGTACTTTAGCTAATTTAATTTATTTAATTGTTTTTAATTTAGTAAATTTATTTAATTGTAGGGTTAGGTTAGGTGTTATTGTAACAGGTTAGGTTTTATTTTACAGGTACTTCTGTATTTATTTTAGCTAGGTAGTTATTAAATAGTTAATAACTATTTAATAACTATTGTACCTAGTTCAAATAAATACAAACTTGCCTGTAAAATAAAAATAAACCCTAAGATAGCTACAATGTAACTATTAGTTATATTGTAGCTAGCTTGGGGTTTATTTTATAGGTAAGTATTTAGTTTTAAAAAGGAATTATTTAGGTAATAATATTAATTTTTATTAAGATTTAATGCAATTATATTTAAGTTAGGGGGTGTTAGGGTTAGACTTAGGTTTAGGGGTTAATACATTTAGTATAGTGGCGGCGACGTTGGGGCAGCAGATTAGGGGTTAATAAATGTAGGTAGGTGGCGGCGATGTTAGAGACGGCAGATTAGGGGTTAATAATATTTAACTAATGTTTGCGAGGCGGGAGTGCAGCGGTTTAGGGGTAAATATGTTTATTATAGTGGCGGCGACGTTGGGGGCGGCAGATTAGGGGTTAATAAGTGTAGTTAGGTTGCGGCGACATTGAGGGAGGGAGATTAGGGGTTAATAAATATAATGTAGGCGTCGGCGATGTTGGGGGCAGCAGATTAGGGGTTCATAAGTATAATGTAGGTGGCGGCGATGTCCGGAGCGGCAGATTAGGGGTTAATAAATATAATGTAGATGTTGGGGCGGCAGATTAGGGGTTAATAAGTGTAAGATTAGGGGTGTTTAGACTCGGGGTTCATGTCTCATAGATAAAAACACGGGCGGGAGCTGTGGACTTTTCCCTTCAGAAGATAATGAAATTATCCGGTAAGCATAATTTATGTTTTTCTTCTTAAATGGGAAGAGTCCACAGCTGCATTCATTACTTTTGGGAAAACAATACCCAAGATAGAGGACACTGAATGCAAACAACAGGTGGGTACAAAATGTGGCCCCCTTTGAAAGGCACCACAGCCTGAGTACTCGACACCCTAAAAAAGTATAGACGACCCGGGTTAAAACCCGAAGCCCAGTTAACTGTACATTAGTTACACTACTGGCAAAGCCGAACTAAAAACCACCCAGTCCTAGAGGACGACAAGCCCAAACAACCTCAGAGGAGTCAGCCCCACAGATCAATACTCCCATGAAGGTACCCGGCCAAGACAAGGACAGTCATCTGCCCCCAAAAAGGAGAACAGAATCTCAGGAAAAATCCAAATAATCATTCCACTCTGCACAACATAGAACAACCCATGGTTGTCGTACAATAGCCACGCCCAGTGAGACAAACTCCCTAGAAACACAAGCACTGAAGAAAAAGAGATCCATACACAGGTAAACATGTCCCAAAAAGGACTCGAGGAACACCCTCATAACCCTGACCCTGTACCATACCCTAAGGTACTCATGGAAAAACATGTAGTTCCCCTTTGCCTCATAACAGATCTAGACCTGCAAGATAGTCAGCAGAAACAGCAGCAATAGGATAACTATCCCAGCAGCTAGTAAAGAGTTCTCCAAAAAGAACATCAACCATCAGAACAGGAACTCCCAATGACCAGCTTCCAGTAGAAAGCTGACTCACTGTTGAAAAGAGGAGGACAACCAAAGACCTCCCACAAAGGAGGGAACCAACTCTAAAGGAAACGGTCAACCCTGCATAGAGTAACCGACCCCCAATCTTCCCTCTAGGATAACAAGAGTCCCAGACTTCTGGAAGAGAAAGGAAGGGTCAACGATGGAACAAAGCCCCAGGTTAGACCGCTGACTGTTACTACAAACGGCATGCTACCATGAGTCAGGATAGACATTGTGCTTGGGTACGAAACCCCCTACACGGCTGTCTAAAAACAAGGAACACTTCCCAAGTGAAGAAGGCCCTCAGACCCTCAGCATCCATATATCAGAATCCAACATATAGCAGAAGCCCCATTGGTATCAAACCCTCAGTCTCCCACTGCAGGAACGGAGGAACCAGTCACTATATCGCAACTCCCCTCCCAGGATTCTGAAACACCAGAAGGGAAAAGACCCTTACAAGGAAGACACCAAGAACCCACAGGTCACTATAAATACTAAGGTAATTCCGAACCTGGAGAACCCAACCCCCACTCTAGAAGAGAAAGGGATTAAACAAAAGGTAAAACCACCCTACCATAGAGGCAAGACCCCTCTGCCATATCGCCAACCCAGTTGAAGATACCTGGAGTCTACAGGAACAGCATAAATACGCCAGAAGAACAGGAGGGAACTGTCAGAAGGACCTAAAGCTTAAGCCACAGACAGGCATCTCTCACAGAGCCCCAACCCCTACAGAGAGAGGTCCGCAGGACCCCAATCATCTAGTGTGGGATCAAACCATCCACACCCACCCAAGGAGAGACACAGACCTAGGTTAGGGTCCTCGAAAAAGAAATTGATCAAAGACCCAACTTCCAGAGGAACCCTAAGCTGCCTCCTACAAAGGAGGAGCGCACTTCTAAAGTCCGTAGACTTGGCGATCTAGCAATAGCCTCAAACCTAAGAGTCACAATGGACTCAAAGATTCAACACCCAAGGCACTTGGTTCACAAAAAAATCTCGTAGGCAAGCATTAACACATGTTACATACACAGGTAAGGTAGCAACCAACACCCAAAGGTGAATGATAACCCAGTACCCTGCTCGCCATCCCAGAGAATTAAACCTAAAACACCGCCCACAAAGCCACTAACGGAGCATTGAGGATAAATGGACAACTACCTGACCCCAGAAAGGCGGCCCTCTGTAACCGACCTCATCTCTGCACTGACAAGCCCTCAAGGCTAGAGTTGCAACGAGGATGTAAAGACATCCGAAAGTGGAGACCATGGTCAGACCAAGGGTGTTGGAAGAGACAACAGCTTCCAAGAATCTTCTTTAAGCAGGCTAAAGCTGGAGCTTTGCAGCTCCCCACAGAAGGCAGGGAAACCCTGCACCAACTCTTAGAGTATCACAACTCTGAGCAGAGGAAGAACATGCCCGCGCATCCAGACCATATGATCCACCCAAGGCGGGAAGGAAGGAAACTCTGCCACCACAATAAAATGCTTAATAGGCTAAAGAGTCATCGTCCAGAAGAACATTGAGTGAAAATGCGAATCATTAATCACTCGGCACACCAGACCACATAGGTCACACACATCTCCCAACTCCAAAGATGGAATAACGGTTCTGAGTCCCCGGGACCTGAAGAACCATGATGACGTCATGATGGATCGATAAATGAACTAGAAAAACATAATTCTATTATTCAATAAGTGTGCAACTTCTGAGGAAGTCTCCATGCGACCTAAATCGCAAGTATCGGTTCCAGAGAAGAACGTTCATAAAAACAAAATTCTAACACACATGAGCTTAAGAAAAAAAAAGAAATTAAACACATCCATCCGGATCAAAATAATATGAAAGCAGCACCCATCGGGTGAACGCCCAAGGTGAATGAGGGCAACAATGGGACCAGCCGATTAAAAGCCCTATTCAAGCTCAGAACTGGAACCGAAAAACATAAAGAAAAAGAAAAATGGTGACGTAAAGGAGATTGGCTTCATCCCCAAATGTCCTATCAATTTTGCCATCCAGCTTCTAAGGCCTCGGATCCCTCAGTCCGCTCGGACTGGGATCCTCCAACATTGCCAAAACATGTCTTAAAAGAACATGAAGGCGAGCCAGCCTATAATGGAAGGTGAAATCATCCCTCGCCAGATCAACTGAAGACCCTGGAACCGATATAGGGGGCCCTGAAGCCTCAGGGGCCAACGCTTCCCCAGAAGGCCGAACTGAATCGGGCGATCCCACGCTCGATGGTCCCTGGTTAGTGGTACACGGACGGTATCTTAGAAATATTTCACTTGGGAGATATAAATGATTCAGCGCCATAGAAATGGCCATGCGGAACCGAGCTGTAACCTCTGGAGGAAACAAGCCACCCTCCAGAAAAGGAGTAAAGGGACACCTGCTTGCATAGCAGGGAAATGGACTGGGCCACTCGCATCACGGGTCATGGAAACCACGCGCTCTAAGCTCCCTGCTTTGGGAGAAGAGAGTACTTTAGAACGGCAATCAGAACATAACTGATGGGCAGTGATTACCCGGGCCATTTCATATTCATCACAAGACACATCCAATGAGGCATCCGTGTCTCGCATATCAGGATCCTCCATAATCTTGGGATTACAAAAATGACAAAAAACTGACTGGCACCCTTTAACACCTCCAATGGCTGGGGCACTCACCACCTCCTGTGAACCAGACAACCCACAAGCAAGACTCGGTCACACACAGTCAGCCTAAGGAAGTGAGAAACAACGTAACCGCACACGTCATGAGGTGCACCGTGCCAGTCACAAAAAGGGCGCGCAATCTTAAAAGATTGTGTCATTAAAAGAAGGCCGTTATGTTCCGTAAAGGCTGTGAGCCTAAGTATAGCTACACATTTGCAGATAGAACCAAATAACAAACATGATTAAAAGTCCCTCCTGTTCAATAACCCCCTCAGGAGATATTAACCCATGATTCCTTATTAAGATAAAAGGAGTCCCACTGGGACCCTATCTTGTTTTGTTAACATTACATTCACATATCGAAATAAAATTAAACAATTTTACCGGAATCTACGCCATGGAACAGGAACACGGCACTTCAAGTGTGACGGATAGTAGCCTTGCTTCTGACATGGACTTGAGTGAAGAAAGGTAGGCAGTGAAACTTGTCAACGCTGATTACCAAGGAGCTGTTAATATGAGTCGGGATGGTTTCGCAGAAGAACTCCCTCTGCATCTCCTGACTCTAACTTTCACCCATGCTCTCACTGAGAGGCTAACAGGATTACTTAAAACTCCAGTCCCATTGCGAAGAGTACTACCCTCCATAAGAGACTATCTTGAACTTCTGACACTTCTCTGCCAACCTTCTGTGACAAAAGACAAAGAATGGCTCTTTATCTAAGCCTTTGGCTGGGGTGTCTTTGCCTCTTCCTGGTGGCCAGGTTCTGTATTTCCCAAAAGTAATGAATGCAGCTGTGGACTTTTCCCTTTTATTTCATGATTCAGATAGAGAATATAATTTTAAACAACGTTCCAATTTACTTATATTATCTAATTTGCTACAGTCGTTAGATATACTTTGTTAAAAAATAGCAATGTACATGGATGAGCCAGTCAAATGATGCATATATGTGCAGCCACCAATCAGCACCTACTGTGCCTATTTAGATTTGCTTTTCAGCAAATTATATCAAGAGAATGAAGCAAATTAGATAATATAAGTACATTGGAAAGCTATTTAAAATGGCATGCTCTTTTTAAATCTTGAAAGAAAAAATGTGGGGTTCATGTCCCTTTAACCTATTGTAATCCAAATCAATCTGCAACACTGTTTAACCATATGAATACCATATGTATCTTGGTATTATGGGTATTATACTGTAGTCCAATCAGGACCCTCACATCTACAAATTACTTGTTTTTATTTTAATATTTCATTTAAAGTCACACTAAGGCTCGAAGGCTTAGATGCTAAGGGGGTTCAATGGGATAGCTTAAAGATGACTAGTATAGGAAAATGTTAGTGTATAATATATGCATCCCTGAACAGTAGAGTCTTTAAGGAGCGCTTGAAAAATTGAAAACTAGGGGAGAGTCATGTAAAGCGAGGCAGAGAGTTCCACAAAATAGGGGCCAGTCTGGAGAAGTCTTGAAGACAGGAATATGAGGAGGTAAAAGGAGAGAAGGAGGTCATGAGCGGGCGAAGTGGATGGGAGGGCGAGTATCTGAGAACTAGGTCAGAGATATAGGGTGGATTTCAGTCAGGATTTTATGTTTTATTCTGGAGGTTAGAGGAAGCCAGTGAAGGACCGGCAGAGAGTTGCAGCAGATGAGAAGTGGCGTTTAAGGAAGATCAGCGACGTGTAAGGAAGATCCTTCATGACCGTGAGTTAAAATCCAGTATAAGAAGATATTATAAGTCCTTTCCATAGAAACTAGGTATGGGCACAAATCTGAGGATTTGGCATTCATTTGTGAAACAAATGCTGAATATGGCTGCAGATAGCAGCATTTGTTTTGTTTAAGCACCGAATATATCAGTATGAAAGAGTAACACACAGGGATCTGTGCAAATCCAGATCCTTGTGTGTTGCACGTTCACACTAACATATCCAGCATTGAAACTAAACAAATGCTCCAGCCATATTAGGCATTAGTTTCACAAATGAATGCCGAATCACCAAATTTTGCCCATACCTAACCCATAGTCGCCATCTCATTTCCAGATAACGTCAAAATGGAAACAAACCTTTGACTAACAATACAAATGAATATTATAAAAAACAATACTTGTCAAAGTTTAAAGGTGACCATGAAGCAATAAAAAAATGGTGCAGAGTCTGCTCATCATAACAACATACAATATTCATTCACATGGTTTAGCAGTGAGGATTGTGTGATCCCATTATACACCTGGTTTTGAAGATGTCAGTACTGTTAGTGACAAACGCAAGTGTAACTTTAAATAAAATATTAAAATAAAAACACACCATTTCCCTGAGAGCTCAGTTATTAGCTCCTCAGTACGTGAGTAAGATGTTTTTCTTTGTTATACGGGACTTTAATACTGTATTCCTTTCTTTTGGATTCCTAAGAACCTGCATCAACTTATTTTTTACTATATCCTTTATTACATATTACAGTGTTGGTGATTTTCTCACCTATTTGTTGTGGTGGGGTTTCCATTATTTTAATCTTTGGGTTCACACGGTTAAGTGAATACTATTAATTGTATACACCATTTGTAGATGTTGAATCCTGAAGTGACTTTTTTTCTGCAGATCCCCATAGCTGTACAGGATATAACATACTGAACACACATACACATATACATATATATATATATATATATACACACACACACACACACACACACATTATATATATATATATATATATACATACACACACACACACATACATACACACATATACCTATACCTATGTAAATGTGTGCCCTGTCCACTGTGTACGGCATCTACAATAGGGATGAAAGGAGCTCTAATGAATTGATACCATCTATTATAATAAACCTCTACAATGTATCCTGAATCTATTTCAGAGTGTTTTGCACATGTACAAGATAACAGACTGATTTAAATAGCTGTGAAATACTTGCAAAGATGCTCAAAATGCGCTTTTAGGACTTATCAAGTGCCTTGAGGTATCATTTAAAAAGTCAAAACTGGTGTCAAAAAGGTGTTGATAAGTCATTCAAAAATGGATTGTGATTGGCGATCAGGGCTCTTAAAGAGGATCTAAAAACATTTTTGTGAGTGCAGTAAAGAGCCGAAAAACCCAATATTGTAATAACATAAAATAAAAAAAGTGTCCTTTTCGGACAGAAAATGATCTGAAAAGGCCTCAGCTGATAGGTTGTGATCAAGGCCTATATTAGTTCATATTTGGCTCACATATTTATTATAGTCTAATAATAAAGCCTAGTTAGATCAGTGATTTGTAATAAAATTTATAAATAAAACATTAGGAGTGAATAGGTATGAAAAGCATTATGCCATAAAACTTACCCATGCAAATGTAGCGTCCCCCAATACTGCTGCCCTAAGCAGAGACATATAGTTGGCCTGCGACAAAATATGCCACTGAAGATTTGGACAAAACCTCTCATTTTTATTTGTTTTTACCCCACAAAAATCAGTTACAATGTTTACCTTTAGAGTTTATAAGTCAAAAATGTTCCATCATGCATAGTTAACACACAAATATTCTAAATACATTTTTTTTGTCAAGAAAAGACCCAAGTGAAATATTTAAAGTGAATGTAAATTTTTATGCTAAAGTGCCCGGTTTTTAAAAATTTGATCAAAAACAGGGGCACTTCAATTCATCAAAATTTACATTTCACTTGTGTTGTGAAAAAATACTTTCTTTTTAAACTTGACAGCCGCTCCAGCTTCCCCGGTCATCGCAAGCCATTTCTGAGAAATGATGGATCGGTCATCCTCCAATCACTGCTTCCCCCTGGGGGAATCAGTGTCTTATTCAACGTCGTGATTGGAGGAAGCCAAATTCCTAATTTTACACCCAGGAAGAGGCTTTGCGACGGGTGGAGGAAGCTGGAATGGCTGTCAAGTTTAAAAGTAAGTATTTTTTCACAACACGAGTGAAATGTAAATTTTGATGAATTAAAGTGCCCCTGTTTTTAATCGAATTTTTAAAAACTGGGCACTTTAGCATCAAAATTTACATTCACTTTAAAGCCAGGTGAAAAATAAATTAAATGAGTTTGCTGTATTAATGCTTATTGGCTAATAGGAAAAGTGCCATATCAGCACTGTATTGAATGGTTACATTTCAAATGCTTGAAAATTAAAAATCCATATACGGTATAGGAGATTTGCACAGTTGAAATGCAGCCAATTCTTTTTTTTTTAATTGCTTATTATTTCTTAAAAGTAATGACTAACCTCACCTAATATTTTAACAGATACATCTATTGACTACAAACCTTGAAAATTAGAACAATATACCTGTTCAGAAGGATTTCAGATATTTGAAGAGAAAAAAAAAATATTTGCTATGTAAAACTTTAGCCACGTCTGCAGCCTATAGCAGTGATTTTCAACCTTTTTTTTGCCGTGGCACACTTTTTTACATTAAAAAATCCTGTGGCACACCACTATCCCAAAATTTTACAAAAGCACACATTGTAGCCTAATACAGTATATATATATATATATATATATATATATATACACACACACACACACACTGTACTGTGTTGTCATGCCATGCCTCCTACAAACTATACATGACATATTGACATTCATTCACAAACAATCATAATGCGCTGCGCTGTTACCCTCAGTCATCATCTCACTCAAAATAAAAAAATGGCCCAGAATAAAAAACAAACAAAATTTAAAAAATATGTCACACTGTTGTCAGTCTGCCGTGGCACACCTGAGGATCTCTCACGGCACACTAGTGTGCCACGGCACACTGGTTGAAAACACTGGCCTAAAGCACTGCATATACTTTCTTCAAATTTTCTAAATATCCTTGGGAAATCTAGATCAGTTTAAAATATATTGTATTTTTGCCATATGTGACCTCTATTTTTTCTACGAAACTAAAACATTCATAAATTGTTGTTTAGCATTGGGGTTTTTTTTATCAGTTGTACCATGGCTGGGTTTCAAATGTTTTGCACATTCCATTCCTCACTCAATTTAAAAAACAAAGAATACCCCTTTGGATCTTATAACTTACAATATTTGAAACAAACTTAAAAAATACATGAAAAAATATATTTATTATAAAGTTATTATAAACTAAATGTTTGTTTTGTCTGTTCCTTATATAATCTCTTATTGCCTTCCAATCTGGTTTCTGTGAAGCAAAAACATACTTACCTTGTACCTGCATATGCTCACTTTGTTCCAGAGACTCACGCATACTTAACTTGTACCTGCATATGCTCACTTTGTTCCAGAGACTCACGCATACTTAACTTGTACCTGCTTATGCTCACTTAGTTCCAGAAACTTACGCATACTTACATTGTACCTATGTTTGCTCACCTTGTTCCAGAGACTGACGCATACTTACCTTGTACCTGCATATGCTCATCTTCTTCCAGAGACTCCCGTATATTTACCTTGTACCGGTGTATGGATACCTGTGTATTCTCACCTTGTTCCAAGAGACCAAGCATACTTACCTAAAACCTGTGTATGCTCACCTTCTTCCAGAGATCAAGCATACTTTCCTGGTACCTGAGTATGCTCACCTTGTTGCCGACACCACACAAACTTACCCGATAGCTGTTTATGCTCACCTTGTTCCAGAGACCAAGCATACTTACCCAGCACCTGCATATGCTCATCTGGTTCTTGAAAACCAAGCAGACTTGCATGACACCTGTGTATGCTCACCTTGCTCCTTAAGCGGTACCTATCCCGTGACAGACTCAGCAACAGTACCCTCTGGGTACCCTATGCCAGTTGAGAAACCTTTATCTACTATACCAGTGAAAGCCTTCCTCTCACCAGCTGTGCCTGCTGTACCTACCAGGTATTCTGTGACAGTCTCACCCTATTCTATTCAACCACCACTGCCCATTGGACTTTGTTACTGCAATCCACTTAAAGTATTCTGAACCTTGTAATGGATTTTAGTGTTCTGCTTGAGGCTTATGTTCAAACTTGCTGTTTCCGTGATCTTCAATTTGAACTACCAACTGTTCATTTGCTTATCAATTAGTAAAGATTCAGTTTATCTGCATTTAGTATTTATAGGTATTTGTTTGAATAAAATGAACATTTTATTGCAGAAAATGACAACTGGTCAAAATAACAAAAAAGATGCACTGTTTTTATGTGGCTTGATTCATGCATCCTTCACACAGATAAAAGCTGCCTGATTCCAGCCTTGCTGAAGCACCCCAGATCATCACTGATCCCCCACTAAATTTCACAGTGGGTGCAAGACACTGTAGCTTGTAGACCACTCCAGCTCTCTGTTTAACCATTAGATGACCAGGTGTTAGGCAAAGCTGAAAGTTAGATTCATCAGAGATGACGACCTGGAATCGGGCAGATTTATCTTTGTGAAGGATGGTTGAATAAAGCCACTTAGAAGGTTATCCTGGAAGAAAACATGCTTCCTCCTGCTCTGACAATGTTCCCCAACTCTGAGGATTGTTTTTCCAGCAGGATAATGCTCTATGCCACACAGCCAGGTCAATCAATGTGTGGAGGAAGGAACATTAGATCAAGACAATGTCAAGGCCACCCCAATCTACAGACTTAAACCCCGTTGAAAAGCTATGGAATGTGTTCAAGAGGAAGATGGACAATCACAAGCCATCAAACAAAGCTGAGCTGCTTGATTTTTTGCACCAGGAGTCGCATAAAGTCATTCAACAGAAATGTAAAAGACTGGTGGAGAGTATGACTAGTCACATAAAAGCTGTGATTAAAAGTCAGGGTTATTCTACCAAATATTTACTATATTAAAAACATTAATGTTTTACTTTGTAAATTTAATGTATTTTGATATTTACCCTATTATAAAGATAGATATAAATGTACCCTGTTTTATTCAAGGTATTAAAAATAGTTATGTAAAAATGGGGCAAAATTTATTTCATCATTCAATCCCACAGGTTTTAGAGATCTTAGATTATAAACCCATTTGCATTCTGTTTGGAGCAATATTTGATCCAAATTGCCTCCTCTTTAAAGCATATTAACTCATTCTAAACTTCAAAGTATTTTGATCACCAAAATGATGTACCAAAAAAATGTCTAGCAACAGTACTAGTCTTGATGTTCTTATTTCTTATATCTCTTTTATGTTCTTTTTATGTGCTCTTTCACCCACTATAAATGTTCCCTATATATTACATGGGGGACATAAAACCATTATATATCTGCAACCCCAATTCTGAAAAAGTTTGGACAGATTGGAAAAAGAAAAAAAAAAAAAAAAAACTAATTGAGCAATTTGAAAATGCAATTTCTATATTGAAAACATATTATTTGATGTTTTGCTTTGTGAATTTAATGTATTTTTGAAAATACACACTCATTTCAAATCTGATGACTGCCACACACTCCAAAAAAAGTTAGGACAGTTGACTATTTACCACTGTGTAACATCACCTTTTCTTTTGATAACACTTTTTTGGGCACTGAAGACACCAGTTGGTTAAAGGGACACTGAACCCAAATTTTTTCTTTTGTAATTCAGAAAGAGCATGCAATTTTAAGCAACTTTCTAATTTACTCCTATTATCAATTTTTCTTCGTTCTCTTGCTATCATTATTTGAAAAAGAAGGCATCTAAGCTTTTTTTTTTGGTTTCAGTACTCTGGACAGCACTTTTTAATTGGTGGATGCATTTATCCACCAATCAGCAAGGACAACCCAGGTTGTTCACCAAAAATGGGCCGGCATCTAAACTTACATTCTTGCATTTCAAATAAAGATACCAAGAGAATGAAGAAAATGTGATAACAGGAGTAAATTAGAAAGTTGCTTAAAATTCCATGCTCAATCTGAATCACAAAAGAAAATTTTTGGGTACAGTGTCCCTTTAAGTTTAGCAAGCAGAATTTTTCCCCATTCATCCATTATGCATGTCTTCAGCTGCGCAACTGTACGGGTCTTCGTTGCCTTATTTTGAGCTTCATAATGTGCCACACATTCTCAACCGGAGACAGGTCAGGACTGCAGGCAGGGCCATCTTTAACGCAGGGCAAAAGTTGCCCCAGGCCCAGTTATTGCTGTGGGCCCCAAAGAAGCTGCCCCTTGAGCCCGCATAAAACAGCTGATTCGGGAAGGGGTCCAGATAACTGCCCCTGGCGATTGCCAGCATGCCTAACTGATCCCCCTGTCTATCCCCAGAAACCTGATTGCAGGCGGAAATTTGAGTAGCTTGTAGCCGAGCGCCTATAATCAGGTTTCTGGGGCAGTGGGAAAGCGGGAGAGAAGATGTGTTCTCTCCTGATTTGGAGAAAAGGTTGGTGACCACAGGACATGTCTTCAGGGGTCACATACACTTCCAAACCACTGCTGACCTAGACTTTAAAGGTCCTACGGCAAAAGGGGCCTTGTCTTCTTATGTATATGCATGTTAATTTAGGTAGAATCATCAACATTTACATTGTCATTCTACCTAGTTTTAACAATGCTCTTACAGGACAAACTTCTGTCCTAGACTCTAGTTCCACCTGACCTCTAATTTGGATCAATATGTTCCTCATCTAAATAAATTATTCAGGCACAAGCAGGCCTGGAACAGTTCATGACAAAGACAACCTAATATCCCAGACAAGTCATAGTAATTATTTTTACTATTCATTATTCCCAGGCACATATGCATAAGTTGGGTTGGGAGTAAGAGAAAGGGATTTTTAATATGAATTCTTACATGAATTCTAAACACAAATGCTGGTTTGCTTTTTTATCAGACACAATTATTTTTTGGTTTAATCATGAACAAGAGTTTAATTTGCAGTTATAGATGTATAAGTGTACATTTATCAATATGCACACAAATATAGCAGTACTATACAAGCACAAACTTTGAATGGGAAGGGGATGGGGGAAGCTGGGGATCTGACATGGGGAGGGGAATAAGGTAAGCTGGTGATCTGAAATGGGGAGGGGATGGGGGAAGCTGGGATCTGACATAGGGAGGGGATGGGGGAAGCTGGGGATCTGACATGGGGAGGAGATAGGGGAAGCTGGGAAACTGACACGGGGAGGAGATGAGGAAAGCTGGGGATCAGACATGGGGAGGGGAATAAGGGAAGCTGGGGATCTGACATGGGAAGTGGAATAAGGGAAGCTGGGGATCTGACATGGGGAGGGGAATAAGGGAAGGGAAATACGGGTAGCTGGGGATCTGACATGGGAAGTGGAATAAGGGAAGCTGGGGATCTGACATGGGGAGGGGAATAAGGGAAGCTGGGGATCTGACATGGGGAGGGGATGGGGGAAGCTGGGATCTGACATGGGGAGGAGATAGGGGAAGCTGGGGATCTGACATGGGGAGGAGATAGGGGAAGCTGGGAAACTGACATGGGGAGGAGATGAGGAAAGTTGGGGATCAGACATGGGGAGGGGAATAAGGGAAGCTGGGGATCTGACATGGGGAGGGGAATAAGGGAAGCTGGGGATCTGACATGGGGAGGGGAATAAGGGAAGCTGGGGATCTGACATGGGAAGTGGAATAAGGGAAGCTGGGGATCTGACATGGGGAGGGGAATAAGGGAAGCTGGGGATCTGACATGGTAAGTGGAATAAGGGAAGCTGGGTATCTGACATGGGGAGGGGAATAAGGGATCTGACATGTGGAGGAGAATGGGGAAAACTGGGGACCTGACATGGGAAGGGGAATGGGGGAAGCTGGGGATCTGACATTAGTATAGTAATTTTTAGCCTTTAAAATAAAACTTTAGGAGCCAACACAAAGCTTGTTAACTGCTTAGGTCAAGTAATGTCTATTTTCTGTGTATGTGTTTGATTTTTGTGTTTTGAAAGGTTGACTCATCAAACCACAAAACACAATTCCACTGTGCAACTGTCTATCTCTGATGAGACTGAGCCCAGAGAAGTTGGTGGCACTTCTGGACAGTGTTAATGTATGGCTCCTGCTTTGCATAGTAAAACCTTAACTTGCATCGATGGATGCAGTGGAAAATGGTGTTGACTGATAATGCTTTATCCATTACAGATTCATGACGGTTTTTTGAGAGAGTGACATCTGAGAGATCGGAGATCATGTGCATTCAGTGGTTTTCGGCCTTGCCCTATATGCATCGAGATTTGATTTTAATTTTTTTTTAATTATTTTATGCACTGTAGAAGGTGAAATGCACAAAATCCTACCAATTTGTCTTTGGGGAATGTTGTTCTCCAAGTATTGGATTATTCACTGACGTATCTGTTGGCAGATTGGCAAGCCTTGACCCATCCTTACTCTTGAAGGACAAGGTCTTTTTGGGGGTCTCCTTATATACTGTGATTAAACGATTGCCTCACCTGTTTCACATAACCTTCTTATTTCAACTTGTCACATCACTACTAGTCCTAAATTCGCTTACGTCCTGTTATTCTATTCTTAAAATCAAAACTATAAAAAAAAGAAGAATCATAATTTATTCTCACATCCCAAACAGTGGTTACATTTATAGTTACCAATCTTATTCCTTCACTTATCAACTCAAGTTATCTTTGATTGTACTGCTAGATGACTACCTACTAAGTTATCTTTCAAATTAGGCACTCTCCTTGCTTCCATTGAGGGTTTATCACCCACTATTTTAGCTATTGATGGATCCACTTGCAGTATGAGCCAGTGTTTTGAAAAATTGCCCTAATTTCCTTGCATTTGTTATTATAAGTTCTTACATTATCAAGCTCTTGAATATCATTCTTTTTAACCCCATGTAGCAATTCATCTTGTACTGCGATCGCAGAGGTAAAAAGTATATTAAAGGGATAGTAAAGTCCAAATAAAACTTTCATAATGCAGATAGGGCATGTCATTTTAAACAACTTTCTAATTGACTTTTATCATTAAATTTGCTTTTTTTCTGTTGTTATTCTTAATTGAAATCTAAACCTATGTAGGCTCATGTGCTAATTTCTAATATCTTGAAGGCTGCCTCTGCATTTGACAGTTTTTCACAACTAGAGAGCTTAGTTCATGTGTTTCATATAGATAACATTGTGCTCATGCACGTGAAGTCAGCACTAATTGCCTAATATGCAAGTCTGTCAAAAGATCTGAGATAAGGAGGCAGTCAGCAGAAGCTTAGATACAAGGTAATTACAGAGGTAAAAAGTATATTTCTATAACAGTGTTGGTTATGCAAAACTGGGGTATGGTAAATAAAGGAATTACCTATCTTTTTTTTAAAAAAAAATGGCGTTTTCTATCCCTTTTAATTAAATGTGTTGGTTATAAAAACTGGGGAATGGGTAATAAGGGGATTATCTATCTTTTTAAACATTTTTGGTGTTTACTATCCCTTTAATTTAACTGTGTTGGTTATAAAAACTTGGGAATGGGTAATAAAGGGATTATCTATATTTTTAAATAATGCAAATTTTGGAGTAGACTGCCTTTTGCTTGGAAGGGCAGTTTTAAAGGGACATACTTAAAGGGACATTAAACTCAAAATTTTTCTTTCATAATTCAGACAGAGAATACAATTTTAAACAACATTCCAATTTACTTCTGTTATTTAACTTGCTTCATTCTTTAGATATCCTTAGTTAAAGAAATAGCAATGCACATAGGTGAGCCAATCACATGAGTCATCTATGTGCGGCCACCAATCAGAAGCTACTGAGCCTATCTAGATATGCTTTTCAGGAAAGAATATCAAGAGAATGAAGCAAATTAGATAATAGAAGTAAATTAGAAAGTTGTTTAAAATAGCATTCTCTCTGAATCATGAAAGAAAAAAACATTGGGTTTTATGTCCCTTTAAGCTGCTTCACTGCCATGCTTCAACTCATATAGGAACCATAGGAAGGGACAGATGAGTTGTCAGAATCTCTCTTGCAACTCATTATATTCTCAAAGCATTTTACAACTGCAGGTCTCATTGATTTAAAGGTACAGTCTACTACAGAATTGTTATTGTTTAAAAAGATAGATAATCACTTTATTACCTTATTCCCCAGTTTTGCATAAACAACACAGTTATATTAATATAATTTTTAACTCTGTGATTACCTTTTATCTAAGCTTCTGCAGACTTATTTCAGTTCTTTTGACAGACTTGCATTTTAGCTAATCAGTGCTGACTTATAAATAACTACACGGGAGTGAGCACAATGTTATCTATATGGCACATGTGAACTAGCATTGTCTTTCTATGAAAAACTGTCAAAATGCACTGAGATAAGAGACGGTCTTCAAGGGCTTAGAAATGAGCATATCAGCCTACCTAGGTTTAGCTTCCATTGAATACTAAGATAAGAAAGCAAATTTGATGATAAAAGTAAATTGGAGAGTTTTATAAAATTGCATGCCCAATCTAAAAGTTTAATTTTGACTAGACTGTCCATTTAACTCACTGCTCTATGCAGGTAAAGTTTATTCATAGTTAACAATACACTTGTTTACCCGAAAGAAAAGTAATATTACTAAGCAAATACAAATTTAATTGTTGTGAAAGCCAGGTTCTTCCATGTTAACCTCCCTTTGTCATGTAAGATTCTGTATTTCAGAGAGGTTCATTAGCTTTTATAGGAGGAAGGAAGCTCTCATCTCTCTGGAACTTTTTCTTAGACAATTAAAGGGATATGGTATCCAAATGCTAATTGGAAGTGATGCGGCATATCTGTAAAAAGTGGACTAGAAAATTTCACCTGAACATCTCTACGTAAAAAGAAATATAATTTATCTTAAAACTTTCTCAGTAGCCACATCCCATTGCAAAGGGACTTTAAGCATCTAGTCAGGGTGCATGTCCCTGGACTTGAAAGGGAGTATGCATCAGGCATGTGCAGTCATTTTATTTCACTCCTCAGTTTAAGGATGTTTACTATGAAATCTTGTGAGATTTCAGTGAAATCCCATGAAATCACACTAAAGTACATATTATGCTGATAAGAGGCTCCCCCTGCTGATAGACTCCTGCACTGCAGTTACATTTAAAGCGGCTATAGAAGAAGCATTCTACTGAGCATGTCAGGTGGCAACATAACTGATCTACTGTACTGCACTGTGGACTTCTGCAAAATCTATTTTGTATGAAATAGCTTAAAATAATTAAGTTATAAACTTCAGACTAACTTCATAAAAACACATACAGCCATGTCAGCAGTAGAACTAGCCACAAACCCAAAGTTATAATTCAAGTCAATGGAACTTTTCTGAAAGCAGCATTTTTTTTCTACATTAAATAACTTGCTTGACCAATTTAATTAAAATGTATTTTTTTCTAGTCACTAGCTACAAAACTGCCCAATATCAGCACAATTAAAAAAAAATATTTCAAAGTTATACAACCAACGTGCATTTTGACAAAAGCTTTCTCAAATGCGGGAGTGCACCTAAGCTATGGCTAGCTTTAAATAAACAAATTCCACCTAATCTAAATACTGTTTGAAAAACACACCTACATGTCAGCTAATATGTTATTATCCCTTCATCAAAGTACATATATTACTGTTATTGCCACTTATTTGGATAACTATTCTCTCAAATGATCCACAGCCAAAAGGTAAACAAACATTTGCATGTGTCCTAGATTATGAGAGGAAACCACACTACCCTCCATAGCTTAATGTATAGAAAGACCAAGCAGACTATAACAATGTAATAAACCATTCATATTAATACACTCCATCAAATCCCTGTTTTCTCAAATCTTGAGCAATGGTTATGTTTCATGGACATATTAATTCACATAACAATAGTGAAAAGTTAAGTGTGGGCCATATACATGCCTCATTGTATTCTGATATTTTGGCATTAGCATGGGTTTCTGCTGTATCTCAAGTACTTTTGGATCACGCCTGAAATATTAAAGGGAAATTAAAGTCTGTTTCATTGTTGTAATAAAAAAAGCACTAAACAATGACTTATACTTTATAGAAATCATTCCAATATTTAGTATGCATCATTTTAAATGGAATTCGCATTTTATTCCTTTATTTAAACTTAATTTGCGCAGTGTCCATTACTTCCTGTCTTAGTCCTACAAGGAAGTCTCTACAGGTGGCATATCTAGTACAAAGTCATAAAACATTGAGAGTGATATGAGCTGGTTTAGTATTAAGTGAATAGACTAAATAATCAGGGAGTAAGATTCGCCCATGCTCAGAACAGGCAGAATGCAACTTAAGTTCCAAAAATGTCTCTGAGAATTTCTAAGTGCTCATTTTAGAAAATAACAAGGAATTTTTTTACACAATATGTTTATTTTTATGATTAATTTAACATATTTGTTTTTACTTAAGGATCACTGTTTAATATCCCTTTAATAAACTTATAAAGAGGATTTTCCAGTGAAACACTGAGTCATTCTCTATATGCAAGTGCACAGCTAAGTGGTAGTTATGGCCACAAGGAAATCTTCATTGCCATAGCTACCTCTGAGCCATAAACCTGCACAGAGAGAAGGGTTTAGCAGCTAAATGGCAGATCAAGATTGAGCAGCAGGCTATTGGAAGCGTGCATGTGCAAAACTGCATGACGGTTGAGTGCCATCAACCTTTTTTGGAGCACATAATCAATTGCTCATTCTATGGGCAGTGGAATACTATATTTTAATAAAACTTAATTCAAAACTATTTAAAACAAAAGAAAAAGATACTTATGGAAGAAATGTTAGCATTTATTTGATATATGCATTCATTTCGGAATTGAAAATGACTAATGTCCCTTTAACGACCGCAACGTAGCCTGTACGTCGCTGGTCATTAAGGATTTTTCTAGTTGTAATAGCGAGGGTCTTGCTGCGAGCGGCAAGACCGTGCTATTCGACCCTCCCTAACTCCTGCAGGCTTGTTAATAAAGTGGCGATACCGTGCTATTAAAAATCTCACCCCACTAGAAAGACCAGTGACGTACAGGGTATGTCACTGGTAATTAATGGGTTAAAGTACATTTTAGTTGCCAGCTTTGCTTTCTCCTTTAACCGAGCTGTGGGTATTATCCTTGTTAATTAATGAGTGTTAACATAGCTATATTGGCAATGCACAAACATACATGGATTCTGCAGCTTCATTTTACAGAATCATCATGGTTTGGACTTACCTTATCATGGTCCCTCCTGATAGTTTTTCTGTCATTTTAATACCACAGTGTCACAAAATAATTTTAGGATATCTAACTATAGTCTGGAACTGCCCAGCTACACCACTGGCTGCTCAGGGTCCACTCAGACCAATCAACCACTCTTCTAGGCTGTATGACCCCATCCTGTTTCATCCAATCACACCACTGGAGTGCTCTGACTTCCCTAACTCCACCACTCAAAAAGGATGATCTTCATGGAGTCATTCTGAAGTAACCTATGACTCCAGACCAGTCGTCTCAACCTAACCTGAACTATGCCCACAGGCCAAAATATTTAAATTAGATGACTCTACAGTCATTCACTGGCTGTACATGCTTGTAAAGTAATCAATAAGGTAATTTTCTAATCATTCTAAAGTAATCGTCCAGATTTTTTTACCAAATTACCAAAAAAGCTTCCGGTAAAATACATTTATTTTTCAGCAACATATACAGATATGTTGCACATGCCTCTTGAACACTCACTCAAACACTGTACCTGCTCATAGAGCAAGTAGTGGCATGTATAATGCTCAAGGTGACTCAGTTTGTTTAATGCACTTTGAGCTTTTAGGGACATAGTACTCATATGCTAAATCAATTGAAAGTGATGTAGCATAACTGTAAAAAGCTGGCATGAAAATATCACTTGAACATCTCTATGTAAAAAGGGAAGATATTTTACCTCAAAATTTCTTTATCTTACCAGAGTAAATGCTCTGTGAACAGTTATACTTCAGCTACTGTCCTTCTGCAAGTTTTAAGAAAAGAAAAAAAGCAATAGCCAATCAGCATCAGCAGTACTGAGGTCATGTTATGCTTTGCTATCATCTCATGAGATTTCACTGAAATCTTGTGAGATTTTATAGTAAACTTCCTTAAACTGAATCAGGAAATAACATAACTGTGCCTGCACATGCCAGATGCACGCTCCCTTAAATGCTGTGGAACTAGCATTCAGATTGGCTGCTTAAAGATTGGGGTGTTAATACTTAGGACATTTTTAGGTAACATTTCTTCCTTTTCTTTTTTTACAGAGAGAGGTTCAGGTGATATTTTCTAGTCAGCTTTTTACAGCTATGCTGCAGCATTTTCAAGTGCTTCAACTTTTGGGTATTGTGTCCCTTTAAATAGTATTTAAATATAGGGGTGCAGGGAATACAGAGCATATGTACATATGTAACTGGAAACAGTCAGGCCCGGACTGGCCTTAGGGCATACAGGGCAAATGCCCAGTGGGCCAGGCTCTTACGTGGGTCTTGCTGCAATATACCACCCTCTCAATATAGGTAACAATAGGAAAGCTGTTACAATCTGCCTAATTGGTAAAGCAGGAAGTAAATTTTCTGCCTGGCTGTTAGGAAGAGGTGCTGCAGGATGAGAGATCTGGTGTATTATGGCTACCTAGCTGACAGAGGTCTATCTGATGTAGGCTACTCCGCACTTAAATGCCTGGACCTATTTTTAGTCTCAGTCCAATCCTGGAAACAGCGATACCTTTAACTAGAATTATGTTTTGATAATAGAACTATACTGCAGAAAATACTGTTAAAAACTCGTCAGATTAATGATATAATTAGCAACATCAAGGACAAAAATGGTAATTTCTCCCTAATAATTTCCAGAATGTCCGTAATACTTTTCACATTTTTCCGTAATGCTGATATACTCTTCCTATTCTACCTTTTCTTCCTCGGCAAACAAGAACACTTACCTGCTTGTATCATCCCCTAATTAAATTGACAGACCTGGTCGCTTCTCCGTTAACCACAATATAACCTGCCAACTCTTTTATATATCTTTTAGGAAACAGTGAATTGTTAAACTGTAGCAGTTAATGCATTTATACCCCAATGGACCATAAAGTCAAAGTTAAACTTAAGTGGATTGCATAGAGCGTGACATTTTAAACAACTTTCCAATTTACTTTTATTATCAGTATTCTTTGTTAAAGAGTAATCCTAGGTGAGCTCACGAGCGTGTACATGTCTTTAATTATGTGTTTGCAACAATGTTTAAAACAATGTTATACATAGTTGCAAACACTGATGCCATAGAATGCTAAAAGCACGTACACAAATGTATAAGCTCCTATCAGCCTTTCTAGGTTTACTTTTCATCAAAGGTTACTAATGGAACAAAGCAAATTGGATAACAGAAGTAAACTGGAAAGTTTCAAATTGCACGCTCTCTCTGAATCATGAACATTTAGTTTTTATTTTACTGTCCCTTTAAATGGACATGAAAGTAAAAAAAAAAAATTGCTTCTATCAAATTTACTGGTTCTCTATCTGGTCTCAGGAGCAGTTGGGCACTTCAATGAGCTAGCTGGTGATTGGTGACAACAAACATATGTATCTGGCATTGCTGCTATCAAGCTGACTTTAACTATGGGCTAGTGAAATGGTATTTAGCGCTTTTGCTTGAGCGCTGATACCGCTGAAAGTAAACTTTTTATGTGGGCGGGATAGGGCATGTATTACAAGTTGAAAGAAAATGGTTTGTGCGCAGAGGGATACCCGACGAGCGCAAACTTCAGGTCTTATGACACCGAGACCACCTTAACTTCTTTTTCTCATAAACTTATGTGCGCTATACCCAAAGCTCAATAAAACAAAATTATATAAAAAAAATAGCTATCTGGACTGGAAAGGGTAAAAATACTATATGCATAAAACAACTTTGAACATGTGAGAAAGCCTTTTACCACTGAAACAATTAAAACAGACTAGAGGCAAGTTGAAACATTTGTGCAGTGAATATTATACCATACATGATGATGTTTATTTAAAGTGCTGTGCGCAGCCTACAGATAAAATATCATGTGTTAGTTGCCATGCCGACTATTCAAATTGTACTGGGACTGTAGATGAAAAATTACAAAGAAATCTTATAGCACATAATGTAACTTGCAAACATCACTAATGCACCTTAACAATTCACACCTATTCTATTAGCAATGATTTTTTATTTGCTATGGTTTCTTAGAAATCGTCTTCATTTAAAACAAAACAAAACATACAGCTTGCAAGAACTCACTTTCATGGTTGTGTAAAATGACTCAAAAAGCATATGGGACATTTAAAAAGTCACATCTCACTAGAAGAAGCTTGTGAAAATATACCCAGGGGTGAACAAAATGTTCTATATGCAAGTCAGCTAAACAAATAATGATTGATTGATGATGAATGCAGTCTAGGACCCCCTAGTGCTCCCATTCTCCTTTCTTGTTTGCAGCACAGCATGAATAAATATTCCATGTATATTTTATACCTGAATATTTTCTTACACAGTAACTAAACAGCAAATTTGTTGAAGGGTCATAATAGTTCAATAAACAATGCTTTGAGTTAGATCATTTTATTATTGCATCTAACTTGCCCCTTCAGAAGCCAGAGTGGATTTTCACTTCTGACCTGAACACAGTTTATGGGCCATTCTTTAGCTGTAGATGTACAGTACATTGAATCCTATCTGCGGCCATATTATGTTTAGACTTGGCTCAATAAATTAACCACATAATAATCATCTGTGTGGGGCAAGCTTATGTGCCATAATAAAAAAGCTCTAAAGACTTACGCCTAGATTTAGAGTTTGGCGGTAGCCGTGAAAACCAACGTTAGAGGCTCCTAACGCTGGTTTTTACCACCCGCTGGTATTTGGAGTCAGTCAGGAAAGGGTCTAACGCTCACTTTCCAGCCGCGACTTTTCCATACCGCAGATCCCCCTACGCCATTTGCGTATCCTATCTTTTCAATGGGATCTTTCTAACGCCGGTATTTAGAGTCGTGGCTGAAGTGAGCATTAGAAATCTAAAGACCAAACTCCAGCCGCAGAAAAAAGTCAGTAGTTAAGAGCTTTTTGGGCTAACGCCGGTTCATAAAGCTCTTAACTACTGTGCTCTACAGTACACTAACACCCATAAACTACCTATGTACCCCTAAACCGAGGCCCCCCCCCACATCGCCGCCACTCGATTAAATTTTTTTAACCCCTAATCTGCCGACCGCCACCTACGTTATACTTATGTACCCCTAATCTGCTGCCCCTAACACCACCGACCCCTATATTATATTTATTAACCTCTAATCTGCCCCCCACAACGTCGCCGCCAGCTACCTACAATAATTAACCCCTAATCTGCCGACCGCAAAGCACCGCCACCTACGTTATCCTTATGTACCCCTAATATGCTGCCCCTAACACCGCCGACCCCTATATTATATTTATTAACCCCTAATCTCCCCCCCCACAACGTCGCCGCCACCTACCTACACTTATTAACCCCTAATCTGCCGACCGCCACCTATGTTATACTTATGTACCCCTAATCTGCTGCCCCTAACACCGCCGACCCCTATATTATATTTATTAACCTCTAATCTGCCCCCCACAACGTCGCCGCCAGCTACCTACAATAATTAACCTCTAATCTGCCGACCGCAAAGCGCCGCCACCTACGTTATCCTTATGTACCCCTAATCTGCTGCCCCTAACACCGCCGACCCCTATATTATATTTATTAACCCCTAATCTCCCCCCCCACAACGTCGCCGCCACCTACCTACACTTATTAACCCCTAATCTGCCGAGCGGACCGCACCGCTACTATAATAAAGTTATTAACCCCTAATCCGCCTCACTCACGCCTCAATAATCCTATAATAAATAGTATTAACCCCTAATCTGCCCTCCCTAACATCGCCGACACCTAACTTCAAACATTAACCCCTAATCTGCCGACCGGAGCTCACCGCTATTCTAATAAATTTTTTAACCCCTAAAGCTAAGTCTAACCCTAACACTAACACCCCCCTAAATTAAATATAATTTAAATCTAACGAAATAAATTAACTCTTATTATATAAATTATTCCTATTTAAAGCTAAATACTTACCTGTAAAATAAACCCTAATATAGCTACAATATAAATAATAATTATATTGCAGCTATTTTAGGATTAATATTTATTTTACAGGCAACTTTGTATTTATTTTAATCAGGTACAATAGCTATTAAATAGTTAATAACTATTTAATAGCTAAAATAGTTAAAATAATTACAAAATTACCTGTAAAATAAATCCTAACCTAAGTTACAATTAAACCTAACACTACACTATCAATAAATAAATTAAATAAACTACCTACAATTACCTACAATTAAACCTAACACTACACTATCAATAAATAAATTAAATAAACTACCTACAATTACCTACAACTAAACCTAACACTACACTATCAATAAATTAATTAAATAAAATACCTACAAATAACTACAATTAAATAAACTAACTAAAGTACAAAAAATAAAAAAGAACTAAGTTACAAAAAATAAAAAAATATTTACAAACATTAGAAAAATATTACAACAATTTTAAACTAATTACACCTACTCTAAGCCCCCTAATAAAATAACAAAGCCCCCCAAAATAAAAAAATGCCCTACCCTATTCTAAATTAAAAAAGTTCAAAGCTCTTTTACCTTACCAGCCCTGAACAGGGCCCTTTGCGGGGCATGCCCCAAAGAATTCAGCTCTTTTGCCTGTAAAAAAAACACATACAATACCCCCCCCCAACATTACAACCCACCACCCACATACCCCTAATCTAACCCAAACCCCCCTTAAATAAACCTAACACTAAGCCCCTGAAGATCTTCCTACCTTATCTTCACCATGCCAGGTTCACCGATCCGTCCTCGGAAGTCTTGATCCAAGCCTCGGAAGTGTTGATCCAAGCCCAAGCGGGGGGCTGAAGAGTGACGTGCATCCTCGGGCTGAAGTCTGGATCCAAGCGGCGGCTGAAGAAATCCATCATCGGGCTGAAGTCGGAAGTCCATCATCAGGATGAAGTCTTCTATCAAGCAGCATCTTCAATCTTCTTTCTTCCGGAGCGGAGCGGAGCCATCTTCTTCCCAGCCGACGTGGATCCATCCTCTTCTAACGACGCCTACTAGCCGAATGACGGTTCCTTTAAATGACGTCATCCAAGATGGCGTCCGTCGAATTCCGATTGGCTGATAGGATTCTATCAGCCAATCGGAATTAAGGTAGGAAAATTCTGATTGGCTGATGGAATCAGCCAATCAGATTGAGCTCGCATTCTATTGGCTGATCGGAACAGCCAATAGAATGCGAGCTCAATCTGATTGGCTGATCGGATCAGCCAATAGGATTGAACTTGAATCTGATTGGCTGATTCCATCAGCCAATCAGAATTTTGCTACCTTAATTCCGATTGGCTGATAGAATCCTATCAGCCAATCGGAATTCGACGGACGCCATCTTGGATGAAGTCATTTAAAGGAACCGTCATTCGGCTAGTAGGCGTCGTTAGAAGAGGATGGATCCGCGTCGGCTGGGAAGAAGATGGCTCCGCTCCGCTCTGAAGAAAGAAGATTGAAGATGCTGCTTGATAGAAGACTTCATCCCGATGATGGATTTCTTCAGCCGCCGCTTGGATCCAGACTTCAGCCCAAGGATGGACGTCACTCTTCAGCCCCCCTGCTTGGGCTTGGATCAACACTTCCGAGGCTTGAATCAAGACTTCCGAGGACGGATCGGTGAACCTGGCATGGTGAAGATAAGGTAGGAAGATCTTCAGGGGTTTAGTGTTAGGTTTATTTAAGGGGGGTTTAGGTTAGATTAGGGGTATGTGGCTGGTGGGTTGTAATGTTGGGGGGGGGGGGTATTGTATGTGTTTTTTTTACAGGCAAAAGAGCTGAATTCTTTGGGGCATGCCCCGCAAAGGGCCCTGTTCAGGGCTGGTAAGGTAACTTTTTTTAATTTAGAATAGGGTAGGGCATTTTTTTATTTTGGGGGCTTTGTTTTTTATTAGGGGGCTTAGAGTAGGTGTAATTAGTTTAAAATTGTTGTAATATTTTTCTAATGTTTGTAAATATTTTTTTATTTTTTGTAACTTAGTTCTTTTTTATTTTTTGTACTTTAGTTTAGTTTATTTCATTGTATTTATTTGTAGATATTGTATTTAATTAATTTATTGATAGTGTAGTGTTAGGTTTAATTGTAGATAATTGTAGGTATTTTATTTAATTAATTTATTGATAGTGTAGTGTTAGGTTTAATTGTAACTTAGGTTAGGATTTATTTTACAGGTAATTTTGTAATTATTTTAACTATTTTAGCTATTAAATAGTTCTTAACTATTTAATAGCTATTGTACCTGGTTAAAATAAATACAAAGTTACCTGTAAAATAAATATTAATCCTAAAATAGCTACAATATAATTATAATTTATATTGTAGCTATATTAGGGTTTATTTTACAGGTAAGTATTTAGCTTTAAATAGGAATCATTTATTTAATAAGAGTTAATTTATTTTGTTAGATTTAAATTATATTTAACTTAGGGGGGTGTTAGTGTTAGACTTAGCTTTAGGGGTTAATCCATTTATTACAGTAGCGGCGAGATTCGGTCGGCAGATTAGGGGTTAATAATTGAAGTTAGGTGTCGGCAATCTTAGGGAGGGCAGATTAGGGGTTAATACTATTTATTATAGGGTTATTGAGGCGGGAGTGAGGCGGATTAGGGGTTAATAACTTTATTATAGTAGCGGTGCGGTCCGCTCGGCAGATTAGGGGTTAATAAGTGTAGGCAGGTGGAGGCGACGTTGAGGGGGGCAGATTAGGGGTTAATAAATATAATATAGGGGTCGGCGGTGTTAGGCGCAGCAGATTAGGGGTACATAGCTATAATGTAGGTGGCAGCGGTGTACAGAGCGGCAGATTAGGGGTTAATAATAATATGCAGGGGTCAGCTATAGCGGGGGCGGCAGATTAGGGGTTAATAAGTGTAAGGTTAGGGGTGTTTAGACTCGGGGTTCATGTTAGGGTGTTAGGTGCAGACTTAGGAGGTGTTTCCGCATAGCAAACAATGGGGCTGCGTTGGGAGCTGAACGCTGCTTTTTTGCAGGTGTTAGTTTTTTTTTGAGCTCAAACAGCCCCATTGTTTTTTTGGGGGGGAATCGTGCACGAGCACGTTTTTGAAGCTGGCCGCGTCCGTAAGCACCGCTGGTATCGAGAGTTGAAGTTGCGGTAAATATGCTCTACGCTCCTTTTTTGGAGCCTAACGCAGCCATTCTGTGAACTCTAAATACCAGCAATATTTTAAAAGGTGCGGCCAGAAAAAAGCATGCGTAGCTAACGCACCCCTTTGGCTGCAAAACTCTAAATCTAGGCGTTAGAGAATTACATTTTTGTATTGATATGTCCCTTTAATGCATAATTGTAAACATTAACTGGATATCAAAAAGTTATTATTTTCTCATAAATTAGGGTGACCAGATCTGAGGGGTAAAAAAAAAAAAAGGGACACTACCTCGACATACACTCAACATACTCAAAAAGAAAAGGATGAATTATTAGACCAGGTTTTGGTTGTAGCATTTCAAACTATTTATTTTTAATTAAATAATGAATTCAAATAATAGCTGCAACTGTTCTCAATTAACAACTTCACATGAAACATGCTGAAAACAAACAGATAACAATATATACAAGGCATGATCAACTGTAATTCCTACCAGCCGTAACTGGTGATTTTTTTTAAAGGATTACTTTCTGTTATAATTTTTAAGCTAAACAACTAACATATTAAAGTTAATAAACATTAATTAAAACCTACTGACCTATATTTTCTCCAAAACGAAGTTTCATAACGTTCTAAAAGTTATATCTTTTATTCGCAGATGATGTCACGTTATCCTTCCCACTATTTTCAGCACTGTGTGTTCAAAATACTTAAACCAATAACTTTGTGTTTAAAGCGCCATTTTGAAACCTAGGTATTGTAAACGGATTGGTACAGAGCAAAGGATACCCACGGAGTGGGTTTGGAAAACAATTACATTTGCACTCAAGATTTCTGATATACGGAAGAGATATGTTAATGAAATGCTATTGATAAAAAGCGTATTTGGGGTAGTTAGTAACAGGCATAGAAAATATTTACTTACAGTGGCCCTTTAAGCTAGTTTGGCAGAAAACTCCATCTATGTATGGTCCTTTTTTATTTCATATTTTGAAAAGAAGTTTCTTCGCTCTCTCACACACACTCTAGCACACTTGGTAATATAAATAAAGTATCACTTTACAATAAAGATTAACCATTAACCATAAACTCACTGTGTATCTGCTGTTCACTATGCTGTTCAGCACTGTATTTACTTTTCACTTCTTTAATGTAAAATTGCTCTCTCTCGGTCTCTGTTCAACTCTCTCTTTCATCAAAGCCTCCCACTCCCAGTAAGACACCACCAAAAAGGTGCGCAAAGCTCTCACACCTCCTTTTACATCACTGCAGCATGCAGGGAACTTTAGTTCCCTGGCTGCAGAGCTGCTAACCACGGCAGATACTGCATGCTATAGTGCTCTGATTGACAGAAATATAAATACCAGCGTGAGCGTTGCACATATATAATAAAAAATTAATTAAACAGTCAAGATAAAAAAAAAACTGGATATTTATTTTAAAAAAGTGCTGGGAAAAGTGTGTTAAAAAAACAGGGACAATCCCGTTAAAAACTGGACATCTGCTCACCCTATCGGAAATGTTACATTTAAGCAAATGGCATCTGCCTTACACTATATGGGATGCAGCATACAATGGCATGTGGCTACTGAGGAAATATTGAAGTAAAATATCTTTCTTTTTAACATACACCCTGTTCCAAATTATTATGTAAATTCTATTTCAGTGTCACAAAGATTAAATATTTTTTTTTTTTTCAGTTTAACTCATGGATGGCATTGTGTCTCAGGGCTCTTTTGATCACTGAAAACAATCTCGGACACCTGTGATAATTAGATTGCCAGGTGAGCCCAATTAAAGGAAAAACTACTAAAGGAGGGTGTTCCACATTATTAAGCAGAGCACCATTTTCAAGCAATATGGGGAAGAAAAAGGATCTCTCTGCTGCCGAAATAGTTCAATGCCTTGGACGAGTTATGAAAACATTAGATATTTCACAAAAACTTAAGTGTGATCATCGCACTATTAAGAGATTTGTGGCTGATTCAGAGCACAGACGGGTTTGTGCAGATAAAGGAACATTGAGGAAGATTTCTGCCAGATCCGTGCATCGGATCAAGAGAGCAGCTGCTAAAATACCATTACATAGCAGCAACAGATATTTGAAGCGGCTGGTTCCTCTGGAGTCCCACGGACATCAAGGGGTAGATTCCTCCAGAGTCTTGCAACTGTGCATAAACCTTCCATTTGGCCACCACTAACCAATGTTCACAAGCAGAAACGGCTGCATTGGGCAGAAAAATACATTAAGACTAATTTTCAAACAGTCTGTTCACTGATGAGTGCCGTGCAACCCTGGATGGTCCAGATGGATGGAGTAGTGGATGGTTGTGGACGGCCACACTGTTCCAACAAGGCTGCAACACCAGCAAGGCGGTGGTGGAGTCATGTTTTGGGCCGGAATCATGGGAAGAGAGCTGGTCGGCCCCTTTAGGTTCCTCGAAGGTGTAAAGATGATCTCTGCAAAGCATGTGGAGTTCCTGACTGACCACTTCCTTCCCTGGTACAGAAGGAAGAACTATGCTTTCCATAATAAAATCATCTTCATGCATGACAATGCACCATCTCATGCTGCAAAGAATACCTCTGCATCAATGGCTGCTATGGGGATAAAAGGAGAGAAAGTCATGGTGTGGCCTCCATTCTCCCCTGACCTCAATCCTATTGAGAACCTTTGGAGCATCCTCAAAAGATCTATGAGGGTGGGAGGCAGTTTACATCCAAACAGCAGCTCTGGGAGGCTATTCTGACATCTTGCAAACAAATTCAAGCAGAAACTGTCCAAAAACTCACAAGTTCAATGGATGCAAGACTTGTGAAGCCGCTATCAAATAAGGGGTCCTATGTTAAAATGTAACGTGACCTGTTAAAATGTTTAAAAAGTTAAAATGTTGTTCAAAGTTTGATTCAAATAGCTTTTGATTTCAGTAAATATGCTACAAACACAACAAATGATAATTTTCAGTTCTTTAAACCTATAAAGTGTTTTGAAACTTACTGTGCGTAATAATTTGGAACAGTGCATTGAAAGTTTTTTATTTGGAAAAAAATACTGTATCATTAGGAGGTTTGTTCAAAAAAATTTGAATTGTACTCTTAATAGTTGATAACATGAGAATTATGCTGACTGTTGTTTACATAAACTATTTAGGTAAATGAGAAAGATATCATTGGCATAATAATTTGGAACAGGGTGTAGAGATGTTAAATTTATACTTTCTTGTCAGCTTTTTACAGTTATGCTTCAACATTTGGGTATCATGTCCCTTTAAACAACAAATGAGCAAACAAACATATTATGCATCAAAACAAAAATATTTCCTTCTATATAAATATATGATAGAACAAGTATTTTTTTAAGGCAAACAATTTAAAGGAACCTTCTACTGTAAAAATAAACTGCTACTTTTTATTAAAGCATTTTATTTTAAAACAAAATTACTTTATTTTTTTTTTTTTTTTTTTTTAATCTTTGCAAGGCAGTTATGCATCTAGTCCAAATAAGGATAAAGCTGGTGAGCCAATTGGGAGCAGGCATATATGAATATACTCCAATCTCTGGCCATGATGTCATTTGGATTACATACATAAGACTTTCAAAGGAATTAAATTCATAATATTAGAATTGTGTTTAAAAACTGAACATGCTCTACCAAAATAGAGATTTTTATGTTTATACTAGAATGTCTTTTAGGAGCTAAAAACCTATAAATACACACAGGCCCAGAACTAATACATAGCATTCATCCAAAGACAACCCGCAAGTCACTACCAGAAAAGATAAGAACCCTGTAGTTGCAAATGAGAGAGAGAGAAGCATGGGATGGGTTATGAGGGTTAAATTCTGTGGGAAGGTCATACTTCCTCCCTTGGGCCTTTGGCTGGCCAATATTTGTTTAAAGGGACAGTAAACATAAGATCGCATTTTATTTTTATGAAATGTCATCACACTGCATAGGTAGAACTTACCCCTTGAAATTGCAATTGAACGCTCTGCCCTGGCCACCCCATAGCATAAGCAGTTTAATTGTGGTGCACTCCTATCCCTGCACTCAAGATAGGGTCAGGATCCCCTTGGTAAAGTAAAGGGTGTTGGCAGCGTGCATAGACAACCACATTCACACAAACACACAGGCACCCATAGGCATCCACGTGCACAGGCACCCATAGGCATCTACATGCACAGACACACACATGCACCCATAGGCATCCACATGCACATACAAACAGAGGTATACATAAGCATCCACATGCACTCATGGGCATCCATATGCACAGACACACACAAGCACCCATAGGCATCCACTTGCACAGACACCAACATATTCACACGCAAAGGCACATATATGCACTCATAGGCATCCACACGCACAGACACATATATGCACCCACATGCACAGACACATATATGCACCCATAGGCATCCACATGCACAGACACATATGCACCCATAGGCATCCACATGCACAGACACAGGTACACATAGGCATCCACATGGATAATCAAGCAAAAAAACATATACACAGACAACCACATGCATTGGGGTAAAAAAGTTTAGAAGGATCACTATAATGCCAGCAGCTGTTGAATTTGAATGAATTGGTGATGGAGTTAATATCTGTTTTCAAACTGGAATTCCCAGGCCCCTTCTTCACAATACTTTTACGCTATGATTTGACTCTGACACAGGTTCAGCAATGCAGAAAACAGTGCACTATCCCCATGAATTTTACAAACATTCTTTTAATATAGACACCAGCTCAACAATTGAAGACCGCCCTAAAAAGTTTACAAAGTATTATGTGCAAAGAAAGCCACAAATAATAAAATAAGCACATATATCTCACATGTAATAGGCAGTCTTTTCTGTGCTGAAAGCCCAACCCCCAGTGCAATCTCTACTGCTATGTTCAGCAGTTCACATAACTCACCTACATGCACTTCACTTGACCAGACTGACCAAATGCAATATAAACATCACCGGCAGCCTTAAAATTCAGTTCTCCTTACACTACTATCTCTGTGTGTGTTAAAGGGACAGTATACACCAATTTTAATTTAAACTGCATGCAATAGACAATATTATAAAGAAGAATAATATGGACAGATACTAATATAAAAATTCAGCATAAAACATTTTAAAAACTTACTTAGACACTCCCAATTTGGCACTGTTGATGAGGTTAGTCTGGAAATCCCACTGAAAGGGGCTGAGAGCAGACTCCCCATCCCCTGCATATGAATAGACCCATTATACAAACAGAAGCAATGTGAAGTCTATATACATCAGTATGCATCTAAAACTTTGGGGCTTAGTTAGGAATCTTAACATCAACAAAATGTTATTTAAAAATAAGTAAAACTATACATTGTTACAACAAACTCCCAGATTGGCTATATAATGGGATCATCTACAACACATTTATGCAAAGAAAAATCTAGTGTACAATGTCCCTTTAAGTCTCATGCAATGAAAGAACAGCTAACTGCCCAGCCTCACTTGCAGACCTAGCAAACTTGTGCAGCCGAGTGTGGCTGAGAAAGAGAAGTCACTGCACAAACCTCCACCTACAGTCAAATCCTCCATTCAAAACAAGATGCGCCTCTGGTGCAGATGCCCTGTTTGCCCCCCTCCCCCCCACCCTCTAGAAACCGTCCTGCTGAGAATTATATTACAACTACCTGAGTAAATAGTTCCTAAAAAGGAAGGATGGGAGCTGTGAGGTAGCAAATAAAAAAAACTATCCTGGGGAATATAAATGCTGCCTTTATAAACTCTTAGATTATAATATAAAATGTTGAATAATTAAATTTTTATTTTTTTTACTACCTATCATTTATTTCCCCCCTTTTCTGTCATTTAATTCTTAGTAGGCTTTCCAGTTGCAGTTAAAGTGGAACTGCAGATTCCAGATTTAGCACTGCTATATTCTACACAGTCATTAGTTGTACACACTAGTGACCTTATTTATAACTGTTCTTTATTGACCTCAGCAAAGAAGAAAACTTAGGTTATAACATGGCTTTGCACATTACTTTATGGACACAATCACTTAAAACTTTTTTTTCTTCAATTTTTAAAGGATCATTAAATACTGTAGATTTCCATAATCAACAAATGCATAATAAAAAGACAATTCAATAATAGCAATTAGCAATAGATTTCTTTTATGACAAGTTTCAAAATGTACTTAAATTTGCTTGCTCTGTGTATCATGTGATAGCATCAGCCAATTACAGATCTGTATAAACTGAGAACGCTTGCACATGATCAGAGTAGTAGCTGGTCCCTCAGAAAGTGTGCATATAAAAAAAACTGTGCACAATTTGATAATGGAAGCTGAAAAGTCTCTTAAAACTGCATGCTCTATCTGAATCATGAAAGTTTTATTTTGACTTTAGTGTCTTTTAGAAAAAAGAATTTAATATTTAAAAAAAAAAAACCCAGCACATCTGCATCGTATCAGGCTAAGTCTTTGCTTTGAATACATCCGTCTGCCTAGCATTTGTTTACTGTTTAATGTCCCTTTAAATCAATGGTCCTCATTCCAATCCATTAGAGTTTGCTGTACTAAACCTTTGTATTGAATTTAGATGCTTTTTATCCTTGTTTTCTACGCAATTCCAATCCATTAGAAGCTTAAACGCTGTTGTCGTCCCCACCATTTACAACTTTTTTGTTCACATTTTATATAATTGATTAATTAAATTATATGTAAGGGTCATGTACTAAATGTATAATGCATATAAAATAACAATTTATACATCAAATGTAGTCAATAATATTTCCTTAAATGACATTTAATAACACAGTTGGTTTAAAAAATATTTGCAATTTTACCACTTGGCATCAATAATATTCTTCCCATAAAATGTAAAAAGAAAAATAAGAGAGTCATAATAGGGCCTCTAGCCATAAACTTCACCAACAAAGGAAGTTCGAGTCAGATTAAAACTTCATCACAGATAAAAGCTGGCTTTGTCCACAATTTAAATCTTGGCATGTGATAACTGCAGCGAGAATAGAGCAAGATAAAAAGATATAGACTTCATAGAGTGTTGTTATATAGAATATTTTTAAGGCTACGCAATTAATATTTAAGATCCACATTAGAACATTTTATT
The DNA here is from genome assembly GCF_027579735.1 of Bombina bombina. Classification (NCBI taxonomy): domain Eukaryota; kingdom Metazoa; phylum Chordata; class Amphibia; order Anura; family Bombinatoridae; genus Bombina; species Bombina bombina. The sequence goes on from NC_069503.1 coordinate 263,404,149, forward strand.
TTTACATAAATGGTTGCTTTGCTAGTTACTACGCATTCAACTTCTGCAAAGGGATTAAACACTGCGTAATCTTATGCACCAGATGCGTTCATAAACTGTTCCTGAATAGAACTTGGTTGGTGATTGGTGGTATAGCAGGCCAGTTAAACATATAGGGATCATTCACCATCCTTTATAAAAGCTTATCAAATTGTTTATCTGCAAAAATCCTCATTTATTGGTGAATTTTGTATTAAAAAAAAAAAGAAAAAAAAAAAAAAGATTTATATCAACTGCATAGTTACCAAAAAGCTTTAGGGCAATAATAAAGTGTGCCAATACATTACTGTATTAATAAATTGATATGGTCAAATTATATAAAGTATTTGCAAATAGGTAGAACTCATATATTAGGAACTCCAGTAGGAGTTTAGTGGGCATAAAACTTCTTATTCACGTTTAAGCTTAAACGATTTTTGCAAAAACAAAACCTTTACTGTGAGTTTATCAACCCAGAGCTAGTAGAGTAATGCATGGAAGGGCAAATTTGGAGGACAGTGGAAAGCAGTGAAGGTGACACTTTCAAAAGAAAATATTGTATGTGGTTGTGTTGCTTTTTTAACTTGGATATTCTACTGCAATAAAATGTATTAGAGAATGTTACATTTCCATTAATATAACTTGCTAACTCCTGCAAAGCACTTTAACACACAGCTGAAGAACCACATAGGAGCCACAACAAATTGAAGCTTCAGAGCTGGTGACTATAAGCATCTGCCTTTCCTACTTGGTTCCCCAGCTATGTCCTAAACAGGAGCTGAAATCTGTTGGAGCTCTCAAGCTGGACTACAGTTATATGTTTAAAGGGACTGGAAACCCCAAGAATTTCAATCATGATTCAGATAGAACATACAATTTTAAACAACTTTCAAATTTACTCTTATTATCAAATATGCTTCATTCTCTTGTTATTCTTTGTTGAAGAAACAAAATTGTTCTACTAGCAGCTAGCTGAAAACATCTAGTTAGCCAATCACATGAGTCAAATGTATGCAGGCACCAATCACCAGTTAGCTCCCACTAGTTTAGGATATGTGCGTATTCGTTTTCAAAAATGGATGCCAAGAGAACAACGCACATCTGAAAATAGAAATGATTTTAAAAGTGTCTTACAATTACACACTCTGATTCTTGCAAGTTTAATTTTGACTTTCCTATCCCTTTAACTGCTTTACATGGGGTTAAACACATTTGTAGCAATGGGGCTCTGGTGCAAACACAAGAGTAGTGCAAATAAGATTCTGTAAGCAATTAGAACATTTTGATTTTGGATAAAAATGCCCTTTTAAATGTTTATGCTTCATAATGTTAATAACCTGAACGTGCACCTCTAGGCCATTTGACAACAGCTTACTTTTAAAAAAGAGCTCTCACAGCTCAAATTCCTCAGAGTGTTAGACTGCAGACTGAAATATCCCTTGATTGATCCAGGCATTCAGCAATTGTATCATCATCTGCTAGGACCACTTGTGTGTACAGGTGACTGAGGCCAATTACAGCACATTTTTAAAAAAATCTGGTTTACAAATTCAAATTCTAGAAAATAAAAAAAACTTAATCTTCTGGGATTAATGATTTTGTTACCATTAAAGGGACATATTAAAGGGACAGTTAACACTCAAGATAACATTATCCGATATTTAAAAATAAAAAACGAAGATCCGCCTGCACCCTACCCCTTTTGTCTTGCCTACTTGCTCCTCCTAGTAATCATCGTCGATAACTTCTATAATATGATGTAAATATGGCAGCCTAACTCCCCCCACCGTTACGTAGCTACCTTCTTCTTCAAATGATCAGCCAATCAGAATCCAATTTTTGGTCAGAAATTGCAAGCGCGTGCAAATCAGAGCGTGTAATTGTAAGACAGTTTTAAAATCACTTCTATTTTCAGATGTGCTTTGTTCTCTTGGCATCCATTTTTTAAAATGAATACGCACATATCCTACACTAGTGGGAGCTAACTGGTGATTGGTGCCTGCATTTGCATTTGTCTCTTGTGATTGGCTAACTAGATGTTTTCAGCTAGCTGCCAGTAGAACAATGTTGTTTCTTCAAGAAAGGATAACAAGAGAATGAAGCATAATTGATAATAAAAGTAAATTTGAAAGTTGTTTAAAATTGTATCTTCTATCTGAATCATGAATGAAATTCTTGGGGTTGCCGGTACCTTTAAACATATAACTGTAGTCCAGCAAGCAGGCAAGACAAAAGGGGTAGGGTGCATGCGGATCTTCGTTTTTTTATTTTTAAATATCAGATAATGTTATCTCAAGTGTTGACTGTCCCTTTGATTCAATAATATGTTAAGGAATATAATCATTGCTCAATAGTCCCTTAATAGGTGTGGGTTTGTCACAATCTTTTAGAGAAACATTTATCAAATATATTTCCTACATAAAATCATTAAAATCTATGAGGAGTTTAGTAGAAAAATAATTTAATATGTTTCTATAAAGGATTGTGATCAACCCCATTATGTTTTATCCAACACAAGCTAGTGCTTGACTGCTAGCTATTAGGGCTGCACGATTAATCGCATATGCAATTTAAAACCAAGATTTATTCGCCGCGATTTAAAAAAATATATATATCTCTGTTCGTCATGAAAATGGAGGTGGAGAGGGAGGATGAGAGGCGGACCAGTGTGCGGCCTTTAGCGGACCTGAGAATGCCTGTGAAACAGCCATTATTGCAGAGATTGCAAAGTGTGTGGGAGCAACAGGCCTTCATTTGGGAGTGGTGTGGCGGTGGTCAAGCGGTGGGACATGCGCTTAAAGTTGTGAGCAATAAAGTGAGTAGTAGTATATTTTAATTATATAAATTATATATTTATAATTATATATTTTAAATATACATGTCCGCACAGGCAGCTAATTTTATTTTAACTATTTTGTGGTTTGTATTTTTATGCTCCCAGAATCTATTGGATATTGAGAAACATGTACATTAAGATTCTGTGGTGTTGAAAACATTTTTTATTGAAAAATTAAGGTGTTATATTCATTTATAAGAAAATCGTAATTAAAATTGCAATCATGTTTTTTTGGGTCCAAAATCGTTATGTATTCCCTTCCTGATTACGGGGGATTAATCACACAGTTACCAATAGACATTAATGCAGTAATAACTCATATGATGAGCATTTTAGCATTGCTTTAAAATATCCCTTTAATTTGAGTAGTATTAAACATTATTTATCAAAAGTCATATATAATGCTGTAGAAATGGTAAACATAGAAATAGAAAAGCAAGTATGCATATTCATGAAAAGCTGAACTCCTATTTAGGTAAAATATGAAGTTACTCTTCCATATAGTATATTATTGCCATATGTACCATAATTCATAACAGGGTATTTTAATAAAAACACTACATCAAATGCACATTTAGATATGTGCATGAGTTGATAAAAAATATTCAATATTGTTACGTATTTGTGTGTGTGCGAGCGTATATATTTTTCTCTGAGTATATATATATATATATATATATATATATACACATACATACACACATATATATATATATATATATACACACACACACAAATACATATCAAGATATTATATATATATATACACACACATACATACACACACATATACACACACACACACACACACAAATACATATCAAGATATTATATATATATATACACACACATACATACACACACATATACACACACACAAATACATATCAAGATATTATATATATATATACACACACATACATACACACACATATACACACACACACACACAAATACATATCAAGATATTATATATATATATACACACACATACATACACACACATATACACACACACACACACAAATACATATCAAGATATTATATATATATATATATATATATATATATATATATATATAAAAAATCTTTAGATTTTGGTTACTTATACAGCATTTTAGGAAAATCTGTGCCATTTGTTTTGGAAAGTGCCAAAACTGCTGTCATCTTTTGCATTTTTTAACATCCATTTTTATAAATATTTGAATCTCTACAAAAAGTGAGAAAAGAGCCATTGCAGGGTTAGCATCAACAGCTGTTGCTAGTCTGGTTTTACTCAGCTTCTTTTTAAACAAGTGCATATGGATCCTTGACACTCAGCTGCACCATTGCTGTACAAGATGCTGCTTTGTAAAATTTGTACTTATTGTCTTATCTATATTACAGTTAGTGAGGATCTCGTACTGAAATGTGTACTCTTGTTACAAATATACACAACTGTATTTATACCGAAGTTTTAAACAGTGAATATATTTATTTAATAAAACGAAGGAAGTTTTGGGGTGAATTCAGAAGCCTGCAACTTCACTGTTCCCTATAAACCCAGATATGCCTTAGAGGGGTTAATATTATACCCACTGATGCTAAATATAACAGCACTCGCATATTAAACCAATAACACAGGCTCTTCTGACATATAATTGTAATCAGACAGTACCTGTGAAGATGGGTTTTCCAGCACATCCATATGGATTTCCTGTGAGGTTGAAGGAGTCTTTGACATGTTCTGGACCATTGGAAAAAGTGACACTCCACAAGGTTTGAGATTTAAAAAGAAAAACAAACAAACAGATGAACAAATACAAGATGACACTTGTTTTTACATCCACGCGTCACCTAATTCTGTCAAAGTAACTGATTTACAGTGAATCATGGTACATGTGTGAGAATCCAAACTGGCCCGGGTGGCAGCATTCAGCTTCTCTCTAGCACCCTGGTGCCTGAAGATTCACTCCACTGGTTGTGACTTCTGCTGATTGCTACAGCTCAGCCACCTCCCCAACAAGCATCTAGAGAGGGGAGGAGTGTGCAGTCTGCAGGAGCTGAGAGAAGAGGCTGAGACCTGCCCAAACACCACCTGGGACACTTGCACTGGTGCCAGATATTCTGATGTTCTGACCCGAATCCTGCAAGTACATCTTCACAGTGTCTTCTCCATATTATATTTCAATCTACTGCCTTCTTTACTCTCATGCACCCCTCCCTTTGCTGAAACAACAACAAAATAAGGTTGGAAGAAACTAACTGAACTATACCTATGACGCATATGCACTGTCAGAGACGAGAGTTACAGTGCAATAAAGCTGACTTCTGGGATTTTTAGCATCTACTGTACTTCATCACTGAAGAAAGCAGTATTATTCATTATAAGAAGACCGAGACTGGATACTGCTATCAATCACAAACAGGCAAGCATGCCAAAAACCATGAGGGGCTCATGAAATGCAGGAGGTTTTTACATTAGTGAAACATACAGATTTATGTGCTTAAAGTGTTGGGATTCTCTGCAGTACAAATCTTGTCCAATGCAAAAAAAAGTTATTAGACTTTCCTTCCTTGGCTTTGGAAAATGAAAGTATGAATGCAATATATTTATTTAGAATACTTGAAATGTATACACACTAGTATCATTGTGATATTTAAACAAACTAGGAAAATGATATGAAGTAATGTCCTAGGAATAGAAAAGTTTAAAAATAGTGAAAAAAGAAATATAAACTTCATCACTATGAAATAAACAGTGGTTACTTTGTGAATCAAAGTCTGCCAAAAGTTTAATAACAATATACATTTTATTAGTCTTTTAGTAAATGCTTTCAACAAATTGGCAGTATCTTTGTTTAAGTAACAACATCATTTTTTGTTAACCCCCCCACATATTTATACATTCTTAGGTAATACAGTTTACAATAATGTTAGATGACGTTATTCATATCATTTATGTTACAAATAATCTATTTTTACAGTTTTTTTATATTGCGTATATTTTTTTATTGACGATAAAACTGTTAGTTACTATATTTAATGATGATCCCCCCTCATAAAATATACGTTGTATATTATTCTATACATGGTTGGACCAAAAAAAAGTTTCAGAGAAATCAGCACAAAAAATGTTTTTTTGTTCATGTTGTTAGAACTTTGAAAATGAACCTGTTTCAAACATTTCAAACATTTTTATTGGTTTGGTGACATTTAACCCCCCATATTCCATATTAGTGCATTCCGTAAGCAGGAAATTCCATAAACCACCACAACCCCCATTGCAAGCATCTACTATGCTATTAACCACTAAACTGCCACAATACTCATCCCTATCCCCACTCCCACAGATAAAAGCCCCTAACTGCTATCAACACCACAACCCCAATGCAAAAAATAAAAATAAATAAATCTTTAACTGCTATTAAAACCATGTTTGTTTGTTTTTTTATCAGTGTAACAAGTGAATTGCATATTTTAAGATAAACTTACAAGATAATACACCCCTGCTGGGGGAAAATGTTTAGAGAATTAGATTTTAGACCTGTGGGAGAACTTGATACACTGTCAAGAAACTCCCCTGTCCAACCTACTTCCTGAGTTTTAAGGTATGGGAACCCCAACCTTTTTCTTTTATGATTCAGATAGAACATACAATTTTAAAATAACTTTCCAATTTACTTCTATTATATAAATTCATTCCCTTGGTATCTTTTGTTGAAGGAGCAGCAATGCACTACTGGAAGCCAGGTGAAAAATAGTGAGCAATTGACAAAAAGCATAGATGTGCAGCCACCAATCAGCAGCTAGCTCTCAGTAGTGCACTGCTGCCTCTGAACCTATATACGTAGGTATGCTTTTAAACAATGTACACCAAAAGAACAAAGCAAATTAGATAACCAAAGTAAAATGGAAAGTTGTTTCAAATTGTATGGTCTGTCTGAATCATAAAATAAATATTTTGGGTTTCATGTTAAATTTGTACTTTTTAAATTTGAGTTTAATTGATAGTAAAGCTAGAGTAAGGGCTTTTTTGATATTGACAGTTGGTATTTTGAAATTTATTTTTCCCCCTGTTTTCTAAAATGCTTTTAATTATTATTATTTTATATATATATATATATATATATATATATATATATATATATACACATTATCTCACAACAGTGAGTACACCCCTCACATTTTTGTAAATAATTTAATATATCTTTTCATGTGACAACACTAAAGAAATTACACTTTGCTACAATGTAAAGTAGTGAGTGTACAGCCTGTATAACAGTGTAAATTTGCAGTCCCCTCAAAATAACTCAACACACAGCCATTAATGTCTAAACCGTTGGCAACAAAAATGAGTACACCCCTAAGTGGAAATGTCCAAATTGGGCCCAAGGTGTCAATATTTTGTGTGGTCACCATTATTTTCCAGCACTGCCTTAACCCTCTTGGGCATAGAGTTCACCAGAACTTCACAGGTTGCCACTGGAGTCCTCTTCCACTTCTTCATGACGACATCACAGAGCTGGTGGATGTTAGAGACCTTGCGCTCCCCCACCTTCCATTTGAGGATGCCCCACAGATGCGCAATAGGGTTTAGGCCTGGAGACATGCTTGGCCAATCTATCACCTTTACCCTCATCTTCTTTAGCAAGGCAGTGGTCATAACAACAATTACATAAAATTAAGCTGCGCTTCTCTGCTCAGGTTTCATATATCGAGTACAAATTGAGATAACATGCAGGTTTGTGCCCAAAAGAGAAAGGTGATGCAATGTATGTATGAGCCAAATGATGTGTAAAATACCATACAATCACAAACAGTGAGCCCAGTACAAACACCTGAGGAAAGCAAGGCCACCTTCAAGTATTAGACCCAATGTGTGGAAGGTTTGAAAATAACACAGAAAAAGTATTAGTAAAATACTTCCCAAAAAGTATTAAATTGCGTGAATGCTGCTCTCGTGTAGATATCAGGGCTGTGCTCCTGATCCCAATTAAAACTGTAGAAATAGAAAAAACACAGAGCGCATACCACTCTAAGAGTAACACTGTTTAATAACAATAAAACACCAAGCGCTACTAAAATCGCAAGTACAATGTTTTAAAATATAGCTAGAGTGGTGATTATGCTAGTTATATTTTAAAACATTGTACGTGTGATTTTAATAGCACTTAGTGTTTTATTGTTATTAAACAGTGTTACTCTTAGAGTGGTATGCGGCTGCGCTCTGTGTTTTTTCTATTTCTAAGGCAGTGGTCATCTTGGAGTTGTGTTTGGGGTCGTTATCATGTTGAAATACTGCCCTGCGGCCCAGTCTCCGAAGGGAGGGAATCATGCTCTGCTTCAGTATGTCACAGTACATGTTGGCATTCATGGTTCCCTCAATGAACTGTAGCTCCCCAGTGCTGGCAGCACTTTCAGGCCCAGACCATGACACTCCCACCACCATGCTTGACTGTAGGCAAGACACACTTGTCTTTGTACTCCTCACCTGGTTGCTGCCACACACGCTTGACACCATCTGAACCAAATAAGTTTATCTTGGTCTCATCGGACCACAGGAAATGGTTCCAGTAACCCATGTCCTTAGTCTGCTTGCTACCTTGCTTTATTCTGGTTTAAGGAATGTGGGTGTCAGAAAAGGCCCCAGTTGGATCTGAAACTTTGATGTATTCTTGTAAACAGAATACACATTTGTAAATCAAAATAAATGACACTGAGTTAAAAAGATTTGGAAAAAATATCTAGGCTGTGTGGGCATTATCCAGGCACATGAACATTTATTGCATGAGCGAATGCCTGTGCAACACTGTCCACTTAGGGCCGTCTTTAATATTGACTGGACCCTGGGCAAAAATTTTCTTGGCCACCCCCCACCCCATGCAATTTTGCTCTCCACCCCAACATCCCAAAAAACAACTAAATCATTTTTTTATTTTTTATTATTAGCCCAGCGGTGGATCATCCACTGCTAGGCTAACCATTTAAAAAAAAGGAAATAAATTGCAATATGTGAAACTGGACCTAAGCAGTACTAATAAGTAAATAAATATATAAATTCCTCCACTGGGGATTCATTTAATATTCTTTTGAATGTGATTCTGGTGTGAGGTTAGCTGGTTAAAGAGATTTAGGGCAGCCACCAGGAGCAAAGCAAGGTAAAGACTGAGGAGGAAGCATGGAGGTGCAGACAAATATAAGTTTACTGACTGGAATAGCAGAACTACTATGGGAAGCTGTAAAATCTGAGACAGAGAGAAAATAAAAACTATAAAAATAAACCTTACATTAATGTGTGAAGTATCAGCATGACGCTATACATCAGCCACAGCAGCGCATGTCGCTTCTTTGCTAAGAACAAGTTCCCTCTCACCCTGCACTAGACAATGCTGCATGGGGAGGGGCGTGTGTGCACTCACTTATTCTTCCCACTGACACCTTTCTACAAAGCACTGTTCCCCTAACAAACTTCAGTTAGTTGATCTTAGGGCCACAGCAGAAAGAGCAGGGCTAAGGGGACCAGTAGACTGGATGCTGTCTGTCCAAGGCTGCATGGATACAGTGTGAGATGAGTCACACAGCCTCAAGACTGAAGAGAGCAGTGTATGCAGCTGCACAGATGCTCAAATCCTCACGTGCCTGCCGCTCCAGCTTTCTGCTGCATGCGCCTACAGTCAGCCCTACCCAGAAACAATCCCCACCACCAGAGCAGTTACCTGGTAACAGTGGTAACCCCAGTAGGACCTTTTCTGATGCAGTGAAAATGGCTGGATGCTGAGTTAGGGCTTTGCATTCAGTGCTGCACAGTGTCCATCTTAAACAGCACATGGCAATAGCTTAGCATGTCACATGACACCGGCATGGTCTGGCACAGGTTTTTTTTTTTTTAAATATAAGCAGAGTACTTTTGACTGTGACAGTATTAGGACTGAATGTGTGTGTTCCCCATGTCACATCAGCAGTCTGGTATGAACCATAAAAAAAAAAAAAAATATTTTTTTTAAGGACTCTTGGGCCCCTCAACAGAGACTGGGCCCTGGGCAGCTGCCCTTTTTGCCCTGTGTTAAAGACGGCCCTGTGACCACTGCACATGCTCAGCCAGTCACATGAAATCAGGGGCTGTCAATCACAATCACGGCAGCCTGTTTAGTCCGTGGTGATGTTAAATTATTGGTTCAGAGGTGGCCAAGAGGTTAAAAATTTTCTTTCATGATTTGGATAGAACATACAATTTTAAACAACTTTCCAATTTACTTTGATTATCGAATTTGCTTCATTCTCTTGTTTTCCTTTGCCGAAGGAACAGCACTGCACTACTGGAAGCTAGATGAATACATGTAGTTAGCCAATCACAAGAGAAAAATGTGTGCAGGCACCAATCACCTGCTAGCTCCCACTAGTGTAGGATATGTCCGTATTATTTTTCAACAAGGGATACCAAGAGAATGAAGTACATTTGAAAAAAGAAGTGATTTTAAAAGTGTCTTAAAATCACACAATCTATCTGAATCATGCAAGTTTAATTTTGACTTTCCTGTCCCTTTAACAGCTTCTTAGCTATCGTCTGAATCCGGAGCTTTCATGACTATGGGCCAGACTACACATTGATTGTGACATGCAGGTGTTATGGAGCAGTAATATTATTCTAGTACACTGGTTTACAAACCTGTCCACAGACCTCCCTAACAGGCCACATATTGAGGATATCTGTACTGGAGCACAGGTGAAATAATCAGCTGATTAGTAAACGGTTAATTTACCTGCACTCACCCAAGGTAATCCTGAAAACCTGGCCTGTTGGGGAGGCCTGAGGACAGGTTTGAAAACCAGAGCTCTAGCATTATCAATAATGTGCATTTTGCTCTCACATTTAAGAACATGGTAAAGGTTTATCGCTTATGTTCATATTATGTGCTTAACTTATTCATGTAGGATTTTGTAGATGCTGAAAACTGTATTAGCGGCTTGCTTTACCTCAGGTAATGGATTTCTATTATGTGCATGTTAAATAGGAAGGGACTGCCACATACGACATCAGCTGGGTGGTCTCTTATGCTCTTCCTCTTTTTTTTCTCTCTCCTTTTCCCTTTTTTTCCCTCTCTTTCATCTCTAAACCCCCACACTACCCTCCCTTTTACAAAATTACTTTACCTTCCTCCCCACACTTTCCTCCTCTGTCAAGAGCCAACCTACCTGCATCTGACGACTCAACATCAGATCCCGATCATAGAAGTGAACTGAATACTGATTGGATGCACTTACCACAGAACTGGAATAATAAATGGACTGGCTCAATGGTACCCAATTGGCTATGTGTCATCAAGTGAACATTGTTATACTTATAATATGTTTAAAGGGACACTCAGGTCAAATTACATTTTCATGATTCAGATACAGCATGTAATTTTAAACAACTTTCCAATTTACTTCCATTAAAAAAAAAATATACACAGTCTTTTATATTTACACTTTTTGAGTCACCAGCTCCTACTGAGCATGTGCAAGAATTCATTGACTATACGTATATGCATTTGTGATTGGCTGATTGCTATCACATGGTACAGGGGGAGTGGAAATATACATAACTTTGAAATTTGTTAGAAAAAAATCTACTACTCATTGAAATTCAGAGTAAATGCTATTGTATTGTCTTGTTATCTTGCATTTGTTTATTATGCAAATCTACTGTGTTTACTGGTCCTTTAATAAAAAAAAAAAGAGGTTAAAATATGGGAAAATAGATATATATATATAGTTACTTATGTACAAACTACAGGTTAGTACCAATTGTATGCTCGTTCCAACTTATTCATGTACAAACAAGGTCAATGTTGTAAAACAATTTCCTTAATAAATAAAACAAAAAGGACTGGATCAGGCTCTGAGTATGGTAGTTAGCAGAGTGTTGTTATACAGCCCAAGTCACACTAGCACTGAGAGAAACAGTTTTAGAGAAAGGGAAAAAAATGGCCACAGAGACATAGAAGTGGAGTGATATGAATATAAGCAGCTCCCAGCTCTATCTTCTAGAGACTTGCACTCATGTTTGCAAGAGAACTAAGGGCGACAATTTCTAAAACTCAGCAGCATGGAGTGAAGTGTCGTGAATTCCTGAACATTCAAGGTCCCTCATGGAATATATAAGAGAGGCTTCAAATAGAAGAACCAATGCATAAAAATACAGCAAGAAATGTATTATTTTTTTTGCTATTTTATGATAGTAAAAAAGGGAAAAGATTGCAACCTGTCAGATGCTCTATGACTGTTCATCAGTCACCCACATTCTAATGACGTTTCTTGCTTCTGGCTCTCTAACATCAAAAATTAGAGCAACAAAAATATTTTGCGACATATTTGAGGGTGACACAGATGTTTGAGTGGGCTTTCTGTTCCTATATAAAATTTAATTGGGGAATGAATTATGTAACCATATTAATAATTAGAATATCCCAATTTAGAATGCACATTGTAACGGTAAATACGCTTGAAAGTGTCTTTCTTATTGTGACTTGCATTTTTGTGTTTTTGCAACAACAATTGAATATATAATTTAGATCATATATAATAATGTAGCAACATATTAAAATATTACTGTAAATTTTAATAGCAAAATAACTTATTTGGCTTCTTTCTTTTCGCCCCAAAAAGATTAACAGACACCATCAAGTGGAGCTTTTTCTGAGGTGACTGTTTTTCTCTCTGTTGGTAAGACCATTTCAGAATCTATGCACATGTGCAGCCTTCTTCTTCTACAAATATGATGATTTTTCTGTACAGCAACATTGTGGCAGCCATCTTGGAAACTCTGCCACCATAAAGGCAAATGTGTACACTTTCCATATAGTGTGAGCCTTCTTATGCAGTATAAGCTCACAGAGGGACCATACATGATGCAGTTAAAGGCAGAGCTCAAGCACCACTGGTCCCTCTAATGTAACGCCGGGGATGGTGGGACCTGACCCTGAGCCTTCTCAAAGGAACAGCAAGGCAGTGAGAGTAAGGACAAGGCTGACCCTGCATCATACACAAATAATAATGTTGGAAGCTGGGTCGGGATAAGAAAACATGTCCTATGCTCAGTCTGTGTCAGAGGACCCTTCTTGGTTCCTCTGCTCCATTCTACATATTGCTTTCTCTAGCAGACCTGTCACACTTTATGCTTCCCCTAGCACACGTGTATGTAATGTGTTCTCTTCCTATGTCCTATGTATTCTGTTATCTAAACTCTAGTAACTTACACAAGCACACTAAAGGTGTAATTCTTCAATCATTAGGTGTAGTTTTGGGGGCCTATTTATGAAATGCAATACTCTTGTAAACTGCTGGTGCAACGCCACCCCCTGCAGATTTGCGGACAATCGGCCGTTAGCAGGGGGGTGTCGTATTCGATCGGGTTGAATTGCAGCAATCTCTGTCCGCCTCCTCAGAACTGGAGGACAGGTTGTGGAGCAGTGGCCTTTAGCCTAAAGGCTCGCCAGAAACACGGGGCTTCAAGCTCCATACAGAGTATTATGGAGAAATGGTATTGTTCTAAGAGGATATAATCATTTGTTTTTGAAAGTACTGGTGTTTCACCATGCTGAGTATAGGTTGGGACTACCTTTGGATCAATTCTGGGCATCTGGGTTTTCCTCAATAAATTTTTAGCTTTAAAAATATTACCTAATTACATCAAATAAAAATTAAAGGGACATGAAAACCAATTTTTTTCTTTCGTGATTTAGAAAGAGCATGTCATTTTAAACAACTTTCTAATTTACTTCTATTATCTAATTTGCTTCATTCTCTTGATATCACTTGCTGAAAAGCATATCTAGATATGCTCAGAAGCTGCTGATTGGTTGCTGCACATAGAGGCCTTGTGTGATTGGCTCATACATGTGCATTGCTATTTCTTCAACAAAGGATATCTAAAGAATTGAGCAAATTAGATAATAGAAGTCAATTGGAAAGTTGTTTAAAATTGCATGCCCTATCTGAATCATGAAAGTTTAATTTTGACTAGACTGTTCCTTTAATGTTTTCAGCTTAAATAAATGTTTTGCACGATAAAGATTTATTGCAAATTTTATATAATATGTATTTATGTTTACTCTACTTTTACAATTCTTTAGCTTCCAACCATGTTTTAAATTATATTTAAAAATATAGAAATGCTGTAGCCTAAAATATTTGTAATAATAAGAGCAATTTTTATAGCTCCTGAAAAAACTAGTTCCACACTCTGTGAGTGTGTAGATTTGTGCATTTATATTTAGACGAATTAAGAAAAAAACCCACAGAATTTTCTGTATCCGGTGAATTTGTCTACAAACAATAAAGAAATGGTAATTTAACGATAAAAGAAACAAACAAATACATGCAAGAAAAAAATGCGTTAATTAGTTCATGTGGTTAAAAACGTTATGCTTAAAGGTTGGAAAGTCTTTTCTGCAGGCGAGAAAGGCTTTTATATATATATTTTTTTTTAAATCAACTTTTTTTTTAATATATTTTTATTAAGGATATAACATACAGAGTTCCAAAAAGAAAGTGCCAAACAGATCAATGGCACACACAGCAAATTACATAAATATTGTTATTGCAATATTACAAGTGCAGCACAATTACAGAGTAACAGTAAGAAATGCACGTATTAGGATTAACTTTATAGTATGACATAGGGTAAATTTCTCAACATATGACTAGATTTGGTCTCTAATAGGCACCTATTAACTGTGATATCCTCTTTTTTAAATATCTTTTATTTAAAGGGGGTACAATAACCAAAGGTAACCCCTATTTGTGGTTATCAAGACTTATGAGCCTAAGATTTCCTTAAAAGAGCTAAGGTCTCTCTTGGACCTTTAACAGTAGCATGTACTAATGGGGGGGTATAGTAGGGGTCACTTATGCACCATGAGTATGCAGGGCCACTTTTGGACCCTTGATAAGTATATATGCAGATTGAGTTGCAAGCATAACAACAATTAAATAATAGTTACCTGTATGGCATTTAGAAAGTATATTTCTCAGTGAGAACAACTGCTAAAACTATCAACATTGTATTTACAAACCCTTCAATCATGTTTAGATAATAGAGTTCCCTTAACAACATCATAGGCTCCTCTTGAACCCTATTTTTCTCAATAAGATGACCCATGGGAAAATAATTTGAATAAACTAATCCACTCTTGGACCTCCTTGTCCTCTGTGAAATGTGATATGAATATATAAACTGTATGAATTAGTTAGGAATATATGGTAAACAGATGTATTAACTAGTAGAGAACACAAAGTAAACAGATAGCTGACTTAGTAGCTAGCTTATACTGAATAAATAGGATATACCTTAGATGAAGAACCGCATTCTTGTTTTAAACATAGAGGTGTGCACTTCTACTATAGGTGTAAATATGAGAAATTATAGCACTCTAGGCAGATGTTAGTATAGTAGACTTATATGGGATATGTTGTCTTAGCAAACATCTATTGTGATAATGCATGGTAATAAGTTTCAAACTATGGAAAAGTGCTTACAGGGTTATATATGACATAGAGGTAGCCTATTCACTCACCACATGAATAGACAAGAGTACATTCTGCAGTCATAACCTAAGCTTTAACATGTTAAAATATTTTAAAAGAAACACACTATCAGATGAATACTTTATCTATTATGAAGGTTAAAACCAGGTGTATTACAATGGACTAGATATGCTACTATGCAATGTGTTAATAAGGAGACCCATGTTGAAACCTGCAATGCCTACGACTAGGGTCACTGTTATGTAAAACTGGAGAGAACAGTAAACATAGACATCTAGAAACACCAGCCTGCAGCAGGCCCGTGTTCAAGGTGTAGGTGAGTACTCAGTCCGTTCAACCGACTCCCACTTTCTTATGCTGTGGAGAAGTAGAGGCATAGCAGGGCTGAGCAGGGTACAGAAGTGGTTGTCGGTAAGCAGTCCTATTGATTGCCGCAGAGGGCGGCTGTGAGGTAGACACAAACCAGATGACTGGACACTGACCGAGAGGAGCGGTCCCATGGCTCATCAAGGATCGCACTGACTGTAGGTTATCCTCTACATCCGGCAAAGGAGAGCTAGCTGCGTTCACCAAATCTGCCGACTTTAGAGCCTCCTGATTCATTGACACCCTGGGTAACCAAGTCATGTGATTTCGTGCAGCGTCCCTATGTGCTGTAATTCTCGGATCACTGCTAAGCCCACACATTGTATTTTCCCTGCAGACTTGAAGGTTATGTATTGCCTGTATAGGGCTAGTTGAAACTAAAGCACTCCTTCCTCCACCAAATATCTCTCCATGGCAAACTACCTCCTTCTCCGGAACAGAAAATTCTGGTTCACCAAATATATTAGGCATTGCTAGCACCCTATTATTTTGACTAGCGTCCTCCGTAAGGGCCTGCATAAGCAAACTGGTTTCATCAGTATTCTCCTCATTATAGGAAGCCAGTTGAGCAGGGGCTCTTTCCGTAGATTGTTGAGGTTCACCTTGGGATGAGCTGATATTGAGTACTCCTCTCCATTCTGTTTCTAGGTGTATACAGATCCGTTCATAACAATCATGAAGCATGTTCTCTATTGCGTGCAGCAGCACGTGGCCATTTATTGCCATCTTTTTGTTTGTTATCTGTAGAGTAAATCAATCCGAAAACAGGATTGCATAACCCCATGAACTGGGGGGGGGGGGTATTGTGCAGCAGCCCCAGACCTACGCTGAACATTACACACAGGGTCCACTTTTCAAAGCTGCAATGTAGTTAGATCACAGTTGAGCACAAGATGGCTTCTAGATCTGTGTGGTAGTTACCGCGTAGCTGTTCCAAAGAGCATAGGCGAGATCGCAGTCAGTTTCTCCACTCCAGGGATCTATAAAGATTCTGCCTAGAAAATTGCTATCAGGAATGTGGGTTAGAAGAAGTTAGCAGGCTTTTATCAGCTATAAATATCAAATAATCTAAGTCAAGCACCCAGAGCTTCACTAAGACGCGTCCTGCCGCAATGGAAGCAGGCCCCGCCCCCTCTATATTTTACACTATTCTATAACAATCCAGCAATACCCTTCCTTGCCAGTTGAATGCTTTTTGTTCCAACCAATAAGTATGTAAGCTATTAGTATATATTATATATAGTATATATATAATATATACTACAGTATATATATATATATATACATATATAATATATACTATATATAATTATATATATATATATATATATATATATATATATATATATATATATACATTATCTATACTATAATTGCATTTGTAATGCGTCCGTTCGCAGTTGCGCACGCATCCGAAGAGGAATATTGGCTGCGAGCACAGCCAAAAGAATCCACCTGGATGCAGCGTAAGGAAACAAAGCATTGGAAAAAAAACACGCAACCGCACAAAATAACAAAAAACCTAACCACCCGCACGAAATAATAAAAAACCTAACTGCCCGGATAAAGTATTAACAAACAAAAAAACACCTAAGCACCCGCAAGAAATATTAACAAACACCTAAACCGCCAGTTAGGGGGTAATTGGTAATTACCAATTAGGGGGTAATTGGTAATTGTTTTAGGTAAAAGAGCTGTTTAACTTAGGGCAATGCCCTACAAAAGCCCTTTTAAGGGCTATTGGTAGTTTAGTATTAGATTAGGAGGTATTTTATTTTGGTGGGGATTTTTTTATTTTTTATAGGGGTATTAGTTTAGGTTTACATTTTTTTATTTTGGATAGCTTTGTTTATTATTTTCTGTAATTTTATATTTGTTTTATTTTTTGTAATATTAGCTTTAGGTTTTGCATTTTTTTTTAAAATAGACTGCCCTCTATAGTATATATTATATATATATATATATATATATATATATATATATACACTGACATTATATATATTGGGCATGACAGCAATACGCCAGGGTTAGCTCCTCCCCTTACTCCTTCAGGACAGGTAATTTAATCAAAAGATACCATAAGTACCCTATAGCCCCTGTACTCCTCAGTTCTTTTTCCTGTCCACACTCCCTAGGACTTAGTTGTTTCCTTTATGGATATTTTATTTTATTGCTTACCGGGGGCTGTTTAGCTTCATGCCTGGGGGGGAGTTTTGCCTCTTTCCCCCTGGAAGTTGCAGGACGGCCTTTAGCGAACGGGGGTAAGAAGCTGCAGTGATTCACTGGTAGCAACATGGAACCCAGGGGCAGGATAAATCCTTTAGGTACCTGCAGAACTCTTAGGGAATGGTTCCTTTATACAGGTAAGGAAGGGGAAAAATGTTAACATTTCAAATCAGGTACCTGTTTTTTTGTTGCCAAGGTAACAGACATGTATATCATATATAGGGCTCTTTGACACCTTTTTTAGTCAATTTGAATGTAGCAGTGTGTTTGTTACTTCCTGTTTGTTCTCCTGGTCTGTTTTCAGTGCAGCAGGTAGGTTTTGTTTTTTTCCCTTGTTTTCTTTTCTGTTTTGTTTTTTTAGGCATTCATGCTTTTATTTTTACTTAGTTTGTGTTTTTTACTGTTAGTTGCCCAGGATTTTATGGCTTCCCCCACGCACAGAAAAAATAGGTCGCATTCAAGACATTCAAGGAAAACAATGCTCAGGTATGGGTAAAAAAAAGAGAGCATGTTTTGATTTTATCCTTTTCAGTTCCCTCAGGTCTCCTGGTAGATCCCTGGCTAATCCTGTGGATAGGAGTCCAAGACCCTCTCGCTGTATGGCATGTGATGAACCAGTGGTCAAAGGAAAACAAAGCTCTGCCTTGGGTGTATTTACAACTCAACTTCCCAGGCTCCTTCAACAGATGTTATATCCTTTATACGTCAGGCTGTGGCAGAAGAGGTAAGAGAAGCTATCCACAGCCGCAAGTGGACAAGATCAGCTGTCTCAGAGGAGCCTGAGCTGGGGAGCTCAGAGGAGAAAGGTCAATTGAGGGGTGACCCTTCCATAGAAGAGGATGATCCCTCAGGGGATGAAGGCTTAGGGGCCACTAACAGCTTTGATGACAGCAGAACAGAGGCCCTTATTGAGGCTATTAGGAGAACCTTAGGCTTACAAGAGGTTTCGGTTCAGGAATCTGCTGTTAGCAAGCATTTTGTCCGCCTGAAAAAGAAAGGCTTTTACTTTCCTCTTCATGATACCATCAGAGACTTTATTAGAGATGAATGGCTGAAAGTAGAAAAGAAAGTTTCTATTCAAGGAAGGTTTGTCAGATTGTATCCTTTTAAGTAGTCAGATTCGGCCTCCTGGATTGCGGCCCTCTAAGGTAGACGCTGCTGTTGTGCGTTGATTAGTAAAAATTACTTTTCCTGTAGACAATTCAGGTTCTTTGCGTGACCCTATGGAAAGAAGGGTGAATATTAATCTCTCCAAAGCCTATGTGGCATCTGGGGCAAGTCTACGCCCTGCTGCTGCTCTTACCTCGGTCACAAGGGCCTTCAAGCAATGGGCAGATTACCTAGAAGAGGATATTAAGGAGGGGGTCCATATATCTCATCTCTTGAATACAGTTAAAGACATACAACTGACAGTGGATTTTTGTTCTGAAGCTTCAGTGGATCTGGTCAGATCAACGGCATGATCCATGGTGTTAAATGTGGCAAGCAGGAGAGCCTTATGGTTGAAGGCATGGGATGCTGATACAGCTTCTAAGAACAGCTTGTGTGCCCTTCCTTTCCAGGGTGAGATGTTGTTTGGTCAGCATCTGGATGACTGCATTAAAAAAGCTGCAAAAGGTAAGAAGGCCCTTTTGCCTTCAGACAGAAGATGAGGCCGCTCATCTCTCAGGGATCACCGTTCCTTTCAGGAAACAAAGAAATTTAGACCAGAGAGACAAGCTTTCCGGAATCAGCCCTGGAGAGGTGGCCAATATTCAAACAAATTTAGAAGAGGCACGGGCGACTCCTTCTCGACCGGGACAGAGGATCTGACGGGTTTCCGGCCCAATTTCCAGAGATAGGGGAAAGATTACTCAGGTTCTCTGGGATCTGGTGCCGATCCATAGATGATGCTTGTGTCCGCAGAGTCGTCTCGATAGCATTCAAATTCAAAATAGTATTTCTAGTCTACAACTGTGTTGTATAAAGGTAATATTCGAATTTGAATGCTACATTCAAATATGAATTTAACATTCTAATTAAAAATAGTATTTATATAGTCTAATACTCGAAGTAGAATTCGAAATAGTATTTCTAGTCTACAACTGTGTTTTATAAATGAAATATTCGAATGTGACATTCGAAAACTGTAAATAACATTCGATAATAGAGTTTTTTATGAATATTCGTTCTTATCAACATTTGATTATATAAATCGAATTTTTACAATAACATTCGTTCTAGATGAAATATGTGAGCTACAAACAGGCCTGCTCCCTCACTTTTAGGGGCCTGTGCAGAGATGCTGTGCGCTGCAGGGCCTCGCTCACTAGGTGCTACACGCTTGCTTTATATTTAAATATCAATTGCAGCAAATTATTATGCTCTCATGTCAGTCAAAATTATTAACATTCTGTGACAATTGACTATTAGCGTAGGAACTGAACTCATTGTACACTTCTCAGGTAAACAGTGTTCCTATTAAGCTTGCGCATAGCGTTCTACAGATTGTAGAGACCAGCTGCGCAGAATAACACTCCCTAAACAGCCCATCCCGTATTTCCTAGAAACCAAAGACAAGCAGCCGAGCAGGCCAAATAATAGCTAAAATGGCTACGATACCAGGGCTACTCACTAAGTATATGGGCGCACAGAGTCTTCAAATCGCTTGAACTCCCCTCAGGGAGGCTCAGCTACTAAAGTGTAAGTTATCTGCTAGAAACTTTTTTTTTTTTTAACCCATAAGATGATCAGAAACGACTTAAAGCAAATACAGAGTCTCAACTTGTCTGGCCATTTGCATGAGACTTATTTTGATGGGGAAAGAACATGAGGCTAGTGTTGTGAGCCATATGTTTTTGTTTTACAGACAAAGCAGATAGTAGGCAAGTGCAATGCTGTGTATATCACATATGAGGAGAGAGATATGAAAAACAAGGGCCTGGACTCGCAATGACCTCTGCACTTGCCAACCATAGTTGACTATTTCGGCCTGTATTGACCCTACAACTAAGTGCCCTTTTCAATAGTCTCCATACTGCCCAGGTTGTGAATACTACAAGTTTGATTCATTTCTTTTTTCTTCACTATAATCATGGTTTATCACTATTTGCTTTGCTGCTCTGAAGAAACAAGAACTGAAAACTAAAAATGAATGCAGAATAATCACTTCTTGTCTTTTATAAAAACATAGCACATTTGGTCACTTAAGCTAAAATAATCACCATTATACTCTTGTTTCATTCTGTTCACTGGAACACAAATGTTTAGAAAATTGGGTGACAAGCTGTCAAATCTGTTCAGTGTTCTTTTTTTTTAATTAAGATTTTAACGAGATTTTAAATAGTGTGTTTTCATGTGCAGTAAAAATAAGAAAAATACTTTTTTTTCTACACATACGCACATTAATGTTTTTAATGTGACTCAGGAGCTGCAACCACAGCACCTCATGCTGGTGAGTAACATCCCACACACCAGTATTATATGTATTTGAGATATAACATCCTTTAATGTCACACATTCATGTACACAATGAGGAGCATGGTATTTGGCCTACTAACAAAAACATCTACAATTATATTTCACATTAATGTTTTTCTACACATATAGTTAACATTTAATATCAATTTGTTTTTATTCTACTCTTTTTTTTAATTCTCATTTTAATTCAGTTTTGAATTACTGATTTCTATAACGTTTGGGGCTGGCAGACAATCGGAGTAACTTAATGCACTACATTAAAAGGCACATTCCTATTGTTTATATGCACACTCTGAAAATCATTTCCTAAATATTAGAATCATCACAACAATGAACTGACGTTATAAAAAAAAAAAAAAAACTAAAAAAAGCTTGAAATGTCATAATTTGGGACATGTAAATGGGAACTTTAAATAATTAAGTTAAAGGAATAGAAAAGATAAAAATTGAAATGTGCAAGGAACCATTTGGGGCGTGATCCGATATACGGCATAGTTTTTGGCGCAAGCGAGGGAACCCGCGCCGCCCGTAATTTCACCTCCCACATCGGGCTATCCAATATACGTCGCCGTCAGATGCTAAAGTGGCGTAAGTAGGACAAACTGGCGTTGTTCCAAAAAGTGCGCAAATACACATTTTAGTCGTCGCAAGTACTTACGCCAGTATTTTGTTCACGTAAAGTCTCAATAAAGTGTAGTTTTATGCAAAGCAGCGGGGTCCCCGTCAGGCAGTTAGTGGAGTGGGTAGAGGGAGAGTTAGAAGGGATGATGGGAGGGGAGATGCCCAGAGACCAGGCACACTTAGAAGAGGGACAGAGGGTGCACATGGGGACAGAAGGGGGGAGGAGAGAGAGGATAGGGAGGAGCCCACACCAGGGACATCCCAGGGAGCAAGCCAGGTGGCCACAGAGGATGAACGCATGAGATGCCCAAACTTCTCATTCAATGAGAATGTTGCGCTAGTCCAGGCCATCATGGACAACCACAGTGCCCTCTTTGGCCAGGATAAGGGCAAAGGCGTTGCCCGAAGGCGTAAGGCAGCATGGTTGTCGGTAGAGGATGATGTAAACAGTGTGGCCCCGCAGAGGAGGACTGTCGAGGGACTTAAAAAAAGGTGGAACGATTGTAAGAGGTGGGTGAAAGAGAAGATGGGGCAGGAAGCCATGCACCAGAGGGGAACAGGCGGTGGTCCACCCCTGGAAACTGAATACAACACCTGGCAGGAGATGATACGCACGTCCCTGAGTATCACAGTAGTCCGTGGACTTCCAGGGGCTTGTGACTCAGGGGCTGCAACCACAGCACCTCATGCTGGTGAGTAACATCCCACACACCAGTATTATATGTATTTGAGATATAACATCCTTTAATGTCACACATTCATGTACACAATGATGAGCATGGTATTTGGCCTACTAACAAAAACATTTACAATTATATTTCACATTAATGTTTTTCTACACATATAGTTAACATTTAATATCAATTTGTTTTTATTCTACTCTTTTTTTTAATTCTCCTTTTAATTCAGTTTTGAATTACTGATTTCTATAACGTTTGGGGCTGGCAGACAATCTGAGTAACTGAATGCACTACATTAAAAGGCACATTCCTATTGTTTATATGCATACGCTGAAAATAATTTCCTAAATATTAGAATCATCAACAATGAACTGACGTTGTAAAAAAAAAAAAAAAATCAAAAAAGCTTGAAATATCATAATTTGGGACATGTAAATGGCACTTTAAATAATTAAAATAAAGGAATAGAAAAGATAAAAATTGAAATGTGCAAGGAACCATTTGGGGCGCGATCCGATATACGGCATAGTTTTTGGTGCAAGCGAGGGAACCCGCGCCGCCCGTAATTTCACCCCGCACATCAGGCTATCCAATATACGGCGCCGTCAGATGCTAAAGTCGCGTAAGTAGGACAAACTGGCAAATACACATTTTAGTCATCGCAAGTACTTACACCAGTATTTTGTTCACGTAAAGTCTCAATAAAGTGTAGTTTTATGCAAATTTGGCTAACACTCGTAAAAATTATCCGCGACTCCATCTAAAAATGCGCAACATAATTACGCTATTCAAAAGTCATACATAAACCCATGCGCAGCCGCCATTTTCTTCTGTGTGTTTGGATGGTTCGTTGAGCTACAGCACACTACAGTGAGTTTAGGATTAGTAAGAGTAGTGAGAGAGGCGCAGCATAATAGTTAAGTCGGATTTTTGTTTGGGTAAGCTTGTACATTTACTTACACTTATTTTTACATATTGCACACATATTGCATACATACATGTACAAAATACACAACACTTTTTTTTTCTAACACCTCACATATTTTATTTCAATTTTACAGTGTGATAGGCTGAGTGTTTGGTTGTGATTGTGTGTGATTGAACTGGGTGTGAGTGTGTGTAGTGTGAGGATGGCAGGGAGAGGTAGGGCGGAGGGGAGGAGGGGAGCGGAGTTCCAGGGAGAGGAGTATTGTAGCGGACAGGAGGAGCAGCGGGGTCTCCGTCAGGGAGTTAGTGGAGTGGGGAGAGGGAGAGTTAGAAGGGATGATGGGAGGGGAGATGCCCAGAGACCAGGCACACTTAGAAGAGGGACAGAGGGTGCACATGGGGACAGAAGGGGGGAGGAGGGAGAGGATAGGGAGGAACCCACACCAGGGACATCCCAGGGAGCAAGCCAGGTGGCCACAGAGGATGAGCGCATGAGATGCCCAAACTTCTCATTCGATGAGAATGTTGCGCTAGTCCAGGCCATCATGGACAACCACAGTGCCCTCTTTGGCCAGGATAAGGGCAAAAGGCGTTGCCCTAAGGCGTAAGGCAGCATGGTTGGCGGTAGAGGATGCTGTAAACAGTGTGGCGTCGCAGAGGAGGACTGTCGAGGGACTTAAAAAAAGGTGGAGCGATTGTAAGAGGCGGGTGAAAGAGAAGATGGGGCAGGAAGCCATGCACCAGAGGGGAACAGGTGGTGGTCCACCCCTGGAAACCGAATACAACACCTGGCAGGAGATGATACGCACGTCCCTGAGTATCACAGTAGTCCGTGGACTTCCAGGGGCTCGTGACTCAGAGGCTGCAACCACAGCACCTCATGCTGGTGAGTAACATCCCACACACCAGTATTATATGTATTTGAGATATAACATCCTTTAATGTCACACATTCATGTACACAATGAGGAGCATGGTATTTGGCCTACTAACAAAAACATCTGCAATTATATTTCACATTAATGCTACTTAACACAATGCAATAGAGTTTCTCCTATGACAGACACTTATAATCATAGGAGAAACTCTATCTAGGAAATACGACTGTCCTATTAATCTCCAAGAACTAGGAATTTCTGGAATATTTTACCCACAAGCCATTTAATGAACTACACCACTCTTTCACGAACCCACACTTTATTGGCCTATTAGGACTATCAAGTCTGCTTTTACAAGTGCTATATTAACATAATTTTTTATAATCATTGTTTATTGTGTCATGCACTGATATTTATGTAACATGGATCCATGTATTTGCATTTTTATGTGATTTTTATCCGGTTCAACTCTATTTTATATTTTATATTGATACATATGTGACATTGTTATATTTATTTTAACCGGCTATTTTTAAATAATCGATATTAGAATATCCACTGTTTGTGATTAATAAATTTGTTTGTATCGTAGCAACGTAGTTGTCCTTTGCCCAACTCGAGGCGCTCCTCAGACCTCATAATTTAATCATGTTATACAGTTTGACATGAGAATGAGTATTGTCCCTAGCATGTATCAATGTACATTGTATGCCCACATGGACATATATATGACTGTACTAATCCCTATCATCATTTGACTCCTCCACAGAACCTCCTGTCACCAGGCTGCAAACAGGCATGCCGCCACCTCCACCACCACCACCAGTCACAGGCATGCTCCGTTGAGGACCCAGAAGTGATGCCACCACCATTGGCATACGACCCCTGGCAAGATACCTGGCCTGAGGAATATCCTTTTGGCTTTGAAGGGGAGCCAAGTCAGCCACGAAGGGTCCCTGTCTTTAACCCCCCCAACACAATATCAGGCCAGTCATGGCTTTTACACACAGGGGATGTTGCAAGAAATGCAAACTGGACAGGCTGAGTGGTCACACACTAGTCGTCAATAGGACTACCAATCCAGCCTGAGAGCTCCACCATCCTCTTCCCTTGGGAGAGCTCCACCATCCGCTTCCCTTGGGAGAGCTCCACCATCCGCTTCCCTTGGGAGAGCTCCACCATCCGCTTCCATTGGGAGAGCTACACCATCCGCTTCCCTCGGGAGAGCTCCACCATCCTCAGATGAGCATATAGCTGCAGATGTCCATGAAGCACCAGCAGCTGCAGTTGTCCATGAAGCACCAGCAGCTGAAGTTGTCCCTGAAGCACCAGCAGCTGCAGTTGTCCCTGAAGCACCAGCAGCTGCAGTTGTCCCTGAAGCACCAGCAGCTGAAATTGTCCCTGAAGCACCAGCAGCTGAAGTTGTCCCTGAAGCACCAGCAGCTGCAGTTGTCCATGATGCACCAGCAGCTGCAGTTGTCCATGATGCACCAGCAGATAGAGCTGAACCTGCACCTAGAATCACTGCTGCTCAAGAGCCTGTAGATCCACTGTATTCTCCCCTGGGCAAGGAATACATTTCACTCCAGAGGAGGCTCATAACAACCTTCGAGAGCAGACAAAAAGGCCAACACAGGTTTCACAGGAGCCAACAGAGGTTACTCCAGTGTACCATAGAGCTGCAGAGGGACATGGCAGCATCATTAAACTGTATAGTACAAAACCAGTCGCAGATGATGAGAGTTATTTCTGATATGCAGATGCAGATTGACAACAGATGGCGGGAACAAAACAAACTCTTGGGTGTGTTGGTTGAGCACTTCACACACCAGCAGGACACTGCCTCCAGCCTTTCATCTTTGGCCAGCACTCCACCAGAGTCATCTGAAGCTTCCCAAACCAGGAGAACCAGGAAATCCACTCCAGTCACCTCAGCCCCCTCATCCAAGAAGCCTAAAAAAAAATAATATTCTTATAGTTCACCATAAATCTTGTCCTCTGTTATTTACCATATAATTGTCATCCACCTCCATGTGAGGGGTGTTTTAGTACACTAATATTGTTTAAAAATATAATAAGGCCTGTGTGGAAATGGCCCCAAAAAAGGTAATACCATCATGTTTATGACATATTCATGTTCTATAAACCACATCATATAGTTGTGTATGAAGGGTACATATAGTAATATTTACTTATAAGATGCAAATCAAGGTTTCTCACATCCAATGGATATTGACACATGGGCAGGGATAGGCACAAGGCAAGGCTGTGGCGGACATTTTCTAAGATAAAGACCTTTAGTGAAGGACACCTTGCCTATCCCTGCACATGGGTATATATATCTAAATAATAATGTTTTTACAGAAGGTGTGAACATTCATTTTCATTCTTCTTAATGATAGTCAATAAATCATAGTGACCTAAACATGAATTAAACTAATGAGATATTTTCAGTAATTAGGGTGGTTAAGGGAAGGGGGTGGGATGTAGTAGTTTCACTTACATGCAGTGGAAATCCGCAGTATGTAATTCTATGACCAGCTGCAGCAGGGGCAGCACCATGACCAGGGACCTCAGCAGCAACTATAGAATCAGCATGTATAGACGGAACAACAGGGGCTTGTAGGGCTTCCAGCACCCCTTGTGCCCCATGATGCACCCCTTGTGCCCCATGATGCACCCCTTGTGCCCCATGATGCTGCCTATCTATGGAAAGCAGGAAAACATGGTGGCTAATGAGGATGTGCATTGGCGGGTTTTTTAGGTTTCCTGTTGTGAGGCTGTGCTGTTTGTGATTGGTTTGACACACTTGCAGGGGCAGGAATAATAAATGCTTTGAAGAGGTTTAACTATTTGTGATCAAGCTGCTGATATGTATGTTGTTGAGCATGCATTTGTTAGGCCTTCAGAGAGTTACGTTGGTCTCTAATAGGGTTGCACCGATACCATTTTTGTATGACTGAGTACAAGTACCGATACTTGTTTTCAAATACTCGCCGATACCAATTACCGATACTTTTTTTATGTCATGTGACAGTTTACCAAGCAGAATACAGACTAATTATTTAAGATTCCTTCTTTATAATTATAAAGGACTGTAATTCAAAAGACAATATGAAATAATAAAAAAGTTAATTGAACATGTTTATAAATAAAAAATATTACAATAAAATATTAAATTTAAAGGGGTGATGCAATTGGGTTGTAGGGCTGTTATATAACATCAATCTGACATTTGTATGGAGGTTCCACTCTAAGTTGAACAGTCTTTCACTTTCCACACTACTGCATGGGGCAGAAAGATATTTTTGGGTCATTTTAGCCAGAGCTGGAAATCTGTTTATTAACTGCCCAGTACTTCAGGGGTTTGTCTGAATGAGATACAGTGATCTCTCCTACAATAATACAAATAACAGATATTTGTATTGTCAGAACAGTAGTAAACAATTTTTAGTTTAGTCTCCGCTCCAGTTTAAAATGAAATGGGAACATGAAGTTTGAAAAAACGCCACAAGATAGCATATGGGTAGGAAGTGGAGGTATCGGTTTAAGTATCGGTGCATTTGCATGAGTACAAGTACTCATGCAAATACTTGGTATCGGTACCGTTACCGATACTAGTATCGGTATCGGTGCATCCCTAGTCTCTAAGTCAGTGCAAGGGTTGCTGCGCCTGCAATTTGTGGCGAGATGAGAATGGAGTAGATTTTCTAAATTCTGCGCGTGTAAGTCATTACACTCTATATTGGATACCAAACTGTGCGTGTTTTGTATGTCAGTCTATGGGTAAAAAAAATACGGCGGAAGGCAGAAATATACGCGCGTAAGTTGTATGCTACGCCATATATGTGATACCAAACCCGCGCAATATCGGATCGGGCCCTTGAATTTTAAATTGAATCACTTTTATAATATATGTGCATTAGCAAAATGCTTCTAGTAAAAGCTATTACTCTTTTTCAGCAGCATATGCACATATGCAGTTAGGGCCCATGCAACAGTATTCAAGCACTACACCTTCTCAGAGAGACAGCAGTAGCTTGTATGACACAAATGAAGTCTTCACAGACACAATTTACACACCACCGCCAGTAATCTGAGCTTGAATACTGGTGCACGGGCCCACAGAGCATATTTGCACATTCCGCTGAAAACCAGTAATACCTTTTAACTTTTTGCTAATGGAAGATTATTGCAGACATGTTTATATTTTAAATTGAAATGCACCCATGCACATTTTAATCTTGACCTTTCTATCCATTTAAGCAAGGAAAGAATATGCTATATAAATTTATAGTAAAATACAAAAACTACACTTACAGTTGTATGCAAAAGTTTAGGCACCCCTGACAATTTCCATGATTTTCATTTATAAATAATTGGGTGTTTGGATCAGCAATTTCAGTTTGATCTATCAAATAACTGAAGGACACAGTAATATTTCAGTAGTGAAATGAGGTTTACTGGATTAACAGAAAATGTGCAATATGCATCAAAACAAAATTAGACAGGTGCATACATTTGGGCACCCCAACAGAAATATTGCATCAATATTTAGTAGAGCCTCCTAGCAGAAATAACAACCTCTAGATCCTTCCTATAGCCTGTAATGAGTGTCTGGATTCTGGATGAATGTATTTTGGACCATTTCTTCTTGCAAAGAATCTCCAGTTCAGTTGGGTTTGATGGTTGCCGAGCATCAAATCACCCCACAGATTTTCTGGGGACTGGAATGGCCATTCCAGAACATTGTACTTGTTCCTCTGCATAAATGCCAGAGTAGATTTTGAGAAGTGTTTTGGGTCGTTGTCTTGTTAAAATATCCAGCCCCTGCGTAATTTCAACTGATATTGAGTGGAAGCCATGCAACCCTCAACTTTAACAAGATTCCCAGTACCGGCACTGGCTACACAGCATTACAGCATTACAGCATGATGGAACATCCACCAAATTTTACTATGGGTAGCAAGTGTTTGTCTTGGAATGCTGTGTTATTTTTCCGCCATGCATAACGCCCCTTGTTATGACCAAATAACTCAATCTTTGTTTTATCAGTCCACAGCAGCTTCTTCCAAAATGAAGCTGGCTTGTCCAAATGTGCATTTGCATACCTCAAACGACTCTGTTTGTGGCGTGTGTGCAGAAAGGGCTTCTTCCACATCACTCTTCCATACAGCTTCTCCTTGTGCAAAGTGCGCTGAATTGTTAAACGATGCACAGTGACACCATCTACAGCAAGATGATATTGTAGGTTTTTGGAGGTGGTCTGTGGGCTTTTTTTGACCGTTCTCACCATCCTTTGCCTCTCTGATATTTTACTTGACCTGCCACTTTTGGCCTTAACAAGAACTGTGCCTGTGGTCTTCCATTTCCTTACTATGTTCCTCATGACAGCTTAAATCTCTGCTATAGCTTTTTGTAGCCTTCCCCTAAACCATAATGTTGAACAATCTTTATTTTCAGGGCATTTGAGAGTTGTTTTGAGCCCCCATGTTGCCACTCTTCAGAGGAGAGTCAAAGAGAACAACAACTTGCAATTGCCCACCTATATACCTTTTCTCATGATTGGATGCACCTGTCTATGAAGATCAAGTCTTAATGGGCTCACCAAACCAATCATGTGTTTCAATTAATCAGTGCTAGGTAGTTACAGGTATTCAAATCAACAAAATGACAAGGGTTTCCAAATTTATGCACCTGTCTAATTTCGTTTTGATGCATATTGCACATTTTCTGTTAATCCAATAAACCTCATTTCACTACTAAAATATAACTGTGTCCTTTAGTTATTTGATAGATCAAAATGAAATTGCTGATCCAAACACCCAATTATTTATAAATAAAAATAATCAATGAAATTGCCAGGGGTGCCTAAACTTTTGTATACAACTGTATATGAAAATTTACTATGCCCACTCCACCTGCGAGCATATGGCCTGTAGAAGGTCTACCCTTTGGCTCAGATGTCCGTGTGTAAATTTCCACCCAAGAACAGCTCCACCGGGGATTCAATTGCCTCCACTGGCCTTTACAGCCAATCATGAAGTATCCAAAAATGCGAGCTGCCTGAGACAAATTGATTTGCGCCATTTTGAAGCTAGGGGAAGGTGATTGTTCCAAACGGATTATGGGGACGGAGATTATTGCTGTGAATTAGAGTTGAAGGGGAGGGAGTACACTGAGGTCAAGATTTCATAGCGGGAAAGGTAAGAACCAATGGTCCCTTTAATGTAAGCTAGTATCCTATATGTTATTATGAGCTGTTGTCCACAGTGCTCCTCCCTTTTGTATTGACCTCTTAAAGCAATTGAGCAACTACCACTATCTGTTGTACAACAACTTGTAGGCATATAAATCTTACTGTGTTCTATTTTTAGGGGAAAAACTTTGGGTTGAGACTGGGGTGGGCCATACAGGGGTGGGGCTTATGGAGGGCCCACGCAATTTTGTCTTGCCCTGTGCCCTGCAAATGCTAAGGGTGGCCCTGGCTACAAGATGGCTGCACTCATAAAATACCGAGCTTTACCAGCTGGATTATGTAATGAGTTAAAATAAGAGAACAGCTTCAAAAACAGCTGGAGGTACAGGATGGAAAACAATAAACATGGTGAGTAGTAGTTGTACTCAGCAGGTTAATGTCCCTTTACAGAGAGTTTTCCAGTCTCTACCACACTAGAAATTTCAAGTAAATTGGTTAAATTCATTTTGAGATATTTCCTTTTTTTGGGGTTTTCTAAATTTTAAAATGGGAATAGATAATAAATTATTAGCTAGGGTTATGGCTCAAAAGGGTGAATGGACTGTTATGATTTTTTTTAAGTTTTGCCAACTTTTTTTGTTAATATAAATCAATTTTAGCTTTTGAAATGTAAATGTTAGAAGTTGTGATTCAATTACTTAAAATGACTAAAACGATATTTTTTTTTACTTGCCTGCACAGTAAGGATTTATAGTCAGATTATTGTGTTTCTGGAATGGAAAAAAAAACAAATTCATTATAAATTTTGAACATGTGCAGCTAGGGTTGCCACGTGGGTCTAGTTTCCATTGAGGTGGTAACATTTTGAAACTGGTGATAAAATAAAAAGTCTCCATAGACTTTAATGAAGATAAATGTTTTTACCAACAGTTTCCAAACGTTATCACTTCAACCCTAGCAGCTTTAGTCCCTGATTTATACTGTATAATTATTCATGCTAATCAGTTTAGTCGCTATTTTTTTCCAGAAAAGGTGGCAACCCTTTGTGCAGGATATGTTTTATAAGCGAACTCTCTGGTCTAGAACCAATAAGAGATCATTTTTATTTATTTATTTATTTTAGGAGCTCTATTAGTCTATGGCCTCTAGTTATCAACGTGTCTACTTACCTGCCATCACCGGCCCCAATACGCCCGCCTAAGCACGCCTACCATCGCCGCCGCGGACCTGAATACGCTCTCCAAAGTTATCAATAAATCTGTCAAAAAGCCGTGCACCAAATACGGGGCGATGAGCAGCGGACTGTGATAGTTATCACTCATCCGATCTAGCTGCTCTTCGGCTTTTTGACAGCTTTATTGACAAGTTGTCACTAAGCACCCACACTAAACTACACTGTTCTACCCCCTATACCGGCGCCCCCGGAGCCCCCACAACTAAATAAAGTTATTAACCCCTAAACCGTTGCTCCCGGACACCGCTGCAACTATAATAAATGTATTAACCCCTAAACCGCCGCTCCCGGAGCCCACCGCCACCTACATTATACCTAGTAACCCCTATCCTGCCCCCCTATACCGCCGCCACCTATAATAAATTTATTAACCCCTATCCTGCCGATCCCGGACCCCACTGCAACTAAATAAATTGTTTAACCCCTAAACTGCCGCTCCCGGACCCCGCCGCCACCTATATTAAACTTATTAACCCCTAATCTGCCCCCCTACACCGTCGCCACCTATAACACATTTATTAACCCCTATCCTGCCCCCCCTACACCGCCGCCACAATAATAAAATTATTAACCCCTAAACCTAAGTCTAACCCTAACCCTAACACCCCCCTAACTTAAATATTAATTAAATACATCTAAATATTATAACTCTTATTAACTAAATTAATCCTATTTAAAATTAAATACTTACCTTTAAAATAAACCCTAATATAGCTACAATATAAATAATAATTATATTGTAGCTATCTTAGGTTTTATTTTTATTTTACAGGCAAATTTCAATTTATTTTAACTAGGTACAATAGCTATTAAATAGTTATTAACTATTTAATAGCTACCTAGTAAAAATAAAGATAAATTTACCTGTAAAATAAAAAATAACCTAAGTTACAATTACACCTAACACTGCACTATACTTAAATAAATTATTCCTATTTAAAACTAAATACCTGTAAAATTAACCCTAAGATAGCTACAATGTAATTAATAATTACATTGTAGCTATTTTAGGATGTATATTTATTTTACAGGTAACTTTGTATTTATTTTAGCTACTTAGAATAGTTATTAAATAGTTATAAACTATTTAATAACTACCTAGCTAAAAGAAATACAAAATTACCTGTAAAATAAATCCTAACCTAAGTTACAATTAAACCTAACACTACACTATCATTAAATTAATTAAATAAATTACCTACAAATAACTACAATTAAATACAATTAAATAAACTAACTAAAGTACCAAAAATAAAAAAAACTAAGTTACAAAAAATAAAAAAAAATATGTTACAAACATTTCAAAAATATTACAACAATTTTAAACTACTTAACCTAATCTAAGCCCCCTAATAAAATAACAAAGCCCCCCAAAATAAAAAAAAAATAAAAAATAAAAAAATGCCCTACCCTATTCTACATTAAAAAGTTAAAAGCTCTATTAACTTACCAGCCCTTAAAAGGGCCTTTTGCGGGGCATGCCCCAAAGAAATCAGCTCTTTTGCCTGTAAAAAAAAAATACAACCCCCCCCAACATTAAAACCCACCACCCACATACCCCTACTCTAACCCAAACCCCCCTTAAATAAACCTAACACTACCCCCCTGAAGATCATCCTACCTTTAGCCGTCTTCAGCCAGCCGACCACCGATGGAAAAGAAGAGGACATCCGCAGCGGCCGTAGTCATCATCCAAGGTGCGCTGAAGAAGTCTTCCATCCGATTGAAGTCATCATCCAAGGGGCGCTGAAGAAGTCTTCCATCCGATTGAAGTCATCATCCAGGCGGTGTCTTCAATCTTCACCCATCCCATTTAATCAGCCAATCAGATTGAGCTTGCATTCTATTGTCTGTTCCGATCAGCCAATAGAATGCGAGCTAAATCTGATTGGCTGATTGGATCAGCGAATCAGATTGAACTTCAATCTGATTGGCTGATTTTTTTTCCTATCAGCCAATCGGAATTCGAGGGACGCCATCTTGGATGACATCACTTAAAGGAACCGTCATTCATCTTTAGTCCGTCGGTAGAAGAGGATGGCTCCGCTGCGGCTCGTCTGAAGATGGCTTCGCTCCGGATGGATGAAGATTGAAGGCGCCGCCTGGATGATGACTTCAATCGGATGGAAGACTTCTTCAGCGCCCCTTGGATGATGACTTCAATCGGATGGAAGACTTCTTCAGCACCCCTTGGATGATGACTTCGGCAGCTGCGGATGTCCTCTTCTGTTCCATCGGTGGTCGGCTGGCTGAAGACGGCTAAAGGTAGGATGATCTTCAGGGGGGTAGTGTATGTGGGTGGTGGGTTTTAATGTTGGGGGGTTGTATTTTTATTTTACAGGCAAAAGAGCTGATTTCTTTGGGGCATGCCCCGCAAAAGGCCCTTTTAAGGGCTGGTAAGGTAATAGAGCTGTTACATTTTTAATGTAGAATAGGGAAGGGCATTTTATTTTGGGGGGCTTTGTTATTTTATTAGGGGGCTTAGATTAGGTGTAAGTAGCTTAAAATTGTTGTAATATTTTTGAAATGTTTGTAACTTTTTATTTTTTGTAATTTTTTATTTTTTATTTTTTGTACTAGTTAGTTTATTTAATTGTAGTTATTTGTAGCTAATTTATTTAATTAATTTAATTAATTTAATGATAGTGTAGTGTTAGGTTTAATTGTAACTTAGGTTAGGATTTATTTTACAGGTAATTTTGTATTTCTTTTAGCTAGGTAGTTATTAAATAGTTAATAACTATTTAATAACTATTCTACCTAGTTAAAATAAATACAAAGTTACCTGTAAAATAAATATAAATCCTAAAAAAGATACAATGTAATTATTAATTACATTGTAGCTATCTTAGGGTTTATTTTACAGGTAAGTATTTAGTTTTAAATAGGAATAATTTATTTAAGTATATTGTAGTGTTAGGTGTAATTGTAACTTAGGTTAGTTTTTATTTTACAGGTAAATTTCTCTTTATTTTAACTAGGTAGCTATTAAATAGTTAATAACTATTTAATAGCTATTGTACCTAGTTAAAATAAATTGAAATTTGCCTGTAAAATAAAAATAAATCCTAAGATAGCTACAATATAATTATTATTTATATTGTAGTTATATTAGGGTTTATTTTAAAGGTAAGTATTTAGTTTTAAATAGGATTAATTTAGTTAATAAGAGAAATATTATTTAGATTTATTTAATTAATATTTAAGTTAGGGGGGTGTTAGGGTTAGGGTTAGACTTAGGTTTAGGGGTTAATCATTTTATTATAGTGGCGGCGGTGTAAGGGGGGCAGGATAGGGGTTAATAAATTTATTATAGGGGCGGCGGTGTACGGGGGACAGGATAGGGGTTAATAGGTATTATGTAGGTGGCGGCGGGGTCTGGGAGCGGCGGTTTAGGGGTTAACATATTTATTATAGTGGCGGCGGGGTCCGGGAGCGGCGGTTTAGGGGTTAACATATTTATTGTAGTGGTTGCGAGGTCCAGGAGCGGCGGTTTAGGGGTTAATCAGTTTATTATAGTTGCGGCGGGGTCCGGGAGTGACGGTTTAGGAGGTAATACATTTATTTAGTTGCGGCGGTGTAGGGGGGGCATATTAGGGGTGTTTAGACTCGGGGTACATGTTAGGGTGTTAGGTGTAGACAACTACCATAGGAATCAATGGGATGTCGGGCAGCGGCGAACATGAACTTTCGCTATGGTCAGACTCCCATTGATTCCTATGGGATCCGCCGCCTCCAGGGCGGCGGATTGAAAACCAGGTACGCTGGGCCAGAAAAGTGTCGAGCATACCTGCTAGTTTCTTGATAACTAGCAAAAGTAGTCAGATTGTGCCGAACTTATGTTCGGAACATCTGGAGTGACGTAAGAATCGATCTGTGTCGGACTGAGTCCGGCGGATCGAAGCTTACGTCACTAAATTCTACTTTTGCCAGTGTGTAGGGCTTGATAACTAAGGCGAATCAGCCTCGCCACAAATACGCTGCGGAATTCCAGCGTATTTGAGGTTGACGGCTTGTTAACTAGAGGCCTATATGTCTCTAAAAGTGAAATTATTATTAATGAAAACCAGAATTTGAAAATGAACTTAAAAGGACACTGAACCCAAATCTTTTCTTTCATGATTCAGATAGAGCATGCAATTTTAAGCAACTTTCTAGTTTACTCCTATTATCAAATTCTCTTCATTCTCTTGGTATGTTTATTTGAAAGGTAAGAATATAAGTTTAGATGCCGGCCCATTTTTGGTGAACAACCTGGGTTGTCCTTGCTGATTGGACAGAACCAATAAAAAAAAAGTGCTGTCCATTGTCTGAACCAAAAAATTGTCTGGCTTCTTAGCTTAGATGCCTTCTTTTTCAAATAAAGATAGCAAGAGAATGAAGAAAAATTGATAATAGAAGTAATTTAGAAAGTTGCTTAAAATTGCTTGCTCTATCTGAATCATGAAAGAAAAAAATTGGGTTTAGTGTCCCTTTAAGATGAATTTGATGCTTTTGTTTATGTGAATGTTTTAAGCATTTACAAGTCTGTAGAGAAGATCATATGCATAAAGATTTTGTTTTGAATCAGTTCACATTTGCACAATGCAGCTAATAATTTACATGTAGTGATTAGAAAATGGAAAAATACTGTAGAAACTATTAAGAGGTCACAAACTTGTAATGTATATTTAATGGGTTTGAATCTCTTTTTTATTAATATTTAAGTATCAGAGGTTTTACTGAAATGTTCTCAACTTTTAAAGATACTCACTACAGTTTAGAGTAATTACCTTCTTTTGAAGATGTTAATAGCTAACATGCCCTTAACACTTTACTGGGTTATTAAAGGGACAGTCCACACCAGAATTTTTATTGTTTTAAAAGATAGATAATCCCTTTATTACCCATTCCCCAGTTTTGCATAACCAACGCAGTTATATTAATATACTTTTAACCTCTGTGATTATCTTGTATCTAAGCTTCTGCAAACTGCCCCTTTATTTCAGTTCTATTGACAGACTTGCAGTTTAGCCAATCAGTGCCTGCTCCCAGATAACTTCACGTGCACGAGCACAGTGTTATCTATATGAAATACGTGTACTAACACCCTCTAGTGGTGAAAAACTGTTAAAATGCATTCTGAAAAGAGGTGGCCTTTAAGGTCTAAGAAATTAGCATATGAACCTCCTAGGTTAAGCTTTCAACTAAGAATACCAAGAGAACAAAGCAAAATTGGTGATAAAAGTAAATTGGAAGACCATAAATGCCACAGCTATAGAGTATTAACACAGGAAGAAAACTGGGACATGGTGATACAAAATTTGAGGTTGTGAGTTCAGTACAGAGCTGAGGAACTGTAGCGGATCTGCCTGCCACACACTGAAGCGCCATTTTGAGGGTTGGTGCACAGCTGCCCGACATGGAGATACAAATCCCATATGCCGCTATCAGGGATTTACTGGAGGAGCATGGGAGGAGGATGCTTGACAGACTCGATGCTTTTATTGACACACTGCAAGTGGCGAGAATGCACCGCGTTACCGCTATAGAGGAACGCGGTGCAGCACCGGAGTCACAGTGTAGCGCAGAATCTGCAGCTCTCCAGACACCTCTCCATCACTGATGCTTGTGGGTGAGGGCCTTGAGATGGGGCTCCGTTTTGCTTCTGCCACCACAGACACCTTGCACGCCGAGCAGGAAATGCAGCATGGCCACTTGCACATGGGGGCAGGCTTTGTACAGCAATACAGCGCTCACACTTTGCTATGCTCGCTCCTCTCTGCTACCAGCTCTGTGGATTCGATGCGGCGAGTCTGCTGGAAGTGGTGCACGGGCCCTCAGAAGCACCGGGCCATGAGCTACCACTTTCCTTGGGACCCACGAGCTGTTTATACTTGTCTAAGGGCTGAGGGTTTTGCTCGCATGCAAACGGGTTAGACAGATCCTACTAGCAGAACTTATAAGTATCTAAGCAGTTTTATTGAGACTACGGGGCCTAATACACGGTAAAATCTCTATGTAGTTTGACCACTTCTCCTGCTTCATGATGGCAATACCGCCTGAAACTCTCTCTGGGAGACCTTAAAATGTATTTATTGTTGCTGCATGAGATTGGGACTTGTCACTTAGGCTGCGGCCGCTGGATAGGACTAGATGTCATTACCCTGTGATTGCATATCTACCCGGACTCATAATATTGCTGTTTAGTAACATTCCGTCTCCTACTTATCTCCTGTCAAGATGTATGATGTATTTCTCTTGTTTTTTCTCTGGGTCTTGTGCGACTATTATGAGCTGTATACTTTAGGTAGAGCCATTCTCACATGATGAAAGTAGCCTATAGACATATTCTCAGTTAAGACTTCTTCAACACTCTCATGTCAATTTTAGAGTCTATTTCACCGCTGCTTAATGGCAATGCAGCTGCAAGAATTTAATTATGCTCACTATGCAGTTGTAATGGGCTGCGGTCATGCTGTCACGCCTATTGATTTTAACCACTAGTGCAAGTAAATGTATCTTTCAGTGAGTTTAACAAGTTAATACTCCTATGTGAATAGTTATATTGCTATAATAGCCCTAGGGCCTGAAATATAGATTTGTAACTTATTAGTATGCCTGCTACAACGTACTAAATATTTCCTTAGATATGCACAGTGTTTAATCATACTAACCTCTTAGCCATTTGCTACACATTAAGCTGACTGCTTGAGATACCCAGGTCAGCCACGAGTAGCTATATTCTCTAGGATAGGCCTGCTATACATTGTGAGGTCTGCTTAGATAGGTATTTATCCTATGTTTAAGCTGTTTGCAAACTACTGTCTGACCCCTAGGATAACAAGGAGAGGCACACACTCAAATAATCTAAAGCAAATGACATGCTATTGACTGATCCCTCTTGATATATATGTTTAGAGGCTGTGTATACCCACATTTTTAATCCCAGTACGGGAATGACTCCGTAATTTCCCTCTTACATTTCCCCCCCATCCCCGTTTGGCAGAATTATGTAGTCTCTGCCCTGTCCAAGAAGTCACTGCGGCTTCTTGGCCCTAATAACAAGAATAACACCGTTATATCTACATATATACTCCTTCCTACATATAACCTGTTAGATGTTGCTATTTTGTTTTATTTAATCTTTAATCTAAGGTAGCACCAACATAAGATTGTTTGCTGGTCTCCCTTATGTGACCTAGACTGGCACTGTTGTTTCTTGAGCCTAAATATGATCAACTTGTATTTTTATACTGTCTAATTTCTGTACATGACATTGTCCTACATTATGTAATGTTTAGTATTTTCCAAAAAATTTTAAGCGGGTTTAGTTTGAATTTGCAGTTTTCTTAACTCTCAATATGGTATTATAGTGGTAATGAGAAACCTACAATATATATATACGTTGTTCAAGTAGAATCAGATTGGGCTTGAAATCTTCTCAATGTACACTCAATTAGGAAGACTCTCTGGAATCCCGTGACATGTCTTCAGATAAGCCCCAGTTATCAGATCCCAAGACTGGATCTCTATTATACAGAAGACACTAGCGACCTTAATCATTAAAATAGAGGCTTTGATGAGGGATAATATTGTGCCCTGGTTAACACATTGTTGAATGTTATCTTATTGTATGTGACTATAGCCCTGTATTATTGCTCTTGGGATGTTATCCTTCACTCTGTGACTGTTGTACTTGTTTTTTTTTTTTTGCCTCAATAAAAATATTTAAAAAAAAAAAAAAAAAAGTAAATTGGAAAATTGTTTAAAATTACATGCCCTATCTGAATCATGAACGTTTATTTTGGCCTAGACTGTCCCTTTAAAGTCAGGAAATTATTGGCAATTAAGCATATGGATATTATTATCTTAGATAAACACATAAAAGCAGAATACATTCCACATTTAAACTTTTTAATTGGTGGGAATTCATATTTATGAAGTCCTGGGTGAGATGACATGCAGTGGGTACAGAGTTTCACATTTCTATTAATCATGAACTAAACACTCAGGAATCAGGAATAGTGATGTCGAGAATAGTTCGCCGGCGAATAGTTCCCGGCGAACATAGCATGTTCGCGTTCGCCGCGGCGGGCGAACATATGCGATGTTCGATTCGCCCCCTATTCTTCATCATTGAGTAAACTTTGACCCTTTACCTCACAGTCAGAAGACACATTACAGCCAATCAGCGGCAGACACTCCCTCCCAGACCCTCCCACCTCCTGGACAGCATCCATTTTAGATTCATTTGGAAGCTGCATTCTTAGTGAAAGGAGGGACAGTGTAGCTGCTGCTGATTTAATAGGGAAATTGATAGCTAGGCTTGTGAAATCAGTGTCCACTACAGTCCTGAAGGACTCATCTGATCTCTGCTGTAAGGACAGCACCCCAAAAAGCCCTTTTTAGGGCTAGAACATCAGTCTGCTTTTTTTTCCCTGTGCAATCTAATTGCAGTTGCCTGCCTGCCAGCGTGTGTGTCACGCTCACAGCGTATACTGTGCCCACTTGCCCAGTGCCACCACTCATATCTGGTGTAACAGTAGTGTAGATTTAAAAAAACAACACTTTTTTGACTGTGTTAAATAATAGCAGTCAGTTTGCTTCACACGTGTGCGTTTCAGGGCCTGCCTGCCAGGGCACAGTGTCACCCCAGTGCAACTTATATCTGGTGTAACAGTAGTGTGGATTTAAAAAAAACAACACTTTTTTGACTGTGTTAAATAATAGCAGTCAGTTTCCTTCACACGTGTGCGTTTCAGGGCCTGCCTGCCAGGGCACAGTGTCACCCCAGTGCAACTCATATCTGGTGTAACAGTAGTGTAGATTTAAAAAAAAACAACACTTTTTTGACTGTGTTAAATAATAGCAGTCAGTTTCTTTCACACGTGTGCGTTTTAGGGCCTGCCTGCCAGGGCACAGTGTCACCCCAGTGCAACTCATATCTGGTGTAACAGTAGTGTAGATTTAAAAAAAACAAAAAACACTTTTTTGACTGTGTTAAATAATAGCAGTCAGTTTCCTTCACACGTGTGCGTTTCAGTGCCTGCCAGGGCACAGTGTCACACCAGTGCAACTCATATCTGGTGTAACAGTAGTGTACATTTAAAAAAAACAACACTTTTTTGACTGCGTTAAATAATAACTGTCAGTTTCCTTCACACGTGTGCGTTTCAGGGCCTGCCTGCCAGGGCACAGTGTCACCCCAGTGCAACTCATATCTTGTGTAACAGTAGTGCAGATTTAAAAAAAACAACACTTTTTTGACTGCGTTAAATAATAACAGTCAGTTTCCTTCACACGTGTGCGTTTCAGTGCCTGCCAGGGCACAGTGTCACACCAGTGCAACTCATATCTGGTGTAACAGTAGTGTACATTTAAAAAAATAAATAAAATTTTGACTGTAATAGATTGAATAGCAGTTAGTTGTCTGCAAGCGTGTGTGTCAGGCCTACAGCGTCTACTCTGCCAACTTCTGCCAGTGCACAGTGCTACTCATATCTGTTGTCACAGTAGCTTGCACGCATAGTACCACCAATCGAAAAAAAAATGACAGGCAGAGGCAGGCCACCCCGCAGGCGCCGTCGTGTTCGTGGTGCTGTGATTCCCTTTGGCCCTAGAATAATGCCCAGTGTTCAGAGGCCACGTACCCCGAACTCGAACAATTCTGAGGACATAGTTGACTGGCTAACACAGGACACCCAATCTTCTACACCTTCCGCTCGGAACCTTGACGCACCATCCTCCTCCAGCTTAGCTTCGGGCACCTCTCAAGTTACCACTCGCCCGCCTGCCGCCACCACCAACACTAGCACCACAGCCGCTTCACTTGATCTGTCAGAGGAGTTATTTACACATCATTTGGAAGAAATGAGTGATGCACAACCATTATTGCCAGAGGATGTAGATAACAGGGATATGTCTCAGTCAGGCAGCATTACATACATGGACGTACGGTGTGATGATGATGATGTTGTACCCGCTGCGGTAGTTTGGTCTGTCACTGTGAAGCGGGCGCAACCCTTACACTACCTGATCGATACAACATCATACCTGATGTTTTAAAGCACGTTATTCCAAACAATTTAGGAATGTTAGGTGATTTATGCCCTTTATGGCTTAAAACCAGACTCTGCCTCAACTATGTAATTTTCCATGGGAGTTTTGCCATGGATCCCCCTCCGGCATGCCACAGTCCAGGTGTTAGTCCCCTTGAAACAACTTTTCCATCACTATTGTGGCCAGAACGAGTCCCTGTGGGTTTGAAAATTCGCCTGCCCATTGAAGTCAATGGGGGTTCGCCCAGTTCGCCCGTTCGCGAACCTTTGGGGAAGTTCGCGTTCGCTGTTCGTGAACCCAAATGTTTAGGTTTGTGACATCACTAATCAGGAACATTGCACTGCCATGGTCCAATAATAAAATGGAGCCCATCAACTAATTCTAAGCCCAACCAGAGTTAGGTGTAGGGTGACCATATCGTCGCTTTAAAAAGGGACGGATATGAAAAATACATATGTCAGGGTTCTTATTCAAAACATTTCTTTAAACAGCCCTGAAAATATGTATTTTTATGTGTCCCATAAAGCGCATTCTCACTTCAATGCACAGCTGCCAGGGTGCCAACGGTTCAAAACTATATATATGTGTGTGTGTATGTATGTATGTATGTATATATTTATTTATTGTTGGCAGTAAGACTACCTAGATGTGTTGTAATTTTCTCTGCAACTCCAGTAACAAATGGTGCAGGTGCAGTATTTACCTTCCTGACTAAACTAATACAACATTTTTTAAATTTTTATTGAAGAAATTATGTAATCATTCACAGTGCAGGCTGGAAAAAAGTAAGTGGACCTCTGTGTTAACAACTTCAATAAAAGCTTATAGTCTGTATGCTATTAATAAATACAAAGAACATATTCTGCTATGTTCAGAACATTGGAATGTGAAATATTTACAGTAAATACATAGTTTAATCCTTCATTAAATATGAATATTGCATAAATATCTTGAAAACAGAAAACAAGCGCAACCCAGATTCAAAGTATACTTTGATTCTGGGTTGCGCTTGTGTTCTGTTTTCCAGATATCTACTTTAAGGAGAAACACCAATGG
The DNA here is from genome assembly GCF_027579735.1 of Bombina bombina. NCBI lineage: Eukaryota > Metazoa > Chordata > Amphibia > Anura > Bombinatoridae > Bombina > Bombina bombina. The sequence goes on from NC_069503.1 coordinate 263,447,199, forward strand.
TACGTTTTTAATTCAAGCAGCACTACCGGATTCCAAGTTTTCTATCACCATCAAGAAGAGACTGTGTGGGATTTATTGCTGGGAACTTACCCTATTCACAAATATTCAGAATTTCTTAGTTAGTGACTGTTTATTTGATAATAGCGGTCTATGAAGATGCTGGTTTGTTTAACTCTTATTTGTTCTTCGTTTTTTCTGCATTTTGTCTGCATATTGTGTGCTATAAGCACTAATTCATCTATATTGGTATACTGGTTATCAGACATCTTTTAGCACTGGGTGTTGCTAGGTACCTTTATAGTTTTGTGTTTATTTATTTTTTTATCTCTGGTTCCATTTCAGCGCTGATTATTTTGGTGTTACTATTGCATAAATATGCTTTTATATGGGTTCATCTACTTAAAGGGACAGTCTACTCCAGAATTTTTATTGTTTAAAAAAGTAAATAATTCCTTTATTATCCATTCCCCACTCGTAATTTGGCCCTTTGTAAGTATGATCTGTGTGTTGATACATGTCACTGTATGACTTGATTACTAGTCTGTATCTTTTGCTCCCCTTTCTATCTTAACCTTTTATAGTCTGTAGGCTTACAAATATAGATCTTTTTTTCAGTCCTTTCAAGATTGTTAGTGGATGATGCTGTTCTAGCAACAACCAATGGAGATGATGAGAATGATGGAGAGGTAGAAATAATAGGTGGAAACTGCTGGCATACAACTGGGGAGAAACTTGCACTGCTGTCAGCTGTACCTGTTCTCTGTAGCGGATTCTCCTCGTCCACTATCTCCTCAGGCTTGTAATCCTGTTCCTCTTGGCCTCATCCATGGAAAGCATCTACTTATTTAAACTTCTAAACATATTACTAAACTAATAAAATAATTTCTCCTTGTATTATAAAGAGCTAAACAGACATCATATATGTTAGATTATCTTATCTTAGATATTAGTGTGAAACCTTGTTTACAATCTTTGTAAATATGTCCTTGATTATTATAGATCTGCACATCCAAACATTTAAATTTTTCTAAACTCCATTTCGCCACTATCTAATTGGGCTAGGTGAACTATTCAGCTTAGTGAAAAATAATGAGGTCTATGCTTCCACCCTTATCCACGGGTTTAAGAAAAATGTCTTTATTACTATCAAGAGCTGCCCAATCCATCTGTGTAAACTATATTTTGTCCTTGTTCGGCATTTCTATTAGTTGACTCAGAAATCTTTCTACAATTTAGGGGCACTGCCATGGTCTCAAACGTGGCCCCTAGTTACACAAATGCATACATGCATAGCTAAGAGCAACAGTTTATCTTTGGCCATCCCCTTTTCAAAAAAATATGGAAGACAGTATAACAGTTTTATAGATTATGTGTTTTACCTTGTGGACAGGTAGTAAAGAGACTTTGACATTTTTCACTGAGCTGAACAGTTCACCTAGCCCAATTAGGGTTGTGGCAAAATAGAGTTGAAAAAATTTGAATTTTTGGAGATCTATAAGAATCAAGAATGTATAGGCTATAGACTATACAGGAAACCCACTGACAGGAACACACTAGTAGACATTATAGTTACCACCCAAGGCATCTGTTGAACTCTATGCCCAGAGTGCAGATGTTAAGAGAAATATTGAAGAGATGAAGGTGGCAGTGAGTTCCATGTGGAGAGATTCATACAGAGGGGTTACCCAAGACAATTGGTTCAGGAGAGTCAGCAACAGGTTCTAGCACCCACATTGGATACACAAATTGGGCAACAGGACAGGAGGGATTGGTTACATTTTAACATAGTAACATAGGAGATGAGGTTGAAAAAAGACAGAAGTCCATGGAGTTCAACCTATACAAATCTTAACATACCTAAATAAAAACTCCAGTTGAGCTTAAATTAATCCCATTAAAAATGGTGACCCATTTAATACAAGCAATCATATCCCTGAGTTCTATTTTTAGCCAGGAATGTATCTAAACCATTTCAACTGATTTGTAACTGATTATACCACAGATGTGTGGAAATTAAGAAAAGCGGTGTTAGATACCTGGAATATATTGTGTGCTGAGGACAGACTGCCATCTTGTCTAAGGCAACCACCAATATTCTCATATAAAAAGGGGAGGAGCCTGGTTAGTACAGACCCCAACGATAGGTATGAGGTGAAAAGTACTCACTTCCTCATTAGGAAACCTGGTGTTAACAAATGCTTCATGTGTATGACCTGCAATAGTTTGACCCTAGGGGATACCTTTGCCCACACTAGATCATGTAAAAAGTATAAGATCAAGCAGACACTTAATTGTAAATCTAAATATGTTGTGTACTTAATGAAATGTTCCTGTGGGAGCTCCTACGTGGGTAAAGCAAAATGCATGCTAAAGGAGAGGATGGTCGTACACAGGTCTAGCATTAGCGCAGCATTAGAAACTAGTTACTGGCTGATCAGTTTTTCCAAACATTTCCTGGAATTCAGACACCCCACATCAAGTATAAGATGTGTCCCGAAAGACCAGATTCCACATTAGGTCAAAGAAGGGGAGATACAAATGGTGCTACTCCACAAAGAGGCTAGTTAAATCTATGAATTAAATACAGTGCATTCCAAGGGGTTTAACACATATCTCTCCTTAGCATGTTTTCTTTAATTTAGATAGGATGAATGTATACTCAAAATAATTTTAGCTATATTGTTTTTGGAATGTATAACAGTAGTGTGGGATATAACCTATGCTGACATTATCCTATTTCCTCTCTTCTAGCAAGCCCACTAGAAATAAAGAAATGAAAGCAAAGATGGTATAAAAGAAATGTCCTCTAGGTGGTGAAAAAAGGCTGGCTGTGGAGAGAGGTTGGATTATTGTGTCAGCAGTGGGATACTGGCATGGAACTTTAAAGCTCAGGGCATTTAAGTGATTTTGTTTGTGTATATGGTACCTTGACAAAGGCCCAAGCTAGGGCTGAAACTTTGGTCATGTTTATGATTAATTTTGTGATGAATGGAAAACTGTATAATTATGGCATAATGAATTGAAAAGCAATAAAATATTGATGAATATAGCATATTGGAAGTCTTGTTTATATGATGATTGATGACTTCTAATACAAGAAGAAACAGAGTGCTTATCCATAAAGAATTGGTATATATGTATATATGTATATATATATATATATATATATATTTTTTAATATAGGACGTTTGCTACAGTGAGATTGCAAACATTATAAGTAAAACACAATTGCGCAATCACGATCCCAATATGAATATTGCAAACAAGCAATTGCTTGTTCTTGATATAATAGAAATATGAATACTGAGAACGCACAATCGCAATCTTAAAATTAGTAAAATAAAACACTTTAGAAAATGTGTACAATAATGCTTACAGCTGACTTACATATTCTAACATAGTTATACTATATAATACATATACACCCTGTGCTCCTATAGGTGTATTATTTATATGTTTAATTAACTCTTGTATTTTAGGAACAGCGGTTTAGTTTCTGTTGACACACGTAAATTGTATTGTCATTCAATACTGTGTAAAGGCATTCTTACATTACATCTTTGATGTAGGGGGCAATGCTGCTTTGAATATATCACCAATATCAGAGAAGAATCTTCACCCACTGAAATGTATGGGAAAATGCCTCTCGCAAATTCTGCCTTTAAATAGTACTGTCAGCCTTAGTTTAGTAGTAAAAAGGGATTCCAACTAGGACGCTGCTAAGCACTCAGTGCCCGGACCTACGTAGGCAAACTGATTATAAAACCTTTATCTACAAATTTAAAATAAGGAAAATGTTTAAAATATAGGAGTTGTAGTGTTTTACAGTAATACATTCCTGTAATAAATTGGTGATAATATGATGCCTTTGAGTATTTATTCTAATGATATACAGGAACAAATATTATGGGAGCAATTGAAAGAAAGTGTATAGGTCTTGCAAGGCAATGTTTGTGAATCAATAGTAGGGTGCTACATAAATATATTTATTATGATAGCCTGCATATCTATAATCAAGCTACTGAAGTTCAAATAATATAGTTGAATTTATTAAGCTCCTAGACAATATAAGGAGCAGAACAGTTGAATATTTATCACTGAAGTTGCTACAATGTATGTGTGCTCTGTTTTAAAGAAAGTTGTGCATGCTCACATGCACACACGTTATAAGGAACAGTGATAACAATAATAATACTATTGGAAACCCATTATATATAAAAATAGAGAGACATATTTATTTATTCAACAAATACAGAGACAAATAAATGACAGCTATGTGCCCAAGTGACACATTAGAGGTATAGACCCTGCAGCCTCTTTTTGCCAGCTACATGTCCAAGTTAGAGTTCAGGTCACATATATTTATGACCCCTGCATCCCCATAACGCAAGCTGTTTGCTCAAATGTCCCTGCAGCTCCCATTAGGCCTGCTAGAGACCTATATGGAGCCTTTGATTAAAATTCATGGTCCTTGCAGCACACTTTATGAAAGTTGTATCTTATCAAGAAATACCACAACAAATTATAATAGTTAAATGCGCCCCAAATTAACAAAACACTGTAACCAAATTCGTTGTCGAGGACCACAGTGTACTTGGACCTACTGCATGACCTCATCTGTGCCTGAACATATACCTTAGTCAGTTATAAGAATGCTCTAGACCCCAATTTTAAAAGCCAGCCCTCAAAACCTTTCTAATAGATTATGTTTCTATCTGCTTTCCTATGTAAAATAGTTACTTAAGTATTATACACTTTGTACAGAACAGTAGAATGTGGTGACATAATATGTTTTTATAATTGTAGATGCAAGTACAATCTGTTAAAATAACAAAATCCTGAATAGAATGTTAGGAATTTGAGATCTTGGGGTAGATTTATCATACCCTGTGCGGAAATGATTCGCTATAGCGAATCATGTCCGCCCTGCATCACTAAATGCCAACAGCATACGCTGTTGCCATTTAACATTGCACAAGCAGTTCTGGTGAACTGCTTGTGCAATGCCACCCCCTGCAGATTTGTGGCCAATCAGTCGCTTGCAGGGGGTGTCAATTTACCTGATCGTATGTGATCAGGGGGAGTGCTGTCTTCCGCCCCAGAGCTGGCGGACGAGTTAAGGAGTAGCGGCATTAAGACCGCTGCACCTTAACTCCTGTTTCTGGCGAGTCTGAAGGCTTGCACGGAAACAGCAGCATTAGGAGCCATACGGGGCTTAATAAATCGGCCCCTTAGTTTTCAGTGGAGAGAAAGCTGTCAGCATTGTTCATCTAGAGACAACATTTCTGATATATTGGTGTCTTATTTATTTTAAAAAAAAAAGATATTAATCTCTCAAAGAATGCACAGAATGAAACAGAACACAATTATGAAAACAATGTATTAAACGTTACTTTATCAGCCCTTAGCATAAGCTTCATAGTTTAATTTTATGTTCATAAATTGCTAACAGTAAGAGGCAAAGCCATCCAAGAATCAGTCCTGTATTTTGCAGGAAAAACATCAACCATGGCCGTTGAGTCTGAATATGAGTCATTTCAGGAAGCTGGAAAAAGAAAAAGACAAATATGAATCATTTACAGTAAAGGTTGAGAACAGGCAGACATTTAGATTCAAAGGGCATTAAAGTCCCTCTGTATCAACAATGCTGTTCATGTCATAGTGATTATAAAATGTAGAAAATAAACAAACTTTTCTTGCTTCACTACAGAACACTTCAGTTATACAGCTGTATAAATTCTACCAATGAGTTGCATGCAATGAGAATTAAGTACTATGACTACGATATACTTCAAACCTCTAAACGTCTGATCTTGTGGGATTTGTCACAATTTAGGGCCTGCCTGCTGCTCCTTCTACATCTTAACCAATCAGGGCTGGTTTCCAGTGAGCAGATTCAGTCACCGCCAATGACAAACTGACTTAGCTCCACCCCTCATTTTGCAACGCCGCCCACAAAACACTGATGGGCCACAAGCCCCCCTTATCTCTCTATCCCAGAACACCTCTAGGAAATGTTGGGAGGTCATGCTGCTGGTATCTCAAAGGGTGTTATGATTTCTTTACTAATTACTATAAAAAAAATTACATTGTTGATTGTCCGAAAATAAGCTACTGATATTGATATCAATTTTTTTTTAATCTAAATATATAGGGAGATTAAATGATTAGCAAATGTAAATAACAAGAAGTAAAGCCAAGTTAGCCATAAAAAGAAAAATAAGAGCTAGAAGTGTTTGTGTTTTTTTATGCCTATATAAAGGTCTATGTTGGGTTAAATAACAAGTAACTAAATACTAATACATCGATGCTCAAATAAGCAGCTTTGCCTTCATTTATTTTTTGACTAATCTCCCTCTTCTTTCTTTAGAGAGAGATAAAACATACAAAGAGAAGCTCACTCTCAGGAACAAACAACCAGCTCAATAACATTGCTAGCTTGTTCTATGGTGATTTACCACCTGGGTGCAGCTTATTTTTAGCCCAGTAATGCTTTTCTCAGAGTAGAACTTTACTGTAGTATATCTTTCTGATCCGGCCTATTAAGTTCAGGCCAGCTCCGAAATACTAAGCAATTCCTCTCTGAACAAGACATGACAACCCCAGACCATCGAAAGCAAAATAATTGTGATGTTCTAGTAACAACACATTAATGTGTAGAGGGGTGTTAAATATATAATACATTTATTTACAATATAGACCAGCACTCCCAAACGTTTTTTTCAGCTTCTAGGGTGCTCTTTAAACAGTCTCATCTAAACCCCACAAAATATCAAGGCACTCTCCGGTATTGAAAGCAAATAATCCACTTTAATGTGACGTTTCGGGGTTTTAACCCCTTCCTCAGACCATGAAAGACATGATAATAAAACAGACTTACCCCCATATATACCCACACCGTGTTAACTCATCCTCAGCGTGTGTATAAGATTTTTCTCCTACTTGCGTAACGTTAGTTATACACACATCAGCATAACAATATACCACATCAACTGATTGGATTACCTCATATGCCTGACATGCTTTATGAGTGACCTAGAATTTATTTTAAAGGCTTAACGCACGTACAGCAGTAGGGTACTATATAATAGCCCCACACAGCTGACAGTATTCAGCACTATTAGCGTACATCTCACCATCTAGTTAACACTCATCCCGTTGTCAGTACTTGACCAAACGTACCTGTCCTCATTATGCTCAGTTATTCAATCTCACTAATAGCCCAATCCCAATCAGAAACCACCTGGAATGATCGTATTTAGTATATAGTAGGGCTGCAACTAACGATTATTTTCATAACCGATTAATCGGCCGATTATTTTTTTCGATTAATCGACTAATCGGATAAAAAGAGAATCAATAATAGTTTTCTATGTTTTAAATAAAATACACATAATGAGTGTTACAAATATAAACTTCAGACGAAAACTTTACATTAACACAACTGTTTCTTCAATTTTTAAGCAGCAGAGCACAGTTTTATTATTCAACAAAACCAAACCACAAACTGTTTGAAAAGAGGTAGAACTAGAAAGAGTTAGACTATCACTGTTAATAACATTCTGTTATTCACTCTTTCAGAAACTTTGCATTGAAATGCAAACATCTCAACATGTCCACATGCTTCTGGCTAAGGCTGGTTCTCTGTTTGCAGCTATATTTCCTGCAGCAGAGAAAAGGCTGTTGAGGTGTATAAGTAGGGTTTTGCCAATTTCACCAAAGTGTGATATTTATATTTGTTAGCTCTTCACCAATGCTAAGTGTTTTCTACCTTGGCAAGGGACCTCTCAATAAAGTAACCCTTGACTTCATTCTAGCATAAAAATATCTTGAATATCTATATGCAATGGTAAATAACCAGCTATAAGTTTAGGGGAAATATCTAGTCCGCTCTAAAAATAATGAATATATACTTATAAAGGTTGAATCTGGTACATATCATAATTTATTAAAAATATAAAAAAACAATAAAAAACAAAATCAGAAGCGCTAAGGACTGTATATCAATAACAGGAAAAAGCCTTACACATTTATTTATACAGTACATATAATCAGCAATAGCAAGCAATATGCTAATAATTGTGCAAACAGATAATAGTGCACATCAATTTAAATAACTCCCATCAAACTAGGGGCAAGGTGTAAACAACAAGCTTGGCACTATATCATGAAAAGCATAGTTCCAAATCACCAGATTTAATATAAACAATCCAAATGATGACTATTTTATCTGGGTTGCACATAAGCCAGGGGTAGTTATAAACGTATACTGTCCTGAAAAAGTGAAAAGTAGACGTCCTTTAGGCTAAGGACATAACCATAGAACACAATACCATATGCAGGAGTTCATTGGAGTGAAGCAGCTGGTGTTGTGCACAGACCAACTAATTGCAAACCAACTAATCGATTAATCGATTATGAGATTCGTTGACAACTATTTTCATAATAGATTATTATCGATTATGACGATTAGTTGTTGCAGCTCTAGTATATAGCTGTAACGCAAGAGATCACTTCTCAGCTAACTAAGTACACTTTCAAAGTGCATGTTGATTCTTAAATCAGAAGCTACCCACCATGGAATATTGAGATAAGATCCTAAACCAGAGTATACAGGGGCATTATATCATATTAGTATTTACTGCTAAAGTATGATCCTCTTCTTACCACATAATACATGGACCTTCTTACTAAGGGGACTATTGCAGATCCCATAATTACCCAGATATTAAATGGGTATGAACATAAATAACGTTACAGTGTTCCAAGATCAATATTAATGCATAAGGTAATCATTCAATACTACGTATCGGTTAAATATATATAAGCATTAATATGATTAAACCATCCATCTGAATACATTGGGTGTCAGTGGCACACCTGTAAAGCCTAGGCATGTAAATATATTGCATTGTAAATATTACATTATTATTAGCTTATCCACTAGCTAGAACACACATTTACATATTTAACCATCAGTATATAAATCCTATAGGAAACATTGTAAGTCCATATTGGTATTAAGTCCTCTAGGTACGAAAGTCTGAAGTGAGAAGATCCATCTGCTCTCTTTCTGTAGTAAGAGTCTTGCTCTATCCCCACCCCTAGATAGTGGTGGGACATGATCGATGATCATATATTTGAGTTCAGATGCAGAATGTTTGGCCATCAGCAAGTGCTTAGCGACCGGTTGATCTGCTTTGCCCATTTCTAGGGCACTTCTTATTGCACATCTGTGGTTGGCCATGCGGGTCCTAAGATCATCATTAGTTTTACCTACATAGTATTTCCCACAGCTACAGTGTAATAAATACACTACATACCTGGTAGTACAGGTTAACCGAAACCTGATGTTGAACCTCTTATTGGTCCAGGGATGTGTAAAGAATTTCCCTTGTGTTAGGTCATTGCAGGTTGTGCACCCGCTACATCTGAAGCATCCAATTTTCGTTTTTTCACAGCCAGGTTCCTGGGTTATAGCTGGCCTTGAAGTCTGGTCTCATTAGGATATCCTGTAGTAATCTTCCCCTCTTAAACCCTATCCGTGGGGCCTCGTAATTGTAGAGTTGGGGATGTTTGTCATTCTTGACTGTTTCACAGTTTTTTCTCAGGATCATCTGCGTTTCCCATTTGTCAGGGGTAAATGTGGTTACTAAAGTTAGTCTCTTCTCGTCAGTTATGTTTGGTAATTTATTTTCTATGGCCTCATCCTGGGTTAATTCCTCTAATTCTGTCATAGTGAATTGCAGATTCTTCTCATAGTACCCCCTTTTTCTGAATCTCTCATTCATGTCTAATAGCTGTTCTTTTCTTAGAGTGCTCACAGAGTTATTCCTTATCACCCTTTTGAGTTGTGATTTTGGCAGAGCTCGTTTCATGGCAGGTGGATGACAATTATCTACTCTAAGCAGAGAGTTTCTATCTGTCTCTTTGCTGTATAAGGTGGTCTTCAAGTGTTGTTCTTTCTTAAAGATTCTGAGATCCAGAAAATCTATGCTTGAATTTGAAGTTGTCATCTTGAATTTTAGATTATCAGTATTTTGATTCAGGGTATTGAACCATTCATCCAGTTCCCTTGTGTCCCTGACCAAATCAGGAACAGATCATCTATGTACCGTCAAAATGATCGGATCCTGTGATCCTTGAAACAGTCAGTTTTTAGATCTTCAAATTCAGACATATTTATTTATTTATAAAATATTTTACCAGGAAGGATACATTGAGATTTCTCTCGTTTTCAAGTATGTCCTGGGTCCACAAAACATTGCATTGATACAATAGGGTACAATAAAATTCAAAAACAATAATAATACACAATAGATGCAAAATTTTTACATAGAACAGGTAAGAAATATATAATCAACCATGACAGGTGCATTCTGTTTTGAGATATGTAGAGAGGGATCTCTTAAAGGATATTAGGCTTGGGGAAGATTTGAAAGTGTGTGGGAGGTCATTCCATAACTGTGGCGCTCGGTAGGAAAAGGAGGATCGAGCTGCTTTCTTTTTGTATTGAGGCAAGCTAAATAATGTGCTGGTACTGGATCGGAGGTTATAGGAGGATGGAAATAGCCAGGGAGAGCATTCAGCTCAGGTAGGGTGGGAGCTTCCTAGAAAGGCCCTTAAACACAAGGCAGGAAAGATGGAAGGTGCGTCTGGATTCAAGTGTCAGCCAGTTTAGTTATTTTAGCATGTCACAATGGTGGGTCTTATAGTTACATTGTAGCACAAAGCAGCAGAACGAGTTATACAATGTATTACGTTTATTAAGGTGAGTTTGCGGTGCAGGTGCGTATACTACGTCCCCATAATCCATGATAGGCATCAGCATTTGCTGTACAATCTTCTCCTTTACTGTAGGGCTGAGGCAAGATTTGTTTCTATACAGGGCACCTAATTTTGGATAAAGTTTAGATACAAGCTTTTCTAGGTGGAGGCCAAAAGATAGATTAGGGTCTAAGAACATACCCAAGTATTTGAAAGAGTGGACTGCGGTTAGCGTGCAATTGGATTTTGTTTTGATGCGTAGATGGGGATTTTGTAATTTGTGTAATTTAGGCCCAGTTCCAAAGATCATTGTGACAGTTTTGTCAGTGTTTAGGAAGAGTTTGTTTTTGAGATCCACTTTTCTACCTCTGTGAACTGGTCTTGGAGCACTGCCTCAAGCTGCGGCAGATCAGATTTGTTTGCATAGATTACCGTGTTGTCTGCGTACATGTGTACAGTTGAGGATTTGCAGACATAAGGCAAATCATTTATAAATAATGTGAATAGTAAAGGGCCGAAAATGGAACCTTGGGGAACACCACACGTGACTGGGAGAGGGAGGGAGTCACTGTTAGAAACAGAGACATATTGTGATCGATCCGATACATATGATCTAAACCAGGTTAACGGACGATCAGCAATACGAGAGTTTTTTAGTTTGAGCAGTAGTATGTTGTGGTCCACTGTGTCAAAAGCCTTAGCAAAATCAAGGAAAATAGCTCCAGTTAGGTCTCCTTGTTCCATGCCAGTTTGGATGTCGTTGCAAACTTTTAGGAGGGCAGTTGTAGTGGAGTGATTCGGTCGAAAACCTGATTGATCAGGGGTCAGATAGTTAGAAAGTTGGTAATACTCGCATAATTGCGTATGGACGCATTTTTCTAAGATTTTTGACAATACTGGGAGCAATGATATAGGGCGATAGTTAGAAACCAAGGTTAACTCCCCACTTTTATGAATAGGCACTACTCTTGCAGTTTTCCAGAGTTTAGGTATGTATCCAGACACCAAGGATTTGTTAATTAGGGTTGCGACAGGCTTAGCAATTGCCGGCGCACTGAGCTTCAACAGCATTGCTGGGATTTGATCAGGTCCAGACTGGTTTTTCATTGTTAGATTATTAAGGTGTTTCTTAACGACATTGGTGGGTACAGGTCTAAAATTGAACTTCTCTATATTGGGTCTTTGCTGTTTTAGTGGGGCCTGATCCACATTTGTAGCTTCAGGATGCGTGCCATTTATTAGTTTGTCAATCAGGGTGGTGGAGTATTTGCTACTTCTAAGGGGAGTTGCAGGTTTTGGTTATCCACATTGACAGTGGAGGGTTGGGAGTGGATTGGTGGATTTTGTAAGTTATTTATGAGTTTCCAAAACTTTCTAGGGTTAGATATGTTATTGTTCAGATTTTCACAGAAATTTTGTGCCTTAGCCAATTTTGTTTCTTTAGTGCATATATTTCGCCATTGTCTATATACACAGTATATACACATATAAAGGTTGGCATAGGATGGGGCCACATTTGACCCCATCGACGTTCCAGCAGTCTGTAAGTAATATTTCTGCTCAAATTTGAAGTCATTGAGAGTTAGACAATACTCAAGGAGTTGCAATAATACCTCGGTAGGCGGACCTACGTATGGATAGCGTTTCAGGTGTGTTCGCACTGCTGCTAGCCCCCCATAATGGGGGATCACTGTGTATAAGCTTGTTACATCCAGAGTAACCAGGATGTCATCCTCGGTCATATTCAGCTCTTCTTTGAGTAATTTGATTAATTCAATAGAGTCCAGTAGAAATGAAGGTATATTGTGGACCATAGATTGTAAATAGCTGTCCACAAACTAGCCAGTGTTTGCAATAATGATCCTCTAGCAGAGATGGTTGGGCATCCTGGTGAGTGGGTTGAATCCTTATGGACTTTTGGTAGTGTATAGATAATGGGTTTCATTGGGTGTTCAACAACTAGTCTACTGGACTCTATTGAATTAATCAAATTGCTCAAAGAAGAGCTGAATATGACCGAGGATGACATCCAGGTTACTCTGGATGTAACAAGCTATACACAATGATCCCCCATGACGGGGGGCTAGCCGCAGTGCTAACACACCTGAAACGCTATCCATACATAGGTCCGCCTACTGAGGTATTATTGCAACTCCTTGAGTATTGTCTAACTCTCAACTACTTCAAATTTGAGCAGAGATTACAGACAGCTGGAACGGTGATAGGGTCCAATGTGGCCCCATCCTATGCCAACTTTTATATGTCTGAATTTGAAGATCTAAAAACTAATCTGTTCCTGATTTGGTCAGGGACACAAGGGGATTTGGAGGAATGGTTCAATACCCTGAATCAAACTACTAATAATCTAAAATTCAAGATGACCTTCAAATTCAAGCATAGATTTTCTGGATCTCAGAATCTTTAAGAAAGAACAACACTTGGAGACCTCCTTATACAGCAAAGAGACGTATAGAAACTCTCTGCTTAGAGCAGATAATTGTCATCCACCTGCCTTGAAACAAGCTCTGCCAAAATCACAACTCAAAAGGGTGATAAGGAATAACTCTGTGAGCACTCTAAGAAAAGAACAGCTATTAGACATGAATGAGAGATTCAGAAATAGGGGGTACTATGAGAAGAATCTGCAATCCACTATGACAGAATTAGAGGAATTAACCCAGGATGATGCCTTCAAAAAGAAATTACCAAATGTAACTGACGAGAAGAGACTAACTTTTGTAACCACATTTACCCCTGACAAATGGGAAACGCAGATGAGCCTGAGAAAAAACTGGGAAACAGTCAAGAGTGATAAACATCTCCCACTCTACAAATGTGAGGCCCCACGGATAGGGTATAAGAGGGGAAGATCACTAAGGGATATCCTAATGAGACCAGACTTCAAGGCCAGCTGTAACCCAGGAACCTGGTTGGGAAAACCGAAAATTGGATACTTTAGATGTAGCGGGTGCACAACCTGCAATGACCTAACACAAGGGAAATTCTTTACACATCCCTGGACCAATAAGAGGTTCAACATCAGGTTTCGGTTAACCTGCGCTACCAGGTATGTAGTGTATTTGTTACACTGTAGCTGTGGGAAGTACTATGTAGGTAAAACTAATGATGATCTTAGGACCCGCATGGCCAATCACAGATGTGCAATAAGAAGTGCCCTAGAAACGGGCAAAGCAGATCAGCCGGTCGCTAAGCTCTTCCTGATGGCCAAACATTCTGCATTTGAACTCAAATATATGATCATCGATCATGTCCCACCACTATCTAGGGGTGGGGATAGAGCAAGACTCTTACTACAGAAAGAGAGCAGATGGATCTTCTCACTTCAGACTTTGGTACCTAGAGGACTTAATACCAATATGTACTTACAATGTTTCCTATAGGATTGATATACTGATGGTTAAATATGTAAATGTGTGTTCTAGCTAGTGGATAAGCTATTAATAATGTAATACAGGTGGCCCTCGGTTTACAACGGTTAAATTTGCACCGTTTCAGAATAACAACCTTTTTTTCAATCATGTGACTGCTATTGAAAAGCATTGAGAAGAAGTGCATTGATTAAAATAGCCAGTAGGTGGAGCTGTCCACTTGTGTTGCAGCAAAGATATGCAAGCCAAGCAAGCTGAAATTAATAAGTTTAACCAGACCTGAGCTATCGAGCAGCTTGCAAAAGAACAAGATCTTCCTGTCTATAAATCAGTCCAGATTGGAATGCTTAGAAAGAACTGTTTGCAGAAAAATGCAAGTAAATTCTGTGTTTTGTGATTATTTTATTAGGTTTATAATGCTGTTTAGTATTTAAAGTCTTCATTTCAAAGATTTAAAAATAATGTATGTCAGATCCTTCCTTTTTTCTCTGCTCACTGCCCCTTTAATGAATGCACCTGCCTATTTAAGACACACCTTTGCCTCTCTTCTATGCTGGATTATCTGCAATTCTCAGTGAACTGTGTGTGAAACTGAGCCAATCCGGCTCCACCTAATTTCCCCAGCATCTCAGAGCGGCACTCTCGCTCTCGCTACTAACCGCAGCTTGTACTTTCAGCTTGTCTCAGACCAGTATCGGCTGCTACCCGCTGACGTCATCAGCTACCGCCTGGAGCCATTCTCACACAGCTCCACGCTGCAAGCCGCAAACCTCCGCGGTCTCTCATATAACTTTGCACACCTCTGTTTCCAGGACTGATTAACAGGTCGTATGTTTACCAATACTATTACTTGATACCTTATATCTCATTCGCTTCAGTATCTACCTTGATCAATATCTCACTGAATATCTGGACAGTATTATTGCATGAACCTGAACTTTAATCCTGCCTAATTAGTTTACTGCAGACTACAGTGTTTGTAGGATAAAACTATCTAGCTGGCAAATATTAATACAGATAGGTTAACGTAGCAAAAGTCATATTTTGTTAACCAACCTGTAACACTATACATATTTTTTGTCAATTCCTATAATAATTGCTATAAGAAATCCTGTATGTTTCACTTCCCATAGTGAACAAACAAACAAGAAATATAATTATAACAGTATAATCCAGCATCTAAATACAGGTATAGCACTATGGATATGACAGTAATTGCAAACCAAATTGCCACTTTAACTCAACGTATGGATTCTGTAAATTTAACTCTCAGAGATGTGCAAACTGAAAATCAGGTGCTCAAAGATTGCCTTAGAGATATGTATACTACTAAAACTGCACATTCAGAAGCACATCCTGAACCACAGGTGTCTTTTCCTGACAAGTTTAGTGGTAATAGAGCAATGTTTAAGGAATTTAGAAATGCTTGTCTTTTGATGTTTGAACTAAAACCCAGAACTTATAGCACTGATAGAATTAAGGTGTTGACTTCACCACGGCACCTATTCTTAAATTCCCAGACCCAGATTTACAATTTATTGTAGAGGTTGATGCGTCGGATTATGCTCTGGGGGCAGTGTTGTCACAGAAACAATCTCTTACTGATGTGATGCATCCTGTCGCCTATCTTTCCAGGCTCATGCTACCAGCTGAACGAAATTACCCCATAGGGGAAAAGGAATTACTGGCCATCAAAACTGCATTTGAGCAATGGCGACATCTATTAGAGGGAGCTTTACACCCTATTATCGTTATTACAGATCACAAAAATTTACAATATTTACAACAAAGTAGGACTCTCTCCTCCAGACAACTCCGCTGGAATCTCTATTTCTCACGATTCAATTATCTCATCACCTACAGGCCTGGTAGTCGAAACGGCAAAGCTGACGCCCTCTCCCGCAAAGACATTAGACCGCTTAATGTGGAAACCCCGTCTACAGTTATTCCCTCATCAAACTTTTTAGGTCTACTCGTTCATAAAGATCCTCAGTTCCAGAAAGCTCAAAATCAGGATTCCACAAAACCAACTCATCTTCTGCAAAGAAATCCAGATGGTTTATATTACCATGGTAAACATCTATACATACCACCTCAGTATAGAATTTCTCTTCTACGAGCTCATCATGATTCCCCACTCACGGGACATTTAGGCATACAAAAAACTCTAGAGCTACTTAAGCGTAATTACTGGTGGCCAACTATGCTTTCCTCTGTAGAAGATTATATTTCAAATTGTGGTATTTGTGCCACGTGTAAACCCTCACATCAATCTCCGATGGGACTTCTACAACCATATCCAGTTCCAGAAACCCCTTGGACTCATCTCGCAATGGATTTTATTGTCGATCTACCAAAATCTTTGTCCTACACCTCCATTTTTGTAGTAGTTGATCTACTAACAAAAATGGCGCATTTCATACCAGCTATAGGAGTACCCACTGCACAACAAACTTGCGACTTGTTTATCAGGAATGTTGTTAGATTACATGGGTTGCCTATGGTACTCCTTTCGGACAGAGGATCACAATTCACCTCTCGGTTTTGGAGACATTTATGTAATACTCTACAAGTAACTCAAAAGCTCACAACTTCGTATCATCCACAAACGAATGGACAGGCAGAGCGCACCAATCAGTGGTTGGAGCAGTACCTCCGCTGCTTTTGCTCCAACCAACAGGATCAATGGGCTGACCATCTAGCTCTGGCAGAATTCGCCTACAACAACGCTAAGAATTCTTCAACTGGCTTTAGCCCTTTCTTTCTCAATCATGGACTCCATCCCAGAATCAGCTTCCTTCCTTATGCACCATCTCCCTGTCCTAAAGTCAACGACACTGTGAATGACATCTCCCAGACCTTGTCTGTTGCTCGAGACAACATAAAACATGCACAAGCATCCCATAAACGTTATTATGACTTGCGGCATAAGCCTCAACCTGTCTACCAGGTTGGACAACTAGTCTGGTTGTCAACAAAAAATTTGCGCTTACATACACCCTCCAAGAAAATGAGTAAGCTATTTATAGGTCCTTTTCCTATAATTGCCGTTAGGAATCCAGCTACTGTCACTCTACAACTGCCTCACTCATATAAGTTGCACCCGACTTTCCATGTCTCCCTGGTTAAACCCTGTCTTTCCGACAGATTTACCGTGGATTCTGTTACACATGTTCTTTCCCAGGATTTGGAATATGAGATAGAAGCTATTCTTGACTCCAGGAGGCGAAGGGGTGTTTTGGAATATCTAGTACGATGGAAAGGGTATGATCATTCTGAAGACTCATGGGAACCTGCTACTTCAGTCACGGCCCCCAGGTGTGTCTCACTTTTCCACCGTAGAAATCCGGAAAGACCTTGTCCTTAGAACCCTCGCTGTGGGTGTTCTTGGGGGGGGGATATGTCAGATCCTTCCTTTTTTCTCTGCTCACTGCCCCTTTAATGAATGCACCTGCCTATTTAAGACACACCTTTGCCTCTCTTCTATGCTGGATTATCTGCAATTCTCAGTGAACTGTGTGTGAAACTGAGCCAATCCGGCTCCACCTAATTTCCCCAGCATCTCAGAGCGGCACTCTCGCTCTCGCTACTAACCGCAGCTTGTACTTTCAGCTTGTCTCAGACCAGTATCGGCTGCTACCCGCTGACGTCATCAGCTACCGCCTGGAGCCATTCTCACACAGCTCCACGCTGCAAGCCGCAAACCTCCGCGGTCTCTCATATAACTTTGCACACCTCTGTTTCCAGGACTGATTAACAGGTCGTATGTTTACCAATACTATTACTTGATACCTTATATCTCATTCGCTTCAGTATCTACCTTGATCAATATCTCACTGAATATCTGGACAGTATTATTGCATGAACCTGAACTTTAATCCTGCCTAATTAGTTTACTGCAGACTACAGTGTTTGTAGGATGAAACTATCTAGCTGGCAAATATTAATACAGATAGGTTAACGTAGCAAAAGTCATATTTTGTTAACCAACCTGTAACACTATACATATTTTTTGTCAATTCCTATAATAATTGCTATAAGAAATCCTGTATGTTTCACTTCCCATAGTGAACAAACAAACAAGAAATATAATTATAACAATGTATTAGGTGTTACTTATGCCAATTTTGTGAGGGGCCTGGAACCTATGTCCCTCACTTCCCATTGACTTACATTATAAACTGGGTTTCAATTTACAACGGTTTTGATTTACAACCATTCCTTCTGGAACCTAACCCCGGCATAAACTGAGGGCTACCTGTATTTACAATGCAATATATTTCCATACCTAGGCTTTACAGGTGTGCCACTAACACCCAATGCATTCAGATGGATGGTTTAATCATATTAATGCTTATATATATTTAACCAATACATAGTATTGAATGATTACCTTATGCATTAATATTGATCTGGGTACACTGTAACGTTATTTATGTTCATACCCATTTAATATCTGGGTAATTATGGGATCTGCAATAGTCCCCTTAGTAAGAAGGTCCATGTATTATGTGGTTAGAAGAGGATCATACTTTAGCAGTAAATACTAATATGATATCATGCCCCTGTACACTCTGGTTTAGGATCTTATCTCAATATTCCATCGTGGGTAGCTTCTGATTTAAGAATCAACATGCACTTTGAAAGTGTACTTAGTTAGCTGAGAAGTGATCTCTTGCGTTAAAGCTATATACTAAATGCGATCATTCCAGGTGGTTTATGGTTGGGATTGGGCTATTAGTGAGATTGAATAACTGAGCATAATGAGGACACATTTGGTCAAGTACTGACAACGGGATGAGTGTTAACTAGATGGTGAGATGTACGCTAATAGTGCTGAATACTGTCAGCTGTGTGGGGCTATTATATTGCACCCTACTGCTGTACGTGCGTTAAGCCTTTAAAATAAATTCCAGGTCACTCATAAAGCATGTCAGGCATATGAGGTAATCAGTTGATGTGGTATATTGTTATGCTGATGTGGGTATAACTAACGTTACACAAGTAGGAGAAAAATCTTATACAACTTGTCTAACAAAATTTCTGGATTAGTAGCCATGCAGTGTATTTTTCAAGATGGAATGAAAAGTGATGTTTACATATGTTGTAATTGTAACTGAGATTTAATGTACTAATTGTATTCAGTGATTTTGAATATTATGCATCAACAACGGATTTCACTTTGCTTTTTAGACTTTTGTCCTATACGGGTTGCCGTGGTGGGCCATTGGCGCATGCGCATTTGCGCCACCGGAACGCCGATACAGCACACACGCTGAGGATGAGTTAACACTCCCTGTATATATATATACAGGGAGTGCCTAATAATTCTGCACTCCCTGTATATATATATATATATATATATATATATATATATATATATATATATATATATATATATATACAGGGAGTGCAGAATTATTAGGCAAGTTGTATTTTTGAGGATTAATTTTATTATTGAACAACAACCATGTTCTCAATGAACCCAAAAAACTCATTAATATCAAAGCTGAATAGTTTTGGAAGTAGTTTTTAGTTTGTTTTTAGTTATAGCTATTTTAGGGGGATATCTGTGTGTGCAGGTGACTATTACTGTGCATAATTATTAGGCAACTTAACAAAAAACAAATATATACCCATTTCAATTATTTATTTTTACCAGTGAAACCAATATAACATCTCAACATTCACAAATATACATTTCTGACATTCAAAAACAAAACAAAAACAAATCAGTGACCAATATAGCCATCTTTCTTTGCAAGGACACTCAAAAGCCTGCCATCCATGGATTCTGTCAGTGTTTTGATCTGTTCACCATCAACATTGCGTGCAGCAGCAACCACAGCCTCCCAGACACTGTTCAGAGAGGTGTACTGTTTTCCCTCCTTGTAAATCTCACATTTGATGATGAACCACAGGTTCTCAATGGGGTTCAGATCAGGTGAACAAGGAGGCCATGTCATTGGATTTTCTTCTTTTATACCCTTTCTTGCCAGCCACGCTGTGGAGTACTTGGACACGTGTGATGGAGCATTGTCCTGCATGAAAATCATGTTTTTCTTGAAGGATGCAGACTTCTTCCTGTACCACTGCTCGAAGAAGGTGTCTTCCAGAAACTGGCAGTAGGACTGGGAGTTGAGCTTGACTCCATCCTCAACTCGAAAAGGCCCCACAAGCTCATCTTTGATGATACCAGCCCAAACCAGTACTCCACCTCCACCTTGCTGGCGTCTGAGTCGGACTGGAGCTCTCTGCCCTTTACCAATCCAGTCACGGGCCCATCCATCTGGCCCATCAAGACTCACTCTCATTTCATCAGTCCATAAAACCTTAGAAAAATCAGTCTTGAGATATTTCTTGGCCCAGTCTTGACGTTTCAGCTTGTGTGTCTTGTTCAGTGGTGGTCGTCTTTCAGCCTTTCTTACCTTGGCCATGTCTCTGAGTATTGCACACCTTGTGCTTTTGGGCACTCCAGTGATGTTGCAGCTCTGAAATATGGCCAAACTGGTGGCAAGTGGCATCTTGGCAGCTGCACGCTTGACTTTTCTCAGTTCATGGGCAGTTATTTTGCGCCTTGGTTTTTCCACATGCTTCTTGCGACCCTGTTGACTATTTTGAATGAAACGCTTGATTGTTCGATGATCACGCTTCAGAAGCTTTGCAATTTTAAGAGTGCTGCATCCCTCTGCAAGATATCTCACTATTTTTGACTTTTCTGAGCCTGTCAAGTCCTTCTTTTGACCCATTTTGTCAAAGGAAAGGAACTTGCCTAATAATTATGCACACCTGATATAGGGTGTTGATGTCATTAGACCACACCCCTTCTCATTACAGAGATGCACATCACCTAATATGCTTAATTGGTAGTAGGCTTTCGAGCCTATACAGCTTGGAGTAAGACAACATGCATAAAGAGGATGATGTGTTCAAAATACTCATTTGCCTAATAATTCTGCACTCCCTGTATGTGTGTGTGTTTGTGTGTGTGTATATATGTATATATACAGTGGGGAAAAAAAGTATTTAGTCAGCCACCAATTGTGCAAGTTCTCCCACTTAAGAAAATGAGAGAGGCCTGTAATCACATTGTCTGATTTGGAAATAATTTATTTGCAAATTATGGTGGAAAATAAGTATTTGGTCAATATCAAAAGTTCATCTCAATACTTTGTTATATATCCTTTGTTGGCAATGACAGAGGTCAAACGTTTTCTGTAAGTCTTCACAAGGTTTTCACACACTGTTGCTGGTATGTTGGCCCATTCCTGCATGCAGATCTCCTCTAGAGCAGTGATGTTTTAGGGCTGTTGCTGGGCAACACGGACTTTCAACTCCCTCCAAAGGTTTTCTATGGGGTTGAGATCTGGAGACTGGCTAGGCCACTCCAGGACCTTGAAATGCTTCTTACGAAGCCACTCCTTCGTTGCCCGGGTGGTGTGTTTGGGATCATTGTCATGCTGAAAGACACAGCCACATTTCATCTTCAATGCTCTTGCTGATGGAAGGAGGTTTGCACTCAAAATCTCACAATACATGGCCCCATTTATTCTTTTATGTACACGGATCAGTCGTCCTGTTCCCTTTGCAGAGAAACAGCCCCAAAGCATGATGTTGCCACCCCCATGCTTCACATTAGGTATGGTGTTCTCTCTCCTCCAAACACGACAAGTTGTGTTTCTACCAAACAGTTCTAATTTAGTTTCATCTGACCATATGACATTCTCCCAATCCGCTTCTGGATCATCCAAATGCTCTCTATCATACTTCAGACAAGCCCGGACATGTAGTGGCTTAAGCAGGGGGACACGTCTGGCACTGCAGGATCTGAATCCCTGGCAGCGTAGTGTGTTACTGATGGTAGCCTTTGTTATGTTGGTCCAGCTCTCTGCAGGTCATTCACTAGGTCCCCCCGTATGGTTCTGGGATGTTTGCTCACCGTTCTTGTGATCATTTTGACCCCACAGGGTGAGATCTTGCGTGGAGCCCCAGATCGAGGGAGATTATCAGTGGTCTTGTATGTCTTCAATTTTCTAATTATTGCTCCCACAGTTGATTTCTTCACACCAAGCTGCTTGCCTATTGCAGATTCAGTCTTACCAGCCTGGTGCAGGTCCACAATTTTGTTTCTGGTATCCTTTGACAGCTCTTTGGTCTTCACCATAGTGGAGTTTGAAGTGTGACTGTTTGAGGTTGTGGACAGGTGTCTTTTATACTGATAACAAATTCAAACAGGTGCCATTAATACAGGTAATGAGTGGAGGACAGAGGAGCCTCTTAAAGAAGAAGATACAGGTATGTGAGAGCCAGAAATCTTGCTTGTTTGTAGGTGACCAAATACTTATTTTCCACCATAATTTGCAAATAAATTCTTTCTAAATCAGACAATGTGATTGTCTGGATTTGTTTCCACATTTTGTCTCTCATAGTTGAGGTATACCTATGATGAAAATTACAGGCCTCTCTCATCTTCTTAAGTGGGAGAACTTGCACAATTGGTGGCTGACTAAATACTTTTTCCCCCCACTGTATATATATATATATATATATATATATACACAGTATGTGTATGCATATATATATTTATATATATGTGTGTATATATATATATATATATATATATATATATATATATATATATATACATATATGCATAAATATATTTGTATGTGTGTGTATATATATATATATATATATATATATATATATATATATATATATATATACCACAGCATATACAATGTGTTCCCAGCAAGCATATACAGTTATGTTTGCTGGGAACACATAGTTCCCATAGCCAAAAGGCACCTTTTTTTTAACACCACACTCCTGCCAATTTAAAAAGCCCCAAAACTGGGCATTTTTAGAAAATCATCCAGAGATCTAATCTTTGTTTAATTTTCTGAGTGCTAATTGTTACAGCAAGCTCGAGGTAGCAATAACCAGCCACTTGTAATGGCTGGTTAATGATTACTGCCTGCAAATGGGCAAATTTCAACATGATAATTTAGCGCTCCAATTGTAATCTAGCCCATTATGTGGTATATAATCTCAGTAAATGGTGTTAGCTATGTTCAAATGGTTTTCTACATGTGCCCAGCAGGAGACTGGATTAGATTTGATATACCATCTTAACAGATGGGGTAGTTTTATTGAAGCACAGATTTAGTCCCTTTCAGTTATAAATAAATTCCTTTATATATATTTATATATATATATATATATATATATATATATATATATATATATATATATATATATATATATATATATATATATGATAGTTATAGTTAACACACAATTATCTAACACTCTCTATGGATTCTAGCATTCAAGATTTCTTCTACCTCACATTCTTCAGATTCATTTTTTACAATAGGCCCCAGGCTAGGTTATTTCTGAGATGAAAAAGGATCAGGTATTGCAGGTTTGAGGAGAGAGACATGGAAGACTAGATGAATGTGATAGGACAATGGTAACTTGTGTCTTGGCTTTTATACTGTTAAAAGTGAAGGACTTCTGACATTACAGAGGATAGTACTTTTACTTTGTTATTATGGATTTGAAAACCTGACTGGATTGGAGGAGATCTCTTGTTTAGAAATCCTTTGATGTATTTTGTCCCGTAAAGAGGTTTTATTTGCTAGGAAATGTCCTATTTGAAGGACAGTATTAGGGAATATTTGTTCAGCATCCTTGTTCTTTTCAAAGACATCTTGAAAATCTTGGTACATTTCAGGGAGCTTTTTTATTTTGGAGCAGGGAAAATACAAAACTACATAATTGAATCGTGAAAGGAACAGGACCTATCTGGCTTGGCGCAACAAAAGGCTCTTGGCCTCAGAGAGATAGGTTAAATTCTTATGATCTGTTAGAATAAGAACAGGAACAGTAGTACCTTCAAGCAGACTCCACTCTTTGAGTGCTAGGATTATGGCCAATAATTCTCTATCTCCTATCTCGTTATTGCACTCTGCTGGAGATAGCTTATTGGAATAGAACCAGCAAGGGTGTAGGGGTCCATTTGGCATAGGATAAAAGGTAAGGCAGGGTTGGGTGCGACAGGATTGGAGCGGATTTAAGGGCTTCAATTGCTTTAATGGCAGCGGGAAATCAATGGTGCAGATCACTGGCTTTCTTAGGTCAGAAATAGGTTTTACCAGGGAGGAAAAAAATTCTAATACATTTTCAATAATAGTATAATAATAGCAAAACCAAGAAAACATTGTAAAACAGCCGACACCTTCTGGGGATCCATGGAGAACCCCTCAGAGGAGATAACGTAGCCCAAAAAGGTGACCTAGAACTGGTGAAACTCACATTTCTCAAGCTTACAGAAAAGCCTATTCTTACATAAACATTGCAGAACTCGTCTAACATTCAGACAGTGCGAATCAAGGGAGGAGGAGTAAATTAAAACATTGTCTAAATAGACTACCTCACATTGTTGTAACATGCCGCAAAGGACATCATTGATAAACTCCTGGAAGACAGCGGGAGTGTTGCAAAATCTGAAGGACATTACCACATACTCATAATGTTCGCTCCTGGTGTTAAACGATGTCTTACACTTGTGACCCACTTTTATCCTAACGAGATTATACACACCCCTTAGATCAAGATTGGAAAAGAACATTGATCCCTTGAGGCAATCAAATATTTGGGTGATTAAAGGAATCGGGTAGGCATTCTTGATTGCGATGCGATTGAGACCTCTGTAATAAATAAAAGGTCTCAACTCACCACCCTTTTTCTTAAAAAAGAAAAAGCCAGCACCTGCTGGAGAAGTGGAGTTGCGAATGAACCCCCGAGAAAGAGCATCCGCCATGTACTCCTCCATGGCCTTATTCTCTGCAATAGAGAGAGGGTAAACCATGCCTTCAGAGAGGCAAGTGAATCCCAACTACATGGGTTCACTGCCATTAGTGGAGAGGAAGGAGAGGGTAGATATGAGAGCCTCAAGCACACTAGGCAGGTCTATGGCCAAAATCTCGTCTTTTAGGCCATGCGAGAAAGCGGCCACCAGAGCCTCATTATTCCAGCCCACCTTTGCCGCCAGGGTACTAAATTCAATGGCCTATTCGTTACTGGTATGTGTACCCTGTTAGATTGACATGATCTGCTTGGTGGCAGAAGTGGAATGAGCCGGTATATCTAATACCCTACGAAAGGAGGCAACAAATTTGGGGTAATCATATATCACCAGTTTATTGTTCTACCATAGAGGATTTGCCCAGGCCAAAGCCTTATCCGAGAGCAACAAAATCAGGAAGCCCACCTTTTATCTATCATATGGAAATGCCTGGGGAACCATTTCAAAAAATGCTCACTTGGTTAAGGAAGCCCTAACATTGACTCAGGTCGCCTCCATATTGCTGAGGTTGGGGGGCTGAACCACCAAAATATAGGTGAGCACTTGGTAGGTCTGGACTCACGCAAGGGCAGAGACAGAGAGGTCTGGGTGATGGTTATGTAATAAACTGGTATTACATTATCACTGAGAGACAGGAAATTGCCAGAAGTTGCCAGTATTTGCAGAGTGATGATGTTCACAGTTTGCCCATAAGAGGGTGTGTGAGATGAACGCACAGTGTCAGAAACACTGCAAAAGAAGGCCAAGTGAAACAAGGAAGGGTGAGTAACCCTGAATACAATAGTGAAGACAAAACTTGGATCTTTTTGCTAAGAGGTGACGTTTTCACCCCTTAGCCAATAGCCGTGCGGTAAATCCGGCTCTCATGCCAGATTTACTGCACAGCTATTGGCTAAGAGGTGAAAACGTCACCTCTTAGCAAAATTTTTTTTTAGCTGTGGGCTGCTGTAGCAGCTAAGAACGGCGATCGGTTGAAACAAATAAAGGAGCTTTCTACATGAATTATCTTAAACTTCATTAATGAAAGTCCCCTTTATTTGTTTCAATAGTCAATCCTAGCATTTTTACAATGCTAGGATTGACTTTCACTTTAACACTCCTGCTAAACGTGCATACTCAATTTACAATTACTCCTGATTGGTTACAGCAAAGATGACCAGAAACATGAATACCACTAACTTTTCCAGCGGTGTATCCTTAATTAAATCTGTTGTTCAAAATCCTGTAAATTGTATTAATAAAATTACAGTGTTAGAATTCTATTGCAGTGCATTGTTCAAAGGGACATATTATTCATTAATATGCTTGAAAGTGATGCAGCATAACTCTAAAAAGCTAACAGGAAAAAGAAAATATCACCTGAACATCTCTATGTAAAAAAACATAATTTATGTAAGAACTTACCTGATAAATTCATTTCTTTCATATTGGCAAGACTCCATGAGCTAGTGACGTATGGGATATACAATCCTACCAGGAGGGGCAAAGTTTCCCAAACCTCAAAATGCCTATAAATACACCCCTCACCACACCCACAATTCAGTTTAACGAATAGCCAAGTAGTGGGGTGAAAAAGAAAGGAGTAACAAACATCAACAAAGGAATTTGGAAATAATTGTGCTTTATACAAACAAATCATAACCACCATAAAAAGGGTGGGCCTCATGGACTCTTGCCAATATGAAAGAAATGAATTTATCAGGTAAGTTCTTACATAAATGATGTTTTCTTGCATGTAATTGGCAAGAGTCCATGAGCAAGTGATGTATGGGATAGCAATACCCAAGATGTGGAACTCCACGCAAGAGTCACTAGAGAGGGAGGGATTTTCGCTGAAGAAAATTAATCCACAACCCAAAATATAAATTTATTCTCATAAATGAAAGGAAAAAACGTAAAACATAAGCAGAAGAATCAAACTGAAATAGATGCCTGAAAAACTTTTCTACCAAAAACTTCCTCCGAAGAAGCAAATACATCAAAACGGTAGAATTTAGTAAATGTATGCAAAGAAGACCAAGTTGCTGCTTTGCAAATCTGATCAACTGAAGCTTCATTCCTAAAAGCCCACATAGTGGAAACTGATCTAGTAGAATGAGCTGTAATTCTCTGAGATGGGGCTTGATCCGACTCCAAATAAGCTTGATGAATAAAAAGCTTTAACCACGATACTAAGGAAACGGCAGAAGCCTTCTGACCTTTCCTAGAGCCAGAAAAGATAACAAATAGACTAGAAGTCTTCGTGAAATCTTTAGTAGCTTCAACATAATATTTCAGAGCTCTCACCACATCCAAAGAAAAAGATCTCTCTAAAGAATTCTTAGGATTAGGACACAAGTAAGGGACAACATTTTTCTATTAATGTTAGAATTCACAACCTTAGGTAAGAATTTAAATGAAGTCCTCAAAACTGCCTTATCCTGATGAAAAATCAGAAAAGGTGATTCACAAGAGAGAGCAGATAATTCAGAAACTCTTCTAGCAGAAGAGATGGCCAAAAAGAACAACACTTTCCAAGAAAGTAGTTTAATGTCCAAAGAATGTATAGGCTCAAATGGAGGAGCCTGTAAAGCCTTCAAAACCAAATTAAGACTACAAGGAGGAGAGATTGATTAAATGACAGGCTTGATACGAACCAAAGCCTGAACAAAACAGTGAACATCAGGAAGCTTAGCAATCTTTCTGTGAAATAAAACAGAAAGAGCAGAGATTTGTCCCTTCAAGGAACTTTCAGACAAACCCTTATCCAAACCATCCTGAAGAAACTGTAAAATTCTAGGAATTCTAAAAGAATGCCAAGAGAATTTATGAGAGGAATACCATGAAATGTAATTCTTCCAAACTCGATAATAAATCTTTCTAGAAACAGATTTACGAGCCTGCAACATAGTATTAATCACAGAATCAGAGAAACCTCTATGACTAAGCACTAAGCGTTCAATTTCTATACCTTCAAATGTAATGATTTGAGATCCTGATGGAAAAAACCTGTGAGGCCATGCTGGAGCAGGTACCTGGGAAGTTTCTTGTTTAGATGAGAAGCCATCAGATCTTTTTCTGGAAGACCCCACATCTGAACAACCTGAGAAAACACATCTGGAATGAGGGACCACTCTCCCGGATGTAAAGTCTGACAGCTGAGATAATCCGCTTCCTAATTGTCTATACCTGGGATATGAACCGCAGAAATTAGACAGGAGCTGGATTCCGCCCAAGCAAGTATCCGGGATACTTCTTTCATAGCTTGAGGACTGAGAGTCCCACCCTGATGATTGACATATGCTACAATTGTGATATTGTCTGTCTGAAAACAAATGAATGGTTCTCTCTTCAACAGAGGCCAAATCTGAAGAGCCCTGAAAATCGCACAGAGTTCCAAAATATTGATTGGTAATCTCGCCTCTTGAGATTTCCAAACCCCTTGCGCTGTCAGAGATCCCCAAACAGCTCCCCAACCTGAAAGACTCGCATCAGTTGTGATCACAGTCCAGGTTGGATGAACAAAAGAGGCCCCTACAACTATATGATGGTGATCTAACCACCAAGTCAGAGATAGTTGAATCATTAGGATTTAAGGATACTAATTGTGATATCCTTGTATAATCCTTGCACCATTAGTTCAACATACAAAGCTGGAGAGGTCTCATATGAAAATGAGCAAAGGGGATCGTGTCCGATGCTGCAGTCATGAGACCTAAAACTTCCATGCACATAGCTACTGAAGGGAATGACTGAGACTGAAGGCTCCAACAGGCTGAAACCAAATTTAAACGTCTCTTGTCTGTTAGAGACAGAGTCATGGACACTGAATCTATCTGGAAACCAAAAAAAAGGTGACCCTTGTCTGATGAATCAAATAACTTTTTGGTAAACTAATCCTTCAACCATGTTTTCGAAAAAAACAACATTTGATTCATGTGAGATTCGGCAGAAATTAAAGACTGAGCTAGTACCAAGATATTGTCCAAATTAGGAAACACCGCAATACCCCGCTCTCTGATTACAGAAAGTAGGGCACCGATAACCTTTGAAAAGATTCTTGGAACTGTCGCTAGGCCAAAAGGA
The DNA here is from genome assembly GCF_027579735.1 of Bombina bombina. Classification (NCBI taxonomy): domain Eukaryota; kingdom Metazoa; phylum Chordata; class Amphibia; order Anura; family Bombinatoridae; genus Bombina; species Bombina bombina. Next base: position 263,476,293 of record NC_069503.1, read on the forward strand.
AGAGCGACAAATTGGTAATGCTTGTCTAGAAAAGAGAATCTCAGAAACTGATAATGATCTGGATGAATCGGAATATGAAGATATGCATCCTGTAAGTCTATTGTTGACATATAATGCCCTTGCTGAACAAAAGGCAGAATAGTCTTATATAGTCCCCATTTTGAAAATTGGCACTCTTACATAATGATTCAAACATTTTTAGATCCAGAACTGGTCTGAATACATTTTCTTTCTTTGGGACAATGAATAGATTTGAATAAAACCCCAGACCCTGTTCCTGAAACGGAACTGGCATGATTACCCCTGAAAACTCCAGGTCTGAAACAAACTTCAGGAAAGCCTGAGTCTTTACTGGATTTACTGGGATGCGTGAGAGAAAATATCTTCTCACTCTGAATCCTATTCGGTACCCCTGAGAGACAATACTCAGAATCCATTGATTTTGGACAGAATTTGTCCAAATATCCTTGAAAAATCTTAATCTGCCCACTACCAGCTGAGCTGGAATGAGGGCCGCACCTTCATGAGGATTTGGGGGCTGGCTTTGGTCTCTTAAATGGCTTGGATTTATTCCAATTGAGGAAGGCTTCCAATTGGAAACAGATTCCTCGGAGGAAGGATTAGGTTTCTGTTCCTTATTCTGTCAAAAGGAACGAGAACGGTTAGAAGCTTTAGATTTACCCTTAGGTCTTTAATCCTGAGGCAAAAAAACTACCTTCCCCCAGGGACAGTTGAAATAATCGAATCCAACTGAGAACCAAATAATTTATTACCTTGGAAAGAAAGAGATAGCAATCTAGACTTAGAAGTCATGTAAGCACTCCAATATTTAAGCCACAAAGCTTTTCTAGCTAAAATAGCTAAAGACATAGATTTAACATCAATTTTGATGATATCAAAAATGGCATCACAAATAAAATGATTAGCATGTTGAAGCAAGCAAACAATGCTAGACAAATCAGAATCCAATTCTTGTTGCGCTAAATTTTCCAACCAAAAGGTTGATGCAGCTGCAACATCAGCCAATGAAATTGCAGGCCTGAGTAGATGACCTGAAAATAAATAGGCTTTCCTTAGCTAAGATTCAAGTTTCCTATCTAAAGGATCTTTAAAAGAAGTACTATCTTCCATAGGAATAGTAGTACATTTAGCAAGAGTAGAGATAGCCCCATCCAGGGCCGGCGTTTTGTATAAGGCAGCATAGGCAGTTGCCTTAGGGCACACCAGCTGGGGGGCGCTGAGAGCGGTGCCGACTGCCGAGGATACATTCTGCCGCCCTGCACTCTGAACGAACTTGAAGCATTATGGATCATAATGCATGTAATAATGATGTTGACTTGTTGTCAATATTGATTTATTAGATTGTTGTATGTTGTGTCATCACATTCACATTCTTTTTTATCTGAGTCTGAGATTCGCTGCGCCCGGGGCTCTGGCTGGCTTCCTGCATACTAGTACAGTGTTTACTTCCTGTCCCTGGGCTGGCCCGGCTTTTACTTAGCCTATTGGAGGGCCGCAGCGTGCATGCATGTGATGTAAGAGAGTGGAGGAGGAGGCGCTCATTTGCCACTGCCTGTCACATTCAGAGTCAGACTATGACTCACTCGACTGAGACTGTCTGGAGCCTGGAGGGAGAAAATCATGCGGGAAGCTGGATGTGCCGCCTGACTGAGGCTCACACATCTGCAGGCAGCATAAAAGCCATGTGAGTGATTGCTGTGCCAGTACCCAAAACATGACAAGACGGAGACATCCAGCCAGCCTGAGAGTAGACGACCAAGACCGAGTGAGAGAGAGACGACGAGGGAGTGATGAGGTAGGAATCATGGTGGGGGTCTTTGAAGAGGCCGGAGCTGGCTGCGGGCATAATGGAGGGCATACTTAATGAGTCCATGATACTTGATACATTAATAATATGTATATAATATATATGGTATAATGGCACTGGCAGCAGGCAAATGGCATCAATAATTGTTGTGCAAATATTTATACATACATAGCTGGTGATTTAAGCTGTTTATTAGTGCCAACACTGAAGCAACACTTTGGTATGAGACAAAGACAATTGCGAGCGCAGACATCCCTTTTAACTCATTCAGTTTTCAGGAAATAAATTATATTTATTACCTGTAAAGTAAACTAAAAGAGTCCACAATAAAATGATCATCTTATCTACAATGTGTTATTACTGTAGTTGTGTCCATTTGTGTATGTGTATAACTTAACTACTCTCTGTGACCACTACTGTGAGTACCAGGTTGCAATGGCAGCCTTAGAGTTTCTTTTGGTTAATAGTGTTTAACAGTGAAGTCTGAAACCACAGACTAACCCTGATGCTAATTCTAACCCTTACACTATGCCCTAATGCTAAGCCTTAGCCTTAGGATGCCTTACCCTAGCTAGCTTTAAATATCAAAATCATACCAGAATAATATAGTGTGTGTGTGTATATATATATATATATATATATATATATATATATATATAGTGTGTGTGTGTGTGTATATATATATATATATATATATATATATATATATATATGTATATATAGTGTGTGTGTATATATATATATATATATATATATATATGTATATATATAGTGTGTGTGTGTGTGTATATATATATATATATATATATATATGTATATATAGTGTGTGTGTGTGTGTATGTATATATATATATATATATATATATATATATATATAGGTTTATAAACAAAATTTAAATGTTTGCAAGTTTTAATATCAAGACTAAGAGGACTAGTTTCCTCCATGTCCAATATAACACAACTTCTTTTAACAAAGAACGAATATACTCTATTTTAAATAAATAAGTAGTTTTGTCAGTGTCAATATCTGAGGCAGGATCTTCTGAACCAGATAGATCCTCATCAGAGAAGGATAATTCATTATGTTGTCGGTCATTTGAAATTTCATCAACTTTATGCAAAGTTTTAAAAGACCTTGTACGTTTATTAGAAGGCGGGATGGCAGACAAAGCCTTCTGAATAGAATCAGCAATAAATTCTTTTAAATTCACAGGTAAATCTTGTACATTAGATGTTGAAGGAACAATAACAGGCAATGTACTATTACTGATGGACACATTGGGGCCTATCTATCAAGCTCCGAACGGAGCTTGACGGCCCGTGTTTCTGGTGAGTCTTCAGACTCGCCAGAAACACAAGTTATGGAGCAGCGGTCACAAAGACCGCTGCTCCGTAACCCTGTCTGCCTGCTCTGAGCAGGCGGACAGGAATTGCCGGAATTCAACCCGATAGAGTACGATCGGGTTGATTGACACCCCCCTGCTGGCGGCCAATTGGCCGCGAGTCTGCAGGGGGCGGCGTTGCACCAGTAGCTCTTGTGAGCTGCTGGTGCAATGCTGAATATGGAGAACGATCCGCACTGTCAGATCAGATCCGCAAGACATTTGTTAAATATTCCCCATTATCTGCATGTAAAAGTTTATCATGACAACTATTACAAACCACAGCTGGAGATATAACCTCCACAAGTTTACAACAAATGCACTTAGCTTTGGTAGAACTGTAATCAGGCAGCAGGGTTCCAACAGTGATTTCTGAGACAGGATCAGATTGAGACATCTTACAAATGTAAGAGAAAAAAACAGCATATAAAGCAAAATAATCAATTTCCTTATATGGCAGTTTCAGGAATGGGAAAAAAAAATGCAAACAGCATAGCCCTCTGATAGAGAAATAGGCAAGAGGCATATAGGAATGGGACTTTAAATAATGAAAAAATTTGGTGCCAAGTATGACGCACAACACAAACAGAATTTTTTTTTTGCCGCTAACAACATTCGGAAATGACACACTTGCGTCATTAAAGACGCAACCTTGTGAAAGGACTCGGCGTCAACTAAGACGCCGGAAGTGACGAATTTGCCTCAAAAAATCTTGCTCCAAAAATGACGCAATAAACTTTAGCATTTTGTGCCCTCGCAAGCCTAATTCTGCCCGTGAAATTGAAAATGACAGTCAATTGAAAAAAGACAATACCCCAGGTAAAAAATACATTTTCCTAAAAAATGTATTTCCCAGATATAAAACTGACAGTCTGCAAAAAGAAATATACTGAAAACCTGAATCATGGCAAATATAAGTACAATACATATATTTAGAACTTTATATAAATACATAAAGTGCCAAACCATAGTGAGAGTGTCTTAAGTAATGAAAAACATACTTACCAAAAGACACCCATCCACATATAGCAGATAGCCAAACCAGTACTGAAACGGTTATCAGTAGAGGTAATGGAATATGAGAGTATATCGTCGATCTGAAAAGGGAGGTAGGAGATGAATCTCTACGACCGATAACAGAGAACCTATGAAATAGATCTCCCATGAGGAAAACCATTGTATTCAATAGGTGATACTCCCTTCACATCCCTCTGAGAGGAATCGAGCTTCAGAAGAAGCACATATCAACGTAGAAATCTTAGCACAAACTTACTTCACCACCTCCATAGGAGGCAAAGTTTGTAAAACTGAATTGTGGGTGTGGTGAGGGGTGTATTTATAGGCATTTTGAGGTTTGGGAAACTTTGGCCCTCCTGGTAGGATTGTATATCCCATAGGACACTAGCTCATGGACTCTTGCCAATTACATGAAAGAAAGGAAGATATTTTACTTCAAAATTGTCTCAGCTCACCAGAGTAAGTGCTGTGTAATAATATATCTTTCAGTTACTGCCCAGCTGCAGGTAAAAAAAAATGTAAAAAATGAATAGCAACCAATCAGCATAAGCAGTGCTGAGGTCATGAACTCTTTTACTGTGATCTCATGAGATTTCACTTAACTCTCATGAGATTTCATAGTAAACTACCTTAAACTGAATAGGGAAATAACATGAGTGTGCATGAGGCACACTCCCTTGCAGGTCCCAGGACAGGCATACTGATTTGCTGCTTAAAGCCTCTTACAATAGAGTGTGAATACTTAGGACATTTTGAGTTAAAATATCTTTCTTTTTTTACATAGATATGTTCAGGTCATATTTTCTAGTCAGCTTTTTACAGCTATGCTGCATCATTTCAAGTGTTTCAACGTTTATCATGGCCCTTTAATTGCTGATATATGCTGTAGGTTTAATGTCCCTTTAATTTTGAGTAAGCTATTACTCTATGAATGATTCATTGTCAACATTTAGTTTAAACATGTAGATTAAAGTCAGATACAAAGCTATGATAAATAGGGACAGATGGGTATCTTATCATAGATGAGAGAAGACTTGCTTCAATTAAATCTAAAAATAATAATTTTCTAGTGACTTAATGATCACTTCTTCATTTGGCCAAAAATGCTTGTGACTTTGTTTCCTAGTAAGCTCAAATAATTTGATTTATACCATATCACTTACCTCATAGTGACAACAGATCTTCAAATAAGTGTTCTATTACTTAAATTGTATATCTTAAAGATGACATTTCAAAATCTACTACATTTTTAATGGATGTTCCCTTCCTCAATAAAAACATTTTACTTGCTAGACTTGGCATGCCTTTCTCTACCAATAAAGCTGTGGATATTGTCCCAATAGCCAATTATTTAGTAGACATGTGCAAAAGTCTATTCCTGTTTTTTACTTTTTCTCCTTCCAAAAATAATTTTTAACATTAGCATAAAAGAAAAAAAGGTACCTTTAAATTAATTGATGTTGTTAGCATTTTTGTTCTACAACATATACAGTATATGATAGCTATGAAATCAAATATGTCAGTTGAAATAAATATAGATTAGTTGGTACTTCCTCAACAGTTACTTTTATGATAAAGGGTAAAATGGTCTAAAGCACTCTATAATCTGGTGAGATTATCTAAAATGTCTTGTTAGTACTGTGAGGCCTTTGAAAGAATTTTAGAAAGACACATTTTAGTTGTGACTGAGCTTTTTCTCTAGCTGTGCAGCATTTTGGATGTGAAGGAGAGACCAATACAATCTAGTATTCAAAGAAAGCACAAGTATTATGCACAAATTCTCCACATGCTGGGGACTTTTTGGTCAACATGGCCAAAAAATGCATTTTTGAATATTTGTTTTATTCACATAGCTAATACTTTGTGATTGCATAATATAGGGTGATATATATGATTGAGAAAAGTGAACTTTGGTTAAAATGAAGAGAAGTGAGTAGCATAATGGTCTAATATGACAAAATGGTGGGAGAAAGGTTGTGGAAAAAAAGAATAAGGGGGAAATAGGTAGTTCCAGTTTTTAGTCTGTTGTTCAAACAAGGAATTATTATAAAAATAAAGTACTTGAATTGTACCAATCAACAGAAAATTCATTATATTCCCCTACAGTCACTTACCATTTCAACCAATGACAGGTAAAGGAACATTCCAGCTGTTACAGTAAATATCCATATTTGAATATTAGGATTACTGGACACTGACAAGCCTATGTAAAGACCAGCGAAGGCTGTTAGTGCACTGATAAAATTCATTAAAAATGCGATCTTGGCTGAAAGTCCAGCATTCAGTAATACTGCAAAATCACCTGAAAAATAAAATATATAAATATATTTTTTTACAGTGAATTGACTGATATCTTTTTGAGAGACAGTGTTAAGGTTTCTAAAGGGTTTTGGTATGGTGACACTCCTTTTTAGAAAGCAAATATACAATAAATGAATAAGAAACAAAAATTAAAATTAAAAATTAAAGGAACATGAATATCAATAGTATGCAGTAGGATAGTAAACTATTGCATGCTACTAAAGTTTATGTCTTATTAAATTATTCTTAACTGAAACTCATTTTTTGCGTGATGCAACACCCATGATGATTTTGCTCATTATTTTGACCCAGCACCCTGGTTTGGAATCATGATGGGTATAGCTTATGGTGTCTTAAAAATTCATATGCTTCAGTTTATATTGGGAAATCAATTGTGCAAAAGTACAGACCTATACACTTTTTGGCACTGCCTAATCATAGGATTTTGCCCTCCCTATCAATGAATGTGAATCAATATCACATTGTGATAAGAAAAAAAGCTAAAAATTTGCTTTTCTTTTTTACAGTTGGAAACTATTTCTTTTTGAGAGTAAGAGGCGCAGAGCGACATGATATAGAAGGTACTTCACTAAGGTGTCTGTGTGATCTATAGAATAGGGAAAATATAGGAATTTAGAGAAAACAATTTATACTTACCTGCTAAATTCATTTATTTCATGGTGGTAAGAGTCCACTATCCATTATTCCTGGTAAATTACCTACCCTACCGCTAGGATGAGGCAAAGATTCCCAAACCCCAAGAGCTTTATATAACCCTTCCTTCTTCTATGGTAGTTAGTCTGATGTATAGCCTAGCAAAAAAAAAGGTAGGAAAAGAAAGAGCAAAAAAATAGGAGCTGGGAAAAAAGATCTGCCATTACATAAAAATCCATCACCAAAAACAGGGTGGGGTTTCGTGGACTCTTACCACCATATAAATTATGTTTTCTTTCATAAAGGTGGTAAGAGTCCACAATCCATTACTCCTTGGAACCAATAACAAAGCTGTGGATTGTCCACGAGTAATAAAAAGATAGGGTGGGATAAGAAACATCTTATTTCCATTAGGAAACTAAATCCACAACCCTAAAAAGAAAGTATATATCATTTTTTGTTCTATGCACTTTACAACAACCTACAGGAAAAATTACCCAGAAACAACAGCCTGAAGGATCTATCCACCAAAAGCTGCCTCAGAAGAAGTGAAAACATAAAAATGGTAGAATTTGGTGAAAGTGTGCAAAGAAGACAAAGTAGCTGCCTTGCAAATTTGGTCAACAGAAGCTTCATTCTTGAAAGCCCAAAAAGTAGCTACTAATCTAGTAGAGTGGGTAGTAATCTGATTAGGAGGAATATGCCCCACCTTCAAGAAAGCTTCATTAATCAATGGCTTTAACAAGAAGCCAAAGAGACAACAGAAGCTTTCTAACCTCGTTTAGAAGCAAAATAGTGAACAAACAAACGTGAAGTTTGTCTGAAATCCTTGGTAACATCAACATAATACTTCAAAGCTCTAATCACAGATTGTGAAGATGCCTCTCTTAAATTTTTTTAGGGTTAGGGCTCAAAGAAGGGACAACCATTTCCCTGCTTAGATTTTCTGAGGACACAACCTTAGGAAATTTCAAATCAGCCAATAGGATGAGAGCTGCTTACATCCTATTGACTGATCTGATCAAAGTCAAATCAGCCAATAGGATGTAAGCATCTCTCATCCTATTGGCTGATTTTACAGCCAATAGGAATGCAAGGATACCCCTATATACAAGGGAAACCTTGCATTCAAGCTTCAGTGTGCGGCTGTAACATATGCCTGCCTGCTATCATTGTCCCTTTAAGACTGCCTTCCCTGCACATGATTCCCTCAACCTCTTTTTAAGTCATGTTAGACCTATTGGGCTTTGCATTAGCTTTGAAGTTTGTTCCAGCATGGAGTATTCTAAAGATTTTCAAGATACAGCCTTACCTGCCTTACCTGCCTGTTAAGCCTGATTTGTTCAAAACTGCAAGTAACCATTTATTTCATGCAATGTTTCATGGGCACTGCTACTATACTAACTCTGAACTCTGAACTTTATATTTTGCTATAATCATTCTCTGATTGCTACAACTGACTCATACTCTGAACCTGACTCATACTCTGAACCTTATAACTAATCACTGCTACAACTTGCCATTGCTCAAATATCCTCCTGCAAAATATATTCAGAACTCTGCATTTATGTGTTCAGTTAAACAATCTGCTTCCCTTTGATTCTCCAATATTTGTCACAAGAGTATTTAATGCTGAACATGGAACTTGCCATTCACCTGTGCTGCTCTGCTTATTACTCTGGCATTATTAAAGCTGTAACTATTATGTACTGTGATTGAAAAATAAGAACCTGCAAGGGGGATCTTATGGGGGCGCACCTAGCCAGTGATGAATAGAGTCCAATGTTAATACGCTAGTAGCGTTATCAGTTCCAAAAGAATAATTCAAAAGAAAAATTCAAAAGGTAGACGTGATGGTCTGTGTGATTGAATTAGTGGGTTCGAGGTAGCTCTGCTTGGGCCCAGTGTGTTAGGCAATCTGCAGAAATGATAGAAAGAGAAGAGGGCGCCTCATAGTGTATTTCATACCAGATAGGTGTGTAAGCACGTAAACAGTGTTAGGCTACCAGATGAAGTCGCACCGTCCTGTGACCGGTGCTTGCAGGCAGGCTAGCACTCTGCAGCACACTGTTTAGTGATTCCAAGTTGTTCTTCAGGGGGGAGTTTGAAATACTCCTGTTTCTACTAACAAACCAAAATAGATTCCCAAATCAAAATGATGGTAAAAGACAACAGGGCTGCTCCCATTCGGCAAACAAGACAACTTCCAAATATAAAAGTTAAAAAGCAATTGCTGTGCTTGTGTAGATTCCTACAATGCTGGTGTCTATTTGGTAAAAGATAATCGTGTATGTCGAGGGATGTTTCATGTGATATGAAGGTGGTGTGGTTATTGAAGTGTGAGTGCGTGCTGTTTCTCCTAATTGGGCCATCATGAGGTGACCTGGTGGCATATAATGACAATTGTGTGTAATATATAATGATGAAGACTGCTAGATCCAGATTAGCCTTTACAAAGTGGAAAAATAAGTGACATAAAGAGGAGTATTCATGGGTCTTGTCAAATGTATGTTGTGTTAAATGGCTAATTGTGGAGTTATTTGATAATATACAGCAGCATTGTAGGAATCTACACAAGCACATCAATTAAATTATCACTTCTATAAAACACCCATCCGTCGAATCATAAAACAGGGATAGTCAGTGAAGTTCCACATAGAAGGGAGGCTATTTGACAGTTCAAAATACATTAATAAACATTGGACCACATTTTATTTTCTTTGTGGTCTAATAAAATTAATAAACATTTCTATGGACAATTAATGATTTTAAGATATGAACACGATCATCTGCCATATTTGCATAGTTTTGGCGATAGGTTTGTGCGGATGATATTCCATCATCTGTTTTGTGGTTTATTGTTCCGAAAAAATAAAATACAAATATTATTGTAATGATCACCAAATATTAGGAGCAAGTCTCCACATATTCATAGGGTTTTCATAATATTCTCTTTACTCAACTCAGGGCTATAAGGAGTACAATAGAACACCTACCAAAAAGTTAAAGATAAACTTTAGAGATGCAACTCTTTTAGAATAATCCCTATACCCTGTGACAAGTGAACATACCATATAGGTTGCTACATTATCATCTATTCACATATGAGCTAACGGATAGCAGATGACGTATTTCTTGCAATTTTAATATATTATCTTTAGAAAGATAAACACTCACTCTAAGTTTTTTCTTTTATCAGCAGAAAATGTAGCAACCTATGCTATATATACCCTGTGACAAGTGAACATACCATATAGGTTGCTACATTATCATAAATTCACATATGAGCAAACGGATAGCAAATTATGTATTTGTATATTTGTTGCCATTCTTATATATTATTTTTAGAAAGACAAGCATACATTCAAAGTTTCTCCCCTTTTATTAGTAGAAATATAACACTAAGAGGGGAAACACTTTTCCCATGACTCAAAAGACGAGACTGCTGCATGAGATACATAGATTTTTCACGATATGCTGATCTAACATATATATGATTATAGCTATATGCTTAATGTTAATGCCTTTTATGCTAAGGGTCTTATCACCAATTTATAAAGATATAGGCCAAGCACTAGACATATAACATATACATGATTATAGTTATAAGTTCAATGTTAATGCCTTTCATGTCAAGGGTTTTATCGCTAATGTATAAACAAACAGGTCAAGTACTTGAAACAAAAATGCTTTGATACATTGTATAAAATACACAGATGTTGTAGCGATATGCTGATTCAAGATATATAGTATCATAGTTACACTATGAATGCTATCACCTTTTATGTTAAGGGTTTTATCGTCAATGTATATACAAATAGGTGGGACATTTGATTGGTGCTTTCCATGTATGACAACTTCCGTTTTTTATTTTAACAAGTGTATTTAATATTGTTAATCAAGGACTATGGGGGGCGGAGCTAGCGCTCAAACAGAACAGATATATACTGCTGGAGCTCCGAGAAACGGCATTTATTTTACTGGACTTATTGAGTCTAAACCCTACCTAAGTGAGATTTACACATTCTAGCTGTGCCCTACAACTGACTAGAAAGTTGTTCGGGGGAATTGGGAGTAGATTTCCCAGAGTTGAGGAAATCGAGGATCTATGACGCAGGTTGGGCCTAATTAGTGCTGAAGCCCTCCAAGCATTGTGATATACAACACAGCAGTTTCTGAGCTGCACTAGATCCTTCTCCCACTACCATGGAGAAGCAATTTGCTGTGCTGCAGACTTGCATGGAGGAGCTTGAGAGAGGGGTTTGCCAGAGGCTAGATGGCATTATATTGTCTGTGAATGCAGTGAGAGAGGACTTGAAGTCTAGCAAGAAATCATCAGGAGCAGCTTTGAATTTGAGGATGACCCTTGAAAGATCCCCTTCCTACATACCTACCTGTTTGCAGCCAACTGATGCTGAGATGGAACGGGAGGTATGGAGTCTTTGTGAGCTGAGGTGCGAGCCAAAAATCCCTGCTGAATTGGTCCTTCAGAGATGCGGCCCAGCTGTGGCAGTTAAAGCCTCAAGGGAACAAGATGATAATGTGCGCGTCGGTGGAGTTGTTATGATTCTGCAGGTTCGTACAGAAGAGGAATATGCTTGGAGTGGGTTGCAGTTTGGAGCTTGGGGGGTGCGGCCGGCTCCCCGGAGTGTAACCCGTGCCTATCCAGAGTAACTGTGAGGGTACCAGGGGGCTTACAGTACATTCCACTAGCTGGTGTTGCTCTCACACAAAAACGAGACAATCTGAGCTTTCTTAGTGTCCCCATGAACTCCTGCCTCACCTGCTTCCTCACACTAGACACAGACTGGAGACTAACTTTTTTTTCCTTTACCCTTGTTTCCGTAGATCGGGTGTAGGATGAGAATTTCAAGTAATGACACTTCTATCACTCGAACATATATATTATAAATCTTATATCCCGAGTAAGCCAACATTTCATTATTTATATTTTAGAATAGTGATAAGGGTCCAGAGGCTGACAGTTCTTACATATTAACTGTGTGCCATTTGCCAGCCTGTGCTATAAGTTTATTATTATTTAGTTAAACTAATTTCGGGTTGATGTATGCACTCTGTTTATTGCTTACATGACTGTTCTGCATTTGTAATTTGATCTTGAGTACAGACCTAAAGGGGATTTATGAGTAATAGTTTGTAGGTTCCGTGCTTAGTTATTCAACTATGGGTGATACCCTCAACTTGTTCTCCAGTACTTTGAATCACAATGCTAACTGATCCTGCCCGCTAATATGTTTTTTTTACTCCAGGATATCTATTTTGTATGTATTGGTTGCTTTTTGCACATATATGCAGAAGTTTGTATACATTCTTCCGAGTAGTTCTGAGGCAACCACTACCATGAGTACTTATGTTAATATTGACTCCACTGGGTAAAATGTATTTATGTTTGGTATTGCCTAATGACCATCATAACTATAATATTTTTTGTCTATGGCGCAGGTCAGCAGCTGTGGAGAACAATATCACTAGTCTGTTACTTTCCTCTCCGCCTCCCTCCCCCCCTTCTATGCGGTAAGGGGTGAGTAATTTTTCCTCCGCATTAATATTCTGGCAGTTTCATAGCCTCTGCCCTGTTCAAAGAGCCTGTTTAAAGCTTTCACCCATATATGTAACAAAAGAATCTTTGGGCCCTAAATATAAAAGAAAAAGTGTGGTGTCTATGCTTATGTTCCTTATTATTTATAGTCAGGATGTCTAATTAATTTTACTAAGCTTATCCTGATTCCTGATATCTGAGCAGAACTGAGAGTTTTATTAGAGTAATTTTCACTGCAGAATGTTTGATGTTATTACCCTATTATATTTGCATAGTTTTCTGAAGACTGTCTGGACATAGCATTTGAATCAGATTACTTTATGTGCTGTTAACTGACACTACCAAAGATGGACCTAGTGTGTTCCCACCAGTGGAGCTAGCTGTCTTTGATGACACAACAAACCTTTACAAATTTAAATGGGGAATAGGAAAGATTGGCTGCCAAGACAACTGTGTAACATATTGTCATGGTGGTGTGTCTACCTTGTTGTCAATTTTTGAGATACCATTTGTACCTTCATTTGCCATGTATGTAATAATGTGTTATGCTTCCTCAATAAAAAAAAAAATTAAAAAAAAATCAAGGACTATTGTATCCATTTTTATTACCTGGTGAAACAACCCATTTGGCGGTGGAGAAACACGTTGCTGGAATCAATAAAGCCTTGCTTTTTAACTTTTATATTTGGAAGTTGTCTTGTTTGCTGACTGGGAGCAGCCTTGTTGTCTTTTACCATCATTTTGATTTGGGAATCTATTTTGGTTCGTTAGTAGAAACAGGAGTACTCCAAACTCCCCCGTTGAAGTACAACTTGGATTTCCTAAACAGTGTGCTTGCCTGCCTGCAAGCACCGGTCACAGGACGGTGCAACTTCATCTGGTACGCCTAACACTGTTTATGTGCTTACACACCTATCTGGTATGAAACACACTATGAGGTGCCCTCTTCTCTTTCTATCATTATGTACTGTGAAACTGCAGCATCTTTTTGCATCTATGAATTACAATATCCTATCTGTTTCCTTGAAGCCTAAATACCTTGCATTGTTATGATTTATACTTCATCAATCCTACAGCATCTCCTAGTAACTATGAATCACAGTAACTATTATGTTTCCTTTGAAGCCATACATGTTTTACTTTTTTTTTTTTGTGTCCAAAAACGGTATTTGTAAAACTAGTAGTGTCTATTTAAGTTCTGTTCAAACAAAAAAACAACAACTTTGCAAAATACAGTTGAATTTCTTGTACAAATAAATTGAAAAGCAAAGATCATTTAGCATCACAGCCTGATTTGTTTGTGTCACAATCAGATGTACGAATATTTCATGTTCCAAAACAAATATTTTATAAATATATATTATATATAAAACTAGAACTAGTAGTCTCTGAAGAGCTGGAAGTCATATCAAGGGAATATTCCCCAATGCTACGCGCCAGTTTTAGTGTCTTTGTTTCGTATTGCTTACATAACACAGTTTAGCTGATTGTCGGGGTACTTCATTCTGTACGGGGACATGAATGCAAATACAGGAATTATTGTATAGTTCAACCAGTAAAAATACAATAAGGCACTACTGACTGTAATGGACATTTAAACAGATGCACTCATAATACAAACACTTTCTCACTTCTTCAAATGTATTGCAAAGCAGAAGAAGATCCCACAGGATGTCAAACCGTTGTCAGTGTTTAACGCTAAATTACTTAAGCATTTCTATACCACTATTTCAGTGCTTAGTATTGCAAAAAATACAATTCATCACAAAATGTGAGAAATACAGTTTTTCTTGGCTACACTTATTGTTTCATGCAATGTTCGCCCCTGAATATCCAGTTTTTTTAATGTAGATTTTCAAATAGGCCCTAAAAGTGTGCTAGCCAATAGTTTTTTCTTTTTTTAACATAAACTCAAACCTTTTAGATATCATTCTTCCCACAAATACGTTGCAGTCACTGTAGTTTTGTGACAATTTTGAAGAACAAATTACAATTAAAACAAAATGAGATAAAATTGTATAGTCACAGAAGAAATGCTAAAATGACAAGAAGGGGGTGACTTTTGACCTAAAAATAACAAAATATCCCTAGTTATAGGCAGTGGTACACATAGCCGCCCTGCTGGGGTGGGATACAAACTTACGGCTAGATTTAGAGTTTTGTCGGTAACGACCCGCGTAGCTAACGCTGGCTTTTTTCTGGCCGCACCATAAAAATAACTCTGGTATTGAGAGTCCACATAAAGGCTGCGTTAGGCTCCAAAAAAGGAGCGTAGAGCATATTTAACGCAGCTTCAACTCTCGATACCAGAGTTGCTTACGCAAGCGGCCAGCCTCAAAAACGTGCTCGTGCACGATTCCCCCATAGAAAACAATGGGGCTGTTTGAGCTGAAAAAAAACCTAACACCTGCAAAAAAGCCGCGTTCAGCTCCTAACGCAGCCCCATTGTTTGCTATGGGGAAACACTTCCTACGTCTGCACCTAACACTTTAACATGTACCCCGAGTCTAAACACCCCTAACCTTACACTTATTAACCCCTAATCTGCCGCCCCCGCTATCGCTGACCCCTGCATATTATTATTAACCCCTAATCTGCCGCTCCGTAAACCGCCGCTACTTACATTATCCCTATGTACCCCTAATCTGCTGCCCTAACATCGCCGACCCCTATATTATATTTATTAACCCCTAATCTGCCCCCCACAACGTCACCTCCACCTGCCTACACTTATTAACCCCTAATCTGCCGAGCGGACCGCACCGCTATTATTATAAAGTTATTAACCCCTAATCCGCCTCACTAACCCTATAATAAATGGTATTAACCCCTAATATGCCCTCCCTAACATCGCCGACACCTAACTTCAATTATTAACCCCTAATCTGCCGACTTGAGCTCACCGCTATTATAATAAATGTATTAACCCCTAAAGCTAAGTCTAACCCTAACACTAACACCCCCCTAAATTAAATATAATTTTAATCTAACGAAATTAATTAACTCTTATTAAATAAATTATTCCTATTTAAAGCTAAATACTTACCTGTAAAATAAATCATAATATAGCTACAATATAAATTATAATTATATTATAGCTATTTTAGGATTAATATTTATTTTACAGGTAACTTTGTATTTATTTTAACCAGGTACAATAGCTATTAAATAGTTAAGAACTATTTAATAGCTAAAATAGTTAAAATAATTACAAATTTACCTGTAAAATAAATCCTAACCTAAGTTACAATTAAACCTAACTCTACACTATCAATAAATTAATTAAATAAAATACCTACAATTACCTACAATTAAACCTAACACTACACTATCAATAAATTAATTAAATACAATACCTACAAATAATTACAATGAAATAAACTAACTAAAGTACAAAAAATAAAAAAGAACTAAGTTACAAAAAATAAAAAAATATTTACAAACATAAGAAAAATATTCCTACCTTAATTCCGATTGGCTGATAGAATCCTATCAGCCAATCGAATTAAGTTAGGAATATTCTGATTGGCTGATGGAATCAGCAAATCAGAATCAAGTTCAATCCGATTGGCTGATCCAATTAGCCAATCGGATTGAACTTGATTCTGATTGGCTGATTCCATCAGCCAATCAGAATATTCCTACCTTAATTCCGATTGGCTGATAGAATCCTATCAGCCAATCGGAATTCGAGGGACGCCATCTTGGATGACATCATTTAAAGGAACCGTCATTCGGCTAGTAGGCGTCGGGAGAAGAGGATGTTCCGCGTCGGATGGAAGATGATGGCTCCCGAAGAAAGAAGATTGAAGATGCCGTTGATAGAAGACTTCATCCGGATCATGGACCTCTTCAGCTCCCGCTTGGATGAAGACTTCAGCCGGATCATGGACCTCTTCAGCTCCCGCTTGGATGATGACTTCAGCCGGATCATGGACCTCTTCAGCCCCCCGCTTGGGCTTGGATCAGGACATCGGAGGAGCTCTTCTGGATCGATCGGTGAACCTGGTATGGTGAAGATAAGGTAGGAAGATCTTCAGGGGCTTAGTGTTAGGTTTATTTAAAGGGGGTTTGGGTTAGATTAGGGGTATGTGGGTGGTGGGTTGTAATGTTGGGGGGGGTATTGTATGTTTTTTTTTACAGGCAAAAGAGCTGAACTTCTTGGGGCATGCCCCGCAAAGGGCCCTGTTCAGGGCTGGTAAGGTAAAAGAGCTTTGAACTTTAGTAATTTAGAATAGGGTAGGGCATTTTTTTATTTTGGGGGGCTTTGTTATTTTATTAGGGGGCTTAGAGTAGGTGTAATTAGTTTAAAATTGTTGTAATATTTTTCTTATGTTTGTAAATATTTTTTTATTTTTTGTAACTTAGTTCTTTTTTATTTTTTGTACTTTAGTTAGTTTATTTCATTGTAGTTATTTGTAGGTATTGTATTTAATTAATTTATTGATAGTGTAGTGTTAGGTTTAATTGTAGGTAATTGTAGGTATTTTATTTAATTCATGTAATGATAGTGTAGTGTTAGGTTTAATTGTAACTTAGGTTAGGATTTATTTTACAGGAAATTTTGTAATTATTTTAACTATTTTAGCTATTAAATAGTTCTTAACTATTTAATAGCTATTGTACCTGGTTAAAATAAATACAAAGTTACCTGTAAAATAAATATTAATCCTAAAATAGCTATAATATAATTATAATTTATATTGTAGCTATATTAGGATTTATTTTACAGGTAAGTATTTAGCTTTAAATAGGAATAATTTATTTAATAAGAGTTAATTAATTTCGTTAGATTAAAATTATATTTAACTTAGGGGGGTGTTAGTGTTAGGGTTAGACTTAGCTTTAGGCGGATTAGGGGTTAATAACTTTATTATGATAGCGGTGCGGTCCGGTCGGCAGATTAGGGGTTAATAAGTGTAGGCAGGTGGAGGCGACGTTGTGGGGGGCAGATTAGGGGTTAATAAATATAATATAGGGGTCGGCGGTGTTAGGGGCAGCAGATTAGGGGTACATAAGGATAACGTAGGTAGCGGCGCTTTGCAGTCGGTAGATTAGGGGTTATTTATTGTAGGTAGCTGGCGGCGACGTTGTGGGGGGCAGGTTAGGGGTTAATAAATATAATATAGGGGTCGGCGGTGTTAGGGGCAGCAGATTAGGGGTACATAAGTATAACGTAGGTGGCGGTCGGCAGATTAGGGGTTAAAAAAATTTAATCGAGTGGCGGCGATGTGGGGGGACCTCGGTTTAGGGGTACATAGGTAGTTTATGGGTGTTAGTGTACTTTAGAGTACAGTAGTTAAGAGGTTTATGAACTGGCGTTAGCCTAGAAAGCTCTTAACTACTGACTTTTTTCCTGCGGCTGGAGTTTTGTCGTTAGATGTCTAACGCTCACTTCAGACACGACTCTAAATACCGGAGTTAGAAAAATCCCATTGAAAAGATAGGATACGCAATTGACGTAAGGGGATCTGCGGTATGGAAAAGTCGCGGCTGAAAAGTGAGCGTTAGACCCTTTTTTGAGTGACTCCAAATACCGGAGGTAGCCTAAAACCAGCGTTAGGAGCCTCTAACGCTGGTTTTCACGGCTAACGCCAAACTCTAAATCTAGGCCTTAGTAAGGAATATTATAATTTTTTAATCTGATTACGGTTTTGTAATTTGGAGAGAAAAGTGCAGAATAAAGATGGGCATTAACCAGTAGGGTTTTGTTTAATACCAGGGGTCTTGAATGTATTAAATAGAAGAGATTCCTTCTAGCATCTAGGGCTGATATACCACAGGCCAATACTTGTGTTTCCAGTGAGTTTCAGTGCAACATTCAAATCTTCATATCATTTTCAGGGGCATCAACAGACACATTGGGGTAAAGTAACACTATCATCCAGTCCTACAGATAAGACGACTAACCTGACATGTGTCCTAAGTGCACTAACAGGATAGCCTTATATAAATGGCTCTGAAAGTTTCAGGCAAAGCTGGCTATGCTTCTTAGATGAAGCTGGACAGTGTTTTGGAGAACATAGAGAACAAAAAGAGGTCAATCATAGCCAGGTTTCTACCTCTCCCCAATAATAAAAAAATAATAATAATAAAGAAATCTGTATGAGCTGGCATTAAATGAAGAAACTTGTAAAACAAGGTTTACTTTACATGAACCCTGCAATGACTCCTTACAACTATGAATCACAGAATATCAACTATCCACATCCAGAATACTCTTCCCCAGGTCAGGGGTCGGTGTCTCCAATTCCCTACCACTGCCCCGAGGGTCTGTCTCCTGAGCAATTATACACTGGATCATGACAGTGGCAGAAGATCACATGTAGAGGACCTCTTTGTCAAATGGATGACCGATCCGACTCTGCTCCCACCAGGATGAAGATTGAAGATGGTTCCACGCTGGATGAAGATGGAGCACCATTCTTCAGGAATAGTAAGTACCGATTTTGGGGTTAGTGATAGGTATTTTTTAAATTTTTGGGGTGGCTTTTTTTTTTTTTATATAGATTAGGCTTTTTTATTTTAATGGGCTGTAAAAGAGCTGAATGTTCTTTTAAGGTAATTCCCATACAAATGCTATTTTCATGGCAATGGGTAGATAAGGTTTTTTTTAGGTAAGGATTTTTTGTTTTGGGGGGTTGGCGGGTTGTAATGTTAGGGGGGACTTTGTAGTTTTTTGGGGTAAAAGTGCTGGTATCTTTAGGGCAATGCCCTACAAAAGGCCCTTTTAATGGCTATTAGTAGTTGTTGCGGTATAGTCATAACGCACAACTTGTAATATCAAGTAGCTGACCATTCCGCACGCAAAGGCCATTTTTCAAGCGGTATAGCCATACCGCGCAACTTGTAATCTTGCCATAAAAGTTTAGATGCCTTAAATTTACCCTTAGATTTTTTAACTTGGGGCAGAAATGCTCCCTTACCACCAGTAACAGTGGAAATAATAGAATCTAAATCTGCCCCAAACAATTTCTTTCCTTGAAAATACATTTTCAAGAGTCTAGACTTAGAAACTGCATCAGCAGATCAAGCTTTTAATCATAAGGCTCACCTAGAAAGGACAGACAACGACATGCTTTTAGCATTAATCCTAATGATATCCAAGATAGCATCTTCAATAAAGGAGTTAGCACATTTAAGCAAACCCAAAAGGTTAAGAATAAAAAAAGTATGCTTAACTGATACATTTATTTATTTCTGGATATGGTCCACGGCTTGACTAATTACTGTTGGGAATATCACTCCTGGCCAGCAGGAGGAGGCAAAGAGCACCACAGTTAAACTGTTAAAGGGACAGTCAACCATAGAATTGTTATTGTTTTAAAAGATAGATAATCCCTTTATTACTCATTCCCCAGTTTTGCATAACCAACACAGTTATATTAATGTACTTTTTACCTTTGTGATTACCTTGTATCTAGGAACCTTCTTCCAGCCCCCTGATCACATGACTGTGACTGTTTATTATCTATTGTCTTAAATTTAGCATTGTATTGTGCTAGATCTTAAATAACTTTCTGTGCCTGAACACAGTGTTATCTATATAGCCCACGTATATTTTCTGTCTCTTTGTGTTGAAAAGAGATTTAAAAAGCATGTGATAAGAGGCAGCCCTCAAAGGCTTAGAAATTAGCATATGAGCCTACCTATGTTTAGTTTAAACTAAGAATACCAAGAGAAAAAAGCAAATTTGATGATAAAAGTAAATTGGAAAGTCAATTAAAATTAAAAGTCCTGAATAATGAAAGTTTAATTTATACTTGACTGTCCCTTTAAGTATCACTCCCTTACCCACAACCCCAGTCATTTGACTGAAGGAAAATAGAGAAAAAGGAGTAACACAAGGTGTAGAGGTGCCTGAGCTTATAGTCAAAAGAACAACTGTCTTAAAATAAAGGTTGGGGCGTGGACTCACCATATCTGGAAATAAATACATTTTTCAGGTAAGCATAAATTTTGTTTTTCTTTCCTAAGATATGGTGAGTCCACGGCTTGAGTAATTACTGTTAGGAACCAATACCCAAGCTAGAGGAGACGGATAAATAGGGAGGGACAAGACAGGCAGTCCTAAACAGGCACCACCGCTTGCAGAACCTTTCTCCCAAAAGAAGCCTCAGCCGAGGCAAAAGTATCAAATTTGTAAAATTTTGAAAAAAGTATGTAGAGAAGACCAAGTTGCAGCCTTGCAAATTTGTTTCACAGAAGCTTCATTTTTGAAAGCCCAAGAAGAGCAACAGCTCTTGTGGAATGAGCCATAATTCTTTCAGGAGGCTGCTGTCCAGCAGTCTCATAAGTCAAAAGAATTATACTTTGTAACCAAAAAGAAAGAGTAGTAGCAGTAGCTTTCTGACCTTTACGTTTCCCAGAGAAACAGACAAAGAGGGCAGAGGACTGGCGAAAATGCTTAGTTGCCTGTAAGTAGAATTTAAGAGCATGTACAACATCCAAATTGTGTTACAAACATTCTTTGGAAGAAGAAGGATTAAGACACAGAGAGGGAACAACAATTTCCTGATTGATATTTCTATTAGAAACAACCTTAGGAAGGAAACCTAACTTAGTACAAAGAACCACCTTACCGGCATTAAAAATATGATATGGGGAATCACACTGCAGAGCTGAGAGTTCCGAGACTCTTTGAGCAGAAGAGATAGCAACAAGAAACAAAACCTTCCAAGATAACAACTTAATGTCTATGGAATGCAATGGCTCAAACGGAGCCAGCTATAAAATTATAAGAACAAGGTTAAGGCTCCAAGGAGGAGCAACAGACTTAAAGACAGGCCTGATTTTGACCAAGGCCTGACAAAAAGATTGCACATCTGCCAAACGTTTATGTAGTAAAACTGATAAAGCAGAAATTTGACCCTTCAGGGTACTGACTGACAATCCCTTCTCCAGGCCTTCCTAAAGAAAAGTAAAATTCTAGGAATTCTAATTCTACTCCAAGAGTAGCCCTTGGATTCACACCAATAAAGGTGTTTACGCCATATCATGGTCTCAATGACTGACTCCAACAGTCAGCTTCAGAGAAACGAGGTTTGAATGAAGAAGGGACCCTAAATCAGGATATCCTTCTTCAGAGGTAGTCTCTAAGGTGGGAGAAATGATATCTCCACTAGGTCTGCAAACCAGATCCTGTGAGGCCACTCAGGGGCTATTAGAATCACCGACGCCCTCTCCTGTTTGATACGAGCAATGACTCGTGGAAGGAGAGCAAATGGAGGAAACAGGTATGCCAACCTGAAAACCTAAGGAACCGCCAGAGCATCTATCACAATGGCCTGCGGATCTCTTGACCTTGAACCGTACCTTGGAAGCTTGGTGTTCTGACAGGACGCCATGAGATCTAACTCCGGCACCCCCCATTTGAGGACTAAGCTGGAAAACACCTCCGGATGTATTTCCCACCCCTTGGGATAAAAAGTCCGTCTGCTAAGAAAATCCGCTTGTGGATCTGGCATCCACATTCCAGATAGACAGCAATTGTGGGTCTCTGCCCACTGAAGAATCAGAGTAACCTCCTTCATGGCTAAGGAACTCCTTCCTGGTGATTGATTTAAGCCACAGAGGGTATGTTGTCTGATTGGAACCTGATAAACTGGGCTGAGGACAACTGAGTACAAGCCAATAGAGCATTATAAATCACCCTCAACTCAAGATGTTGATGAGAAGAGCAAACTCCTCCCCAATTCATAGGCCCTGAGCTTTTATCGAGTTCCAGACTGCTCCCCAACCCAGTAGGCTGGTGTCCGTGGTCACGATCACCCAGGGCGTTCTCCAAAAGCATGTGCCCTGAGACAGATGTTCCTGAGAAATCCACTACGGGAGAGAGTACCTTAGCAACTGATCTAACTTTATTCTCTGAGATAGATCCACATGGTCACCATTCCATTGTCTGAGCATGCACAACTGGAGAGCTCTCAAATGGAATCGAGCAAAAGGAATGATGTCCATGGAAGCCACCATCAGACCGATTACCTCCATACATTGAGCCACTAAAAGATGAGCAGAAGCCTGAAGAGAGAGGCAAGAGGAAATGATTTTGTTTTTCCTGACCTCTGTCAGAAAAATCTTCATCAATATAGAATCTATTATGGTCCATAAGAAAACTCTTGTAGCAAGGGAAAGGGAGCTTTTTTCCAGATTCACATTCCATCCGTTGGAATAAAGAAAAGTCAACAATATCTCTGTGTGAGATTTTGCTAGTTGAAAAGATGGCACCTGAACAAATATGTCGTCCAGGTAGGGTGCAACAGCAATTCCACGAGAATGGATCACTGCCAAAAGAGCCCCCAAAACTTTTGAAGAAATTCTGGGAGCCCTGGCTAGACCAAATGGAAGGGCCACAAACTGGAAATGTTTGTCCAGAAAGGCAAATCTCAGGAATCTGTGATGGTCCCTGTGAATAGGAACATGAAGATATGCATCCTTTAGGTCTATGGTTGTCATGAACTGACTCTCTTGCACTAAAGGAAGAATGGAGCGTATAGTCTCCATCTTGAAGGATGGAACTTTGAGAAATGTATTTAGACACTTCAAGTCTAGAATGTGACGGAAAGTTCCCTCTTTTTTGGGAACCACAAATAGGTTGAAGTAGAACCTGAGACCCTGTTCCTGTACTGGAACTATCACTCCCAGGGAGGAAAGATGTTGTATACATTTCAAGAACTCCTCTTTCTTTATCTGCAGAAAATCTTGAGAGAAGGAATCTGCCTCTGGGAGGAAAAGTCTTAATTTCCAATTTGTAATCCTTAGATACTATGTTCACAGTCCAGGGATCTGGGACATCTCATATCCAAGCTTGAGAGAACTGAGAAAGTCTGCCCCCCACCTGATCAGATCCTGGATCGGGGGCAAACCCTTCATGCTGATTTGGAATCAGCTGCAGGTTTCTTTGATTGTTTCCCCTAGTTTCAAGATTGATTGGGTTTTCAAGAAGACTTGGATTGTTCCTGCTTGGAAGAAGAAGGGGAAAGCTTTCCTCTGAAGTTACGAAAGGAATGAACATTACTCTGATGTCCTTTAGGCCTATTCTTATCTTGAGCTAGAAAAGACCCTTTTCCCCCTGTAATTTCAGAGATACTTTCTGCCAAACCGGGTCCAAAAAAGGTTTTGACCTTGTATGGAATCGCCAGAAGCTTGACTTTAAAGGAAATGTCCACAGACCAGGATTTCAACCATAATGCCCTGTGGGCTAGGACAGCGAAACCTTGATGAACATAAATCTTTTTTTAAATAAGCCTCCAGCTTCCTGTCCATCGGCTCCTTAAAAGAGCAGCTATCCTCAAAAGGAATAGTGGTTCTCTTAGCCAGAGTGGAAATGGCCCCTTCAACTTTGGGTACAGTATACCAAGGGTCTTTAATGTAGTCCTCGACAGGAAACATTTTCTTAAAAATGGGAGACAGGGAAAAAGACACCCCTGGTTTCTCCCATTCCTGTGAGATAATCTCTCTAGCACGGTGTGGCACAGGAAAAGTGGAAGGTTCATCAAAGAAACTATTGTTTACTATATTTTTTGGGAGTGACAACGACAGGGGTATCGGAGTCATCTAAAGTAGCTAAAATTTAATTTAACAATACACAAAGGTGTTCAAGCTTAAATCTGAAGGATTCCACCTCAGTCTCAGAAGAAGGAATTATACTGTCCGAATCTGAGATTTCACCCTCAGAAAGTCCTGATCTATCTTCCTCATCAGACTTACAAGAAAGGGCAACTTGGGAAGCAGAACTGAGAACAGGCACCTTACTTTCTAAATTTCTAGATTTCCTCTTGCGTTTTCCCTGTAATCTGGGAATGGCAGCTATTTCTGCTTTTAGATAAACTCCACTAGGAGTTATAGAGGATCCATAGGGCACTGCATGTGACACTATTGAGGCTTGGGATGTAGCAGGAGAAAGCTGAGGTATTATTTTAACAGCATCATCCTGAGAGACATTAGGCTCAAAAATTTTACTTTTATTTTGCAAGGTTTTCTTGACACATGAAGAACAAAATTGCATAGGAGCTGCAATTTGTGCATCTAAACATAATAAGCATGAATTCATGAGATCAGGCTCTTGCTCCATATCAGACATGTTGTGAAACAATAAATAAACTTGTACAAATAAGTTTAAAAGATTTTAATATTCAATTGAAATAAGCCAAGGAAAATAATTCACTTTAAAGTTTATCCCAAATTAGGATCGATCCCCAGCTAAAATTATGTGAGAAAAGTTAAGAAAAAACATTTAATAAACATCAAATAAACTTCTAAAATACCCCTCAGGCAACCCCACACCTCAATTACTGAGGTGCCTTACGCTACAAATTAAGACCAGATCACTCATAAATGGAGAAAAACTAGTTTTTCCTCAGAAACATAATGAAGTAAAGCCGGTCATGTGACCGCAACTGCCTAGCTCAAATTACTGCTGCGACACAGAGAGGCACTAAAAATTGTTTCCTGGTACACTGAGTACCATAAATAGCCTTTTTTTCAAACCGGACAGTTTAAAATGTTGCATCAGTTTATTTTAAAGCAAAGGGGAAATGAATAAGCTGCTGAAATAGAAAATTCAGCCATACTTTCAGTTTAAACTTGTATTGTTTTATCAAGTAAATATGTGTCAGAAAATAAAGCCTAATAAAAACATTTTACCCTTTCTTTTTAAAAGAGTTTAAATGTTAGTCTCACACATGCTACAGTGCCTGCTTCATGTCCCAGTGTAACCCATACAACAGGATTATCTATGTCCCAATAAAAAAGCAGTGTCTTTTAATTTGTCAAGTGCATGGTCTCCCCAACTGGAAGAAAAAGCACTTACCTGCTCCGCTGTCTGGCATGTAGACAGTTACAAGGTATGAGAAGACACAGTTCTTCACAGAGACCTTTGAAAAAGAAAGAACAGAATAGCCAACTCTGGCTTTCTAAACTATGGCAGCAATTGTTAGGAAAACTCAGTAAGTACCTCTTTGCAAGTTCCTAACTGCTTTAAATCCACCACTACCTGACTGCAAGGAATGACATGGACTTCGGCTATACCCCAAAATTTGCTTGTAGATGAAATAAAAAAAATTCTTTAGACACCTAATCTTCACCTCCTCCATGCACTGAAGGCAAAGAGAATGACTGGTGGTTGTGGGTAAGGGAGTGATAGTTATCAGTTTAACTGTGGTGCTCTTTGCCTCCTCCTGCTGGCCAGGAGTGATATTCCAAACAGTAATTACCAGTGGCGTATTTAAGTTTTGTGCTGCCCTAGGCACTTAAAATTATGCTGCCCCCCCTAGGTTTTAGGCTGTTTTTCGGCCATAATATTTTTTGGCCTAATTTTAATGAATATATATATATATATATATATATATATATATATATTTATTTTTTTATATATATATATATATATATATAAACACACAACTCCTCTCCCTCACACACACACACAGCCCCTCTCCCACACACACACACAGCCCCTCTCCCACACACACAGCCACTCCCCCCCCCACACACAGCCACTCACCCCCCCCACACACACACAGCCACTCTCACACACATACACACACATACATATATACACTCATACACAGCAATTTAAACAGTCCTGAAACTGAAGCTTGTGCTCCTTAATGTTTACATATAAAATGGCATCTTATAAACGAAATAGACAATAACTACAATAAACATGCTATCACAAGATGACAGCAACAGAATTAGATGTTAAACAACAGGAAACTATAATCCCAACCCAGTTCTACTGAAATAAAATAAGCACTGCCACTACATACATGAACAGTTTATCTGGGGGACTGTGAATGCCTAGTATGCATTTATCAGCACCTGGAGGTGCATTTATGTTGTAAGGTCTGAGTCACTGAGTGTCTTTACTGTGGATTCAATTCAACAGTGGTTTCAGTGAGGGCGGGGACTGGACTCCTTCCCTGCCAGCTCTCTCCATGGTACGTTCCTCATTACTGGATGGATCTCTAAACTTTTATTAAATCTTTCAGAGTGTGCAGGGCCAAACGGTGTTGATGCAATCTGTAACAACTGCTTCGGCACCGCTTGGCCCTGCACACTATGAAAGATAAAGTTTAAAGACCCAGTAATGAGGAATGTACCATGAAGAGAGCAGGCAGGGAAGGAGGCCAGCTGAGTGAACAGTTTGTCAAGTACCGGTCCGCACTGCACATTGGAATATGTCACGCATCCAGCCTGCTTCTGTGTCCCCATTTACATCACTGCTGCCAGCACTGAGCTAAAGTGTTTATGACCTCTCTCTCAGTCATTTTCCTCTCTGTTCTTCTGCTCACAGCCCTGCAGTAAAAACATCAGAAAGGACTGTGAGCAGAAGAACAGAGAGGAAATGCCTGAGACTGCAGTGAGCGCTATCAAGTGTCTGAGAATGCGCTGACTGTCTGACACTAGTAGTGTAACACACACCTCTTCTGATGGAGCCTTTCCTTGCATGATCACTAGTAAAAAGGGCCTCCTGCCTTGGCATACCTTACTTTCCCGTTCCCCACTCTCTTGTGTTGCACTGCCACCAGCCTGATATTCTTGTGACCACTGCTCAGTCTCACCTCCATTGCCGCCTGGCCTGGGAGATCACGTGCGCATGCGTGTAACTCCCGGGCTCAAGCCCTGATGTGCGGCAGATAGGGGAAGCAGGCTGGTTGACCCGTGAATGCCCGCTCAAAGTTAAAAACATATTTTTTTTCAAAGCAGTTAGCAGCGTTAGTGCAGTGTGGTCACTGTGGTGTGGACAAGTGCCGCCCCCCAAAATCCGCCGTCCTAAGTACCGGCCTTGTTGGCCCCTGGTAATTACTCAAGCAGCGGACTCACCATATCTTAGGCAAGAAATCTTCAATATCAGAATCCTCAAAAATCTGATCAGAAATACTATCAAACAAAATGTAAGCAGCAGCAGCAGAAACATCAGCAATATCTGGTCTGAAAAGATAACCTGCCTGCAGAATAGCCCTTCTATGAAAGAACTAAAGTTTAATATCTAAATGGTCTTAATTAAATAAATGGTACCATCCACCTTAGGAACAATTTTCCAAAGCTCAATATTAGAAGCAGGAAGAGGATACATTATTTTAAACCGTGCAGAAGGATTACATTAATTATCAGGTTTAGGTCATTTTTTAGAAATAATCCCAGCCACAGCATAAGCCACTAGAAATAACTAATAATAACCTAATAAGAAATAAGAATTTAAATGACTGGTAGACCCCTCTTCAGTAACAGGAACTTTGTTAATTTTTAAAGTAAGCAAAAGTTCCTAAAAAACAAATGTGATCAATCTTAAATAAAAAGGATGAAGAAGCAGGCTCTGAATCAGAGACAGGCCCCTGATCATCAAACAAACCTTACACTCAGAAGCCTCATTAGCCTCATGAGACACGGGAATATTGCTACTAGTAGAAGGCATATCTTGTACTGACAATTTATATTTACTTGAGGGCAGAATGACTACTAAAATTTCAGACTCTGTAGCTTTAATATTAATTCCATAATGCCAGGAACAATTTGAGCCAGACCTTCCTGCATTGAACAAACAGAAGAAGCAATAATACCTTTGGAAGCAAGTTCAGTATTAGATTGGTCTGAATACATCAAAACATTATGGCAGGACTCACATAAATATGAAAGAGGGGAAACTTCAGCGTTCTTAAAATAAACACATTTAATACAGGTAGAAAGCTGTTCAGAAATATCAGCTTCCAAAGGAGGATTAGGGACAAATTCAGAGGATTCCATAGTGAACAAACACAGAAATATTTACCCCAAAACACAAAAGAGCTCTAAGGGAATAAGTATAAAATACCCCCTTCTGGGATCAAAGCTATAGCTGGAAGTGCCGAAAAAAAATTCAAATTTAAAAATGTCAAAAAAGCACCAAAAGGAGCACACAACTTAAAAATGTTGTTTAGAAAAAACTGAAATAACTAATACCCAGGAGGTTAACCAATATAAAGTCCTTTATACATGAGGTAAAAATACATCTGATCCTAGGCTATATATAAATACTATATAATAATGCCAGGTATAGGTTTTAAAATAAGTGTTAAAATTAAATAATAAAAAAAACACTTACCTTAAACATTCTCCTACTATGCAAAATAGCAGGAAAAACCAACCCTGTACCGAAAACATATCAGCAGAGGATATACTATAGGAGTTAACAGTAGACACAATAGGAGGAGGCAAAAGAGAAGTCCCTGCAAAATCCTTGGGAAGATATTGACTTAAATTTTCATGGGAAAGGAAAAATATGACACAAACCAAACTCCTTAAATTTCCCTCTTGACAAACACTGGACTCTGAGGGGAAATGGGCCTCAACTCAGTCTGAGATCCCCTCTCAAAGAAGAAACCGCCTGCACATTATCATTCTTCACCTTCCTCCAGCGGAGGCAAAGGTAAGGCAAACTACCATAGAGGTGGGAATTATTGTATAGAGCTCTTGGGGTTTTGGACTATTTGTATCCTCCTAGTGGTAGGGAAGGTAATTCCCAGGAGTAATGGATTGTGGACTCTTACCACCTTTATGAAAGAAAAAGTATTCACAGAAAGTAACCAGCAGCTCTCTGTGAGGCTGGGAGAATTTGCAGTAAGTCACTGTCTGTGATTACCTTCTCCCCATTCTTCCTGTAGCCCAGTATCTCAACCTGTTCTGTGGCTGGTGCCAGTAGACACACCCACCAGGGAGTGTTTTTCTCCTGTCATTCATTCACCTGCCTTATTTATTTTTAACCTTTTAATTTACATTTTCTTGTCTCTCCCTTCTCTCTCTCTTCCATCATTTTCTTTTTCCCTCCTTCCCCCTCCATAATCTCTCCTTCTGTCTCCCTTCTCTCACTCTTTCTGTCTTGCCCCCTATACTTTCAATCCTATAAAATTATTTCTTTTGTTTGATAACATCACTTCCAATTATTTCATAAAACATGCTAATAAACGCACACAAGATATATATATATATATATATTTTTTTTTTTTTTACAAAGCTGGCCAGTCAGCAAGTATGTAAAGAATGTGTTTCAAAGGAAAGGATTGCCAGGAGTACATGTAATTTTAAGAGTAAAAATTTACTTTTATTAATGAGACATACTTAAAATACATGGGATAAGCATATCCCTGTGCCTAGCAAATTGGCTAATGTATCTATACTTTAGTCTGGGGGAACCTTATGAGAAGCCTGGTAAGGCATTGTATACCAATACTATTTATGTTATGCACACACCGATGTCACTCTGTGAAGTACTGAGCAAGGCTCCGGTCTAAGTTATTGCAAACATTGTGTTTGGTCGGGGACTAACTGTTTTAATGAGTAAGGGAGCCTGTTTAGGCAAGAGATACTATCCCTGAATTCAACCATTAACACACACTGGTATCTGGTGAAGGATCTACGGATAAAAACACACAACTACACCATTTAGCGTATGGGTAAACATACATACTACAGACATGGATGATTAAGAACATTGAAAGTTGGATACTTGTTACAGGGTTCATCTAAAGGGAACTTTTTAGAATATTTGTTTTCTGTTGTAAAGAATGTGTCTCACACAAAGCCAACTCAAATTAAAATATAAGCAAAAATATATATATTTTTGCAAATAATTATTGGGTTAGTAGATGAGACCTACAGAATCCTTATCAGACATACCCATTTCATGTGGAATTTCATGACAGAGAATTGCAATAGTAGTTGCTACTCCAGTCTCAGTTGAAGATGAAAAAGCAGATCCGATTACCATTCCATCAGCAAAGTTATGTAGACTATCTCCCATCAGAACCATTATTGCTAGCAAACTGAAACCTTTGTCTGCAATAGAAAAAAGCTTGATGTAAAGCACTGATATTAATGTATTTGGTTTCAGTTTAACACGATATATTCAGTTTAAACCAACAACTTGTTTTCATCAGTCTATTTAAATTATTTTACAATTTCCAAAAATTGGGCTCTTTTGCATTGGATTTTTTTGCGATTGGGTTTTTGCGAAGATGTAAAATGTAAAAACTGCTATCGGAAGCCATTATGTTTATTGACAATTTATGATGGGCTGCTGGAAAAGAATTACGCAGCCTATAGAAAATAATAGAAGCCGAAGAGCACAAATTTACAGAAGGTTTCCATTGAAATGACAAACAGTTAAAACACTGTTGGAAACTATCGATAAGGTCTCAAACATTACGCAATGCTCAACTAGTTGTAAAAGAGGAAAAATAAGGTTTTTGAGGCCTGTTTCACATTGAGAGGTTTAAGTTTTCAAACAATGCAAGTGTTTCACTTATTTAAATGTATTGTTATTTATAATATGTATTGCTGGCCCAGGAATAGGACTAGTTATGTTCGTATTTAAATATCAATATATATTTACATATTACAAATATAATCAAGCACATATCTCCATAATTCCAACTAGGCATATGCCTAGGGCAGCACTAAATATGACATACAGTATATCAATAAATGTAAAAAATTAATAAAATTAGTTTTATCATTAAATCCTTTTTTTTCATTTCATTTTTTTATTAATTAAATGTATCTTTGATATGATCACAGATAAAGAGTACAGTCATTAAATGTAAATTTTTTAGTAAAAGGTCAGGTTACCATAGCAACAAACGTATGGTGCGATTTTCAAGAAGTTCAACATTGGATGGAAGTATTAACACAGCGTTAACTTATTCCTACACGAAAAGAGAGATTGCACACACTGCACAATAATTTTCAATGGAAACCTGGTACTAAAATGGAGCCATAAACTACTTTTAGCTGTCGGTTGCTTTGCTAGCTTACGGGCTCTATTTTTACTGACTCAATGGAAACGAGCCCTTTGTAGGTAGAAAAAGCCACAAAAGGTCAGACTAACGGGCGATTTATCGCTGAAGCCCTTGTTTCCGCGCAAGCCTTTAGGAAGAACTGCTTGTGCAATGTTAAATGCCGACAGCATATGCTGTTGGCATTCAGCAATGTCTGGCGGATATGATACACTACAGCGTATCATGTCCGCCAGACAATGATAATTCGGCCCCTAAATTCAAATTTTTATAGATTTTTTTTTATAATTTTCAAGTATTGTGAAATTGCACATAAACTTTGTGAGGATTTGTAGGTATGAAGAATGACAAAAAAAATTATCCTGAAGAGCCACTTGTGCTTTTCAAGAATTGAGATCTCCATAAATGAAAACAAAACTTTTTCAATTTTTTTAATGTTGTTTTTATTTACAAAACATAACCCCAAAACATTTAAACAAAGCAATGAAATCATGTAGTGTGGTGGGACGAATTGGGACAGCACAGAAAGGTATGGAGCAAAAGGGGCTGCAGCCCCAGGCCTCGAGCTTTGAGAAGCCTGATTTCAGGGGTGAAGGAATGAGAATGTGCAGTGTATATACTGTATTTAGTTTATGAAGAGGTGAATGTGCAGTGTATATACTGTATTTAGTTTCTGAAGAGGTGAATGTGCAGTGTATATACTGTATTTAGTTTATGAAGAGGTGAATGTGCAGTGTATGTACTGTATTTAGTTTATGAAGAGGTGAATGTGCAGTGTATATACTGTATTTAGTTTATGAAGAGGTGAATGTGCAGTGTATGTACTGTATTTAGTTTCTGAAGAGGTGAATGTGCAGTGTATATACTGTATTTAGTTTATGAAGAGGTGAATGCGCAGTGTATATACTGTATTTAGTTTATGAAGAGGTGAATGTGCAGTGTATATACTGTATTTAGTTTCTGAAGAGGTGAATGTGCAGTGTATATACTGTATTTAGTTTATGAAGAGGTGAATGCGCAGTGTATATACTGTATTTAGTTTATGAAGAGGTGAATGTGCAGTGTATATACTGTATTTAGTTTCTGAAGAGGTGAATGTGCAGTGTATATACTGTATTTAGTTTCTGAAGAGGTGAATGTGCAGTGTATATACTGTATTTAGTTTATGAAGAGGTGAATGCGCAGT
Organism: Bombina bombina; assembly: GCF_027579735.1. Classification (NCBI taxonomy): domain Eukaryota; kingdom Metazoa; phylum Chordata; class Amphibia; order Anura; family Bombinatoridae; genus Bombina; species Bombina bombina. The sequence goes on from NC_069503.1 coordinate 263,508,991, forward strand.
GTATATACTGTATTTAGTTTATGAAGAGGTGAATGTGCAGTGTATATACTGTATTTAGTTTATGAAGAGGTGAATGTGCAGTGCATATACTGTATTTAGTTTATGAAGAGGTGAATGTGCAGTGCATATACTGTATTTAGTTTATGAAGAGGTGAATGTGCAGTGTATATACTGTATTTAGTTTCTGAAGAGGTGAATGTGCAGTGTATATACTGTATTTAGTTTCTGAAGAGGTGAATGTGCAGTGTATATACTGTATTTAGTTTCTGAAGAGGTGAATGTGCAGTATATATACTGTATTTAGTTTCTGAAGAGGTGAATGTGCAGTGTATATACTGTATTTAGTTTCTGAAGAGGTGAATGTGCAGTGTATATACTGTATTTAGTTTCTGAAGAGGTGAATGTGCAGTGTATATACTGTATTTAGTTTCTGAAGAGGTGAATGTGCAGTGTATATACTGTATTTAGTTTCTGAAGAAGTGAATGTGCAGTGTATATACTGTATTTAGTTTATGAAGAGGTGAATGTGCAGTGTATATACTGTATTTAGTTTATGAAGAAGTGAATGTGCAGTGTATATACTGTATTTAGTTTATGAAGAGGTGAATGTGCAGTGTATATACTGTATTTAGTTTATGAAGAGGTGAATGTGCAGTGTATATACTGTATTTAGTTTATGAAGAGGTGAATGTGCAGTGTATGTACTGTATTTAGTTTATGAAGAGGTGAATGTGCAGTGTATATACTGTATTTAGTTTATGAAGAGGTGAAGGGGCAGTGTATATACTGTATTTAGTTTATGAAGAGGTGAATGTGCAGTGTATATACTGTATTTAGTTTATGAAGAGGTGAAGGGGCAGTGTATGTACTGTATTTAGTTTATGAAGAGGTGAATGTGCAGTGTATATACTGTATTTAGTTTATGAAGAGGTGAAGGGGCAGTGTATATACTGTATTTAGTTTATGAAGAGGTGAATGTGCAGTGTATATACTGTATTTAGTTTATGAAGAGGTGAAGGGGCAGTGTATATACTGTATTTAGTTTATGAAGAGGTGAAGGGGCAGTGTATATACTGTATTTAGTTTATGAAGAGGTGAAGGGGCAGTGTATATACTGTATTTAGTTTATGAAGAGGTGAAGGGGCAGTGTATATACTGTATTTAGTTTATGAAGAGGTGAAGGGGCAGTGTATATACTGTATATAGTTTATGAAGAGTTGAATGTGCAGTGTTTTTACTGTATTTAGTTTATGAAGAGGTGAATGTGCAGTGTATATACTGTATTTAGTTTATGAAGAGGTGAATGTGCAGTGTATATACTGTATTTAGTTTATGAAGAGGTGAATGTGCAGTGTATATACTGTATTTAGTTTATGAAGAGGTGAATGTGCAGTGTATATACTATATTTAGTTTATGAAGAGGTGAATGTGCAGTGTATATACTGTATTTAGTTTATGAAGAGGTGAAGGGGCAGTGTATATACTGTATTTAGTTTATGAAGAGGTGTTTATGGTATCAGAAGGTGAAATATATAGTGCTATTCTGAATATGGAGACAAGAGCATACAGGGGAGGGGTATAAGGGGACTGGGCTGAGGTACCCCAAACATTTGTCTTGCTGATGGACCTGCAAATGCTAAGCGTGGCGTTAATAGTGTTGGTGAAGGTCACGATAAGGGTTAATGTGTGACAGGCTTCACATGTATTTCCAAAAATATAGTCCAGTGGCTTTTAATGCATTTTATATAATTTGTAAATTTAAAATGTGTTCTTTTTAAATGAAATGTTATGTTTAGTTTTGCTGCATTTAATATAGTGACACGTAACATTTGTTTGCAAAAAAAAGAATGCTGAAAGGTTGCCCAATATTCAACTTCCATGAAAATGGAGAAATACTGCCAACATTCATTATTTTTAATAAATGAGCCAAAACATTCGTTCATCCCTCATAATAAACAGTTATGTTCTAAATTACTGAATCTCGTTATATTAACAAGCGGATAATTTATGCAGCCTTTATCTCACCAAGGGGATTAAAAGCCTTTATAATCGTAGCTAACCAGCTTTACTTTATGCAAGATAAAGTGACAAAAAAGTCACAATTAATATTTTGTAATTCAGAAAGAGCATACAGTTTTAAACACATTTACAATCTACTTCTATTATTAGTTTTACTTTATTCTCTTGGTATCTTTTGTTGAAGAGCATATCTAGGTAAACGTAAGAGCATATACATTTCTCGAGCACTATTTGGCCACAGTGTTTGCAACAATATTTGTAAAAATTGTTTTAGATTGTTGCAAATACTTCTGCCCTCTAGTGCTCAACAACGTATAACATTGTTAAAAACCATTGTTACAAACATTGCTGCCATATAGTGCTTAGGAAAAGTGAACCCTCTTGAGCCTACTAAGGTATGCTCTTTAGCAAAGGATAGCAAGAGTACAAAATAAATTTGATACCAAAAGTAATTTTGAAAGTTGTTTAAAATTGCAACATTGGTGGAACAAATGGCTGAGCTGCTTTTGTACGCATTTGGCCCTGCAACTTTGATGTTTGAACTAGTGATACAGTTGATCGGTGAGAAAGCGTCCGTCTGTCTGGTTATTAACAGTATACTTACTTTTTTTTCTTCCTCTGAGACTAACTGGGGTAATATCAGGTGCAGTCACTTCTGCAGGCTCGCAGTCCTCAGGACTTTTCTTTTGGCAACAAAATAAACACAAGTTAAAGGTTGTTATTTAGATAAGTTGTGGAAGAATATTGCATTACAAATACAATGTCATCGTCCACAATATAAATGTATAACTATAGTAAATATCTCAAGAAATAAACATTAATTACAAATGTTTCCTATTTTAATGTTCCCCTAAGCCGTAATATACTGCTGCAGCACTGGATTTTTATTACTAAAGGGACATTATTATGCTTTCATTTGTTAGTTTGAAATGCTTGCATTAGTGACACTATATGACCATTTGTTTAGGTGTTAAACACACAGGACCCGAGAAGGTCACACTGTGCAGTCTAGGGGTGGGTCTTTGTAGTCAAAGGGGCATGGAGATGCAGTCTAGGAGGGTGAATGAGGCAAGAGGGGACAGTCACAAAAGTACAGGTAAACAACTTAAATCTCTATATCTATACTGTGTCAAAAGGATAGTAAACACGTTAACATTTTTTATATAAAATTATTAGTTATACATAATGAAACAACTTTGCAATATATTTTATTATTTATTTTGTCCCCTTTTCATATAATTTAGCTCTTAAAGGGACACTCAGGTAAAATTTAATTTTAATGATTCAGAAACAGCATGTAATTTTAAACAACTTTCCAATTTACTTCCATTAAAAAAATGTGCACATTCTTTTATATTTACACTTTTTGAGTCACCAGCTCCTACTGAGCATGTGCAAGAATTCACAGACTATACGTTTATGCATTTGTGATTGGCTGATTGCTATCACATGGTACAGGGGGAGTCAGGGGCGGACTGGGCCAGGGGGCAGAGAGGCAATTGCCCCCCAGGCTGCCCTAAATCATGTTAAAAACGGCTGCTTTTTTTTTTTTTTTTATTGTAATTTTAATAATGGCCAGCAGGGGGAGCAGCTGTACACACATAAGCAGCAGTGGAGCAGCCTTTCTCTCTATGGCACTGAAACTGAAAGGCCATGTGCTGAGGGGGAAGGGCTTAGTGCAGGCTTTCCCTAGTCAAACAGAGAGCGCAGTCTCAATGAATGGATGGAGGGAAAGGCATCAGTGTGAGCTGCTAGAATCATGTGTGGCCACCTCTACTAAACAGTAAGTACATAAATGTGCTGTCAGCAAGTGTGTGGGGTTTCTTCAGGGGCCGGGCTGCAGTGAAATCATCATGTAGAATACAGCTAATACTGTGGCTGTGCAGTAAGATCCTTATGTATAATACAGCAAATACTGTGCAGCTTTTATTTTAGCTGAAGCATTGGGATAAGACATTTCAGTTTATGTTGTATCCTACATGGGGAAATAATAATAATAATGTTTAACTGTAGGTATCAGTCCCTTGCTAGGCTGCACATTTATATACAGTTCTGCAATGGGAGTGTACTGTATGTGTACCCCAGAGCTAGTGAGCAGTATTGGTCATATATGCATTGCTGTGTGATGTTTAACTGTAGGTATCAGTCCCTTGCTAGGCTGCACATTTATATACAGTTCTGCAATGGGAGTGTACTGTATGTGTACCCCAGAGCTAGTGAGCAGTATTGGTCATATATGCATTGCTGTGTGATGTTTAACTGTAGGTATCAGTCCCCTTGCTAGGCTGCACATTTATATACAGTTCTGCAATGGGAGTGTACTGTATGTGTACCCCAGAGCTAGTGAGCAGTATTGGTCATATATGCATTGCTGTGTGATGTTTAACTGTAGGTAACAGTCCCTTGCTAGGCTGCACATTTATATACAATTCTGCAATGGGAGTGTACTGTATGTGTACCCCAGATCTAGTGAGCAGTATTGGTCATATATGCATTGCTGTGTGATGTTTAACTGTAGGTAACAGTCCCTTGCTAGGCTGCACATTTATATACAGTACTGCAATGGGAGTGTACTGTATGTGTACCCCAGAGCTAGTGAGCAGTATTTGTCATATATGCATTGCTGTGTGATGTTTAACTGTAGGTAACAGTCCCTTGCTAGGCTGCACATTTATATACAGTTCTGCAATGGGAGTGTACTGTATGTGTACCCCAGAGCTAGTGAGCAGGGCTGCATGGAAATATGGAAGCATATTATCTTTTAAAAGCATTCTGTGTTATTGTTAATAAAGATAAACTGTGTCTATGCTGTGTTTTTTTCTAAGTTAGTAATTTCATGGTTTCTTGGAGGAATTAGCTAAAAAATAGGCTTCCTGAATCATTTTTATTAAAGGGACATGAAAACCATCATTTTACTTTCATGGTTCAGATAGAGCACACAGTTTTAAACAACTTCTTAATTTACTTTTATTATCTAATTTGCTTAGTTCTCTTGGTATCCTTTGCTGAAAAAGATACATAGGTAAGCTTAGGATCTGGGAGCTAGCTGCTTATTGGTGGTTGCACATATATATCTATTGTCATTGGCTTAACAATGTGTTCAGCTAGCTCCTGGTAGTACATTGCTGCTCCTTCAATAAAGGATACCAAGAAAATGAAGCAACATTGATAATAAAAGTACATTGGAAAGATGTTAAAACTGTATGCTCTATCTGAATCTTAAAAGAAAAAAATGGGTTTCATGCCCCTTTAAGTTATTAAACATGTACATGCATTGTGGAGCTTTTAATTGCATTTGCATTCTTGCAGTATTATTAAAGGGATATGAAACACAAAATTTGTCTTTCATGATTCAGACAGAACATACAATTTTAAACAACTTTACAATTTACTTCTATTTTCTAATTTGCTTTATTCCTTTGAAATGATTTGTTGAAAAGCATATCTAGATAGGCTCAGGAGCTTGGAGCTAGCTGCTGAGGTGGATGAACTTGTATGCCCATTTTAATTGGCTTACAAATGTGTTCAGCTTTCTCCCAGGAGTGCATTGCTGCTTCTTCAATAAAAGATACCAAGCAAATAAAGCAAAATTGATTAGAGAAGTAAATTGGAAAGTTGTTTAAAAATGTATAATCTATCTGAATCATGAAAGGAAATGTTTGGGTTTAATGTCCCTTTAATCTGTAACTTTAAGGGACATGAAACCCAATGGTTTTTTTTTCATGATTCAGATAGAGCAAACAGTTTTAAAAAATTATTCCAGTGGTATCTTTTCTTGAAGGGGCAGCATTTCTCTACTGGGAGCTAGATAAACACATTAGGTGAGACAATGACAAGAAGCATATATACAGCCACCAATCAGCCGCTATCTCCCAGTAGTGCATTGCTGCGCCTGAACAAGCACATAAGTATACAAGCCCAGCTGCTTTATAGATCACCTTCATGAGAGCTGAATTGCAACAGTGCAACTCTTGGTAGGTCCCCTACCCATTTGTCTCGTAAAAATGAATATTATAGCTATGTTTATAGGGCTGCAGAATATGTTGACGCTCTACAAATAATAATAATAAAGGATACCAAGAAAACAAAGCAAATTTGACAATATAAGTAGATTGCAAAGCTGTTTAAAATTGTAAACTCTATCTGAATTGTGAGAAAAAAAAATCGGTTTCATGTCCCTTTCAGTGTATTAAGATTAAACTAAAGGACTCTTGTTTACTATATGTAAATTATATATATATATATATATATATATACAGTAATTTAAATAGGAAAGCAACATGGCTTTAGGTGTACATGAGGGCTGCACACACTCCATGCAGCATGGAAAATAATAGGTAATGTGTGATCGCTCTAACTGTAGCTTATTTAGTTTAGAATAAATTTTAGATGTTTTCTTATTTAGTTGTTAATCTGGTGTGTACACACCTACAATTCTACCAGCCTACATGGTTACCATATTTTTAAAGAGGCAATGAATGTGCTAAAAAAAACATTAAAAAAAAAATCAGTGGTTTAAAGTCATTGCAGAAAAAACTGCTCAAAAGCTTTCCTTTAACCCCTGGAAAAAATCCCCATGGCTGGCACATTCCACCAGCCCACATTTTTTAAGGAATGTAAACACTTTGAGAATACAACATTTTAAATAAAGTCTAGTAAAACACCTTTGCAATAAACTTTCATTATTTTGCACCATTTTCTGCAATTACACTTTGAAAACAAAGTTTTTTTTCTAATTCCAAGAATTGTAAGTGATCATGCACTATCTAATCCCAGTTGGCTTCAGTAAAGGTTATTCCTGGTGGGTCCTGCTGGCTATGGGTCCTGTGGTGGGTCCTACTGGCTGTGGCGTGCTGTGGGTCCTGTGGCTGTGAGCTGATTTGTTGGTGCAATGGGCCACTTGACTGGATTTGCCCCCCAGGCCTAAGGCTGCCAGCCCTCCCCTGGGGGGAGTGGAAATATACATAAGTTTGAAATTTGTTAGAAAAAAATCTACTACTCATTTGAAATTCAGAGTAAATGCTATTGTATTGTCTTGTTATCTTGCATTTGTTGTTTATGCAAATCTACTGTGTTTACTGGTCCTTTAAAAATGAGCAATTTCTAATTCTCAGCACTTCAACTGCACCTGCTGATTTATCAAGGCTAAGCCTGCTACATATATATCCTTAATTGGCTTTATCAGATAACAAAACAATTCACTTGCTAACTGCTAACTTTATGACCATGGCTTGCCTTGTTGTCTGGGGACTAAAGCCCTGATTGGCTCCTCCAAGTAAGGCAAAATGATACATGAAAATGTTAAACCATGGCTAATATATTATTCTATAGCAACAGAACAGAAAATGTCTTGTAATTACAAGGTTTTTAGTGTCCCTTTAAATAGAGTGCAACATTAAATAATAATGCAGAATAAATAAAGAACTACCCGGCTTTAATATATATTTAGAGCATTTCTTTTTTTGAGGTAGTTTAGTTTACATTAGTGAGGTTTAAATTATCAACCAAAATTCCATGCTTAAACAGCATTTTTGTTTGTTTCATATAAAAGAAGTTTGTTTTTATTTATTTGTGTGTTTTTGTAAAATGGATGTTCTGTTCTTCCCAAGCTATTTTTGGGTTTATATTTTAGATGTGTGTCATTGGCCGACCAACCAGCCAGTGAGAAGTCGCTTGAAGATCACTTGTGCCCAACTGATAACTATAAATCTTATGCAGTTATACTGTCACTATCAACAGCAGGTGTTATAAGATTTAGCTAGCATTTAACTAGTATTATATAATTATTTGTTAAATCTATACTGATACTGGGGTCGATCTCCATCCTTTAGAAAAACTTAGCAAATTATTTATCTTAAAAAAATCCTCATAGATATTAATAGTGGTTTTCTGTATAAAAACATTAGACACATTTTTCTAAAAGGTTATTATCAACCCAATTGTGTTTTATTTTTAAGTATATATTTTATTTGTGAAAGCACATCCTTTTATCTAATGTAGAGCTCCCAGCTGCACACCTATATTGTGGGATTGTATTGAATTGGTAGTTGTATCTCACAGTCCCTTCCTCTGCTTTCCCTATAGAGCAAATGCCAGTTTCCAGAGACTGATAAGACTCTGCCCATTGCCTCTACTGTCCAGAACATGCCCACAGTCCCACCCCTCAGGTCATGGCTCCTCCCACAAAAAAAATCCCCCAACCCCCCAAAAACTCCCCTTCACTTGCCAGGCCTGGAAAGGCTCTTAGGAATGTCAGGATTGTTAAACCCCCCACCCAATATTAACTAACTTACAAGACATTTTTGTTATCTGGCTATAGAATAATATATCAGCCAATTCTAAATATTTTTAAAACAAATATCTAGTTTTCTGCAATTGTTTTTCGATAGCCAAACTCCACCCATCACTTGCCTCATTTGGAGGTGCCAATCTGGGCTTGAATTGGCCGCTGACAAGGCTAGCCACAGTCATTATGTTAGTATGAAGTGTAGTGTTTTGCTTTTTTTTTTATCTTTAAAGACAATTGGGGAAAGATATGTATCAGGGTTAGTCTTGTGAATTCAGCAGTTTGCATTAGTATTTGTGAGAATTATAAAATCTACAATTTTCAGAGCTAAATGACATGAAAAGAGGGCAAAATAGCTTTACTTGTTATCAAGCCTAGCAAATAGCATCACTGCATCGCTTGTCAGCTTAAATCCTTAAAGGGACAGTCAACCTAAAAATTCTGTTAAGTGATATATATATAAAGTGTAAATCGACCATTATGTACAAAAGTAGCCCAGTTTTGTGATCTTTATCGTTTGCAAGTAAAAGCACTTACTGTTCGCGCCGCTGCCATTTGAAAATGTCCATTTGGCCCCTCCCCTATTTTGTCATCGCCTACATCATCATCTTCATGGAATAGCAGTCACTATGCGATCCTCCTTGTAACCTTCTTTAGCGCATGCGCAATGTGCCTATTGTACTGAAGGGGGAATGTTTGTATCCGTGTAATCACTGTGTAGTGTATATTTAGCTGAGTCAGGCAGTTTGCAGCATATTTAAGATCAGAATCTGAGCTCTTTTTTGCAAAATAAATAATCTATATTGTAATGTGTTTACATTTCAGTTTTTAGTTTCAAGTATTACCGAACCAATCCAGCCTTTCAGAGATGAAGTAGAACAGGCAACACAAGTAATTGTATAGTGTAATGATGTTTTGTTTTACTTTAACATTTTACAGGGAGAATAAATGGTGTCCCTTAAAGGGACGTGTTACTTAGCATAAATTCCCATTTTTCCTTGGTGCCACTGTAACATAGTAACATAGTAGATGAGGTTGAAAAAAGACCAAAGTCCATCAAGTTCAACCTACACAAATCTAAAATATATACAAAAAGCTCCAGTTAAACTTAAATAATCCCACTAAAAGGTTACCCATTTAATACTAGCAATCATATCCATGAATTTTGTTTATAGACAGAAATGTATCCAAATAATTTTTAAATGTATCTAGGGTATTGGCATTCACTACCTCCTTTGGTAATGAGTTCCACAATTTTATTGCTCTTACAGTGAAAAAACGTTTCTGTTGCAGGAGATGAAATCTCCTTTCCTCCAACCTTAAATTGTGACCTCTGGTCACAAACAATTTTCTTGGAATAAACAGAGCTTCTGCCATCTCTGTATATGGGCCTTGAATATATTTATATGAAGTAATCATGTCACCTCTTAAGCGCCTTATTTCTAAAGAAAACAGACCCAGTTTGGCTAGCCTCTCCTCATAGGTTAAATTCTCAAATCCCCTTATTAGCTTTGTGGCCCTTCTCTGAACTTTTTCTAGTTCTATAATATCTTTTTTTGCGATCGGTCCCCAGAACTGCACTCCATACTCAAGGTGAGGTCTTACCAGGGCTTTATATAGTGACAGAATTATGCTTTCCTCCCTTGAGTCAATGCCTCTTTTAATACATGCTAGTATCTTATTAGCCTTTGAAGCTGCTGCCTTGCATTGTGCACCCATCTTTAGCTTGTTATCTATTACTACCCCCAAATCCCTTTCCTCCTGTGTTTGGCTAAATATTGTCCCATTTAAATAATACGTTGCCTGCTTATTTTTACTTCCAAAATGTAGAACCTTGCATTTTCCCGTTTTAAATCTCATTTTCCATTTACCTGCCCATACTTCTAATTTTTGCAGGTCCCTTTGTAACGAAAGTTCATCCTGCTCTGACCTAATGACCTTACTTAACTTGGTATCATCTGCAAAAATAGAGATGTTGCTATTTAATCCTAGCTCCAAGTCATTTATAAAAATATTAAAAAGAATAGGGCCCAGCACTGATCCCTGGGGTACTCCACTGATTACCTTTGTCCAATCTGAGTATGATCCATTTACTACTACTCGTTGCTCCCTATATTTTATCCAGTTATTTATCCATAAACTAACATTTTAAAATATTCCCTGTCCCTTAATTTTGTGCATTAATCTCTCGTGTGACACTGTATCAAACGCCTTTCAAAATCTAAGTATATCACATCAACTGATTCCCCTTTATCTATATTTTTACTTGCTTCCTCATAGAATCTAATTAGATTAGTTTGACATGATATATTTCTCATAAAACCATCCTGATTAGAACTCATAATCTTGTTTACACGAATATGCTCATCAATATAATCCCTTATAATCCCTTCAAATATCTTCCCCACTATTGATGTCAGACTAACTGGTCTATAGCTTTGTGGATCCTCCCCACTTCCCTTTTTGAAGAGTGGCACCACATCAGCTTTACGCCAATCCGTGGGTACCATGCCTGAGGATAATGAGTCTTGAAAAATTAAGAGTAGAGGTTTGTCTATAATAGTGCTAAATTCCCTTAACACCCTTGGATGTATTCCATCTGGGCCTGGAGTTTTATTTACCTTACTATTATCCAATTTGTTTCTGATATCCTCTATACATAACCCAATTAATGGTATGGGCTGGCATGTTCTATTTTGTTCCAAAGTATCATCCAATGGTTCCTCTCTTGTGTATACTGAAGAAAAAAACTGGTTTAGTATCTCAGCCTTCTCCCTGTCACTGTTAATCATGCTACCCTCCCCGCATTTTAATGTACCTATATTGTCTTTCTTAGATTTTTTGCTATTTATGTACTTAAAGAACCTTTTAGGGTTAGATTTAGAATCCTTTGCAATTCATTTTTCATTTTCATTTTTAGCTAATTTGATTGCTTTTTTGCATGCTTTGTTACATTCCTTATAAATATGGAATTTTGAGTCTGTACTATTTTCTTTGAATAATTTGAATGTCCTACGTTTTTTCCTAATTTCTTTTAACACATTTATATAACACATTTATATTCAGCCACATTGGCTTGGATTTTTATTTTTATTTTTATAACCATATGGTATTTGTTGATATGTATATTTATTTAACAAAGTTTTAAATGTTATCCATTATTCCTCTGTATTTTTATTAGAGAATAATACTTTGTCCCAATTTATGTTATTTAATGATTTCCTTAAATCTTTAAGACACTGCTTATGAAAAAAAAATTCAAATTTGACCATGTTATGATCACTGTTACCCAAATGTTCTTCTATGACTTCTATGTTTGATATTATATCTGTATTATTTGATAGCACTAAATCCAATATAGCGTTACTCCTAGTTGGCTCCTCTATTAATTGTGACAAGAAGTTATCCCAGAGAACATTTATAAATCTATCCCCGTTAGCTGAATTACTAGTTTCATTGGCCCAGTTTATATCAGGGTAGTTAAAATCTCCCATAATTACAGCACTGTTATTAGCAGCCTTACCTATTTGCATTAGTAGTTGGGTTTCATCCAGGTCACTAATGTTGGGGGGCTTGTAGCATGTTCCTAGTAATATTTTTTTAGGATTTATTTCCACCCACAGGGTCTCTACATTGTCGCCTGTATCAGAAATATCTTCCCATATTGTAGGTTTAAGGTTAGGTTTAATATACATGCAGATTCCTCCACCCCTTTTATTATTTCTGTCCCTCCTAAATAAAGTATACCCCTCTAAGTTAACTGCCCAGTCATGTGAATCATCCCACCAAGTTTCAGTAATACTGATAACATCATAGTCCTCTTCTGCAACTAAGAGCGTCTGCTCCCCCATTTTACCTGTCATGCTTCTTGCATTTGTTGTCATACATTTAATTTTCATGTGCTTTCTGCTGATACTTGGTGTGCTTTCCTCCATACGTTCTAGTGTGACATTTCTTAAAGGGACACTCAATCAAAATTAAACTTTCATTATTTAGATAGAGCATGCCATTTTAAACAACTTTCCAATTTACTTCCATTAACTAAATGTGCACAGTCTTTTTATATTTAATCTTTTTGAGTCACCAGCTCCTACTGAGCATGTGCAAGAAAAAGTGTGTATGCATTTGTGAATGGCTGATGGCTGTCACATGGTACGTGTATGCATTTGTGATTGGCTGATGGCTGTCACATGGTACAGGGGGAGTGGAAAAACACATAACTTTTAAAATTGTCAGAAAAAAAATCTACTACTCATTTGAAATTCAGACTAAGTGCTATTGCTTTGTCTTGTTATCTTGCATTTGTTGATTATGCAAATCTACTGTGTTGACTGGTCCTTTAAGTCATCCCTTCCTTGAGATATCAAAGGACTGACATATTCACAGACTGATCCCTCTATTCTATTGTGTTCTAACTGACCCCCCCCCCCTTTGCCTAGTTTAAAAGATTCTCTAAACTTGCTACCATCCTTTCCCCCAACACACCTGCACCCATGTAATTCAGATGCAATCCATCCTTACTGTACAAATTGTACCCAAGTGAAAAGTCAGCCCAGTGCTCTAAAAAGTCAATTCCCTCATTTTTACAACATGTTTTTAACCATGAATTAACAGACCTTAGCTCCTTCTGCCTTACTGAATTAGCACACTGTGAGATAAGAAAAGTTTTATGAAAGTTTTATGAAATACACCAGTTTTGTTTTTTTTCCCTATAGTTAAAACTAAGATAAACGCATCAGAGTAAGTACTTTGTGCGCAACAACCATTTAGCTGCTCTTTTTTACTGTCAGCTGCATCTGCATGAACAGCCAATCAGTGCTGAGTTGGCACTTTGCTTTATTGTGATCTTTCTATAACTGAGAAGTATCATAAAGTGACTGTGCCAGATGTGCCCTGTAAAAAAAAAAAAATGTTATCTAAAAATTTGCTGAGTAGTCACATTCTGTTGATGGAATTTTAATTATATCCAATCAGGATTCTAGTCTCAAGACTTAAAAGGAAGCGCACATCTGGCACAGTCACTTTATGATACTTCTCAGTTATAGAAAGATCACAATAAAGTACCAACTCAGCACTGATTGGCTGTTCATGCAGAGCAGCTAAATGATTGTTGTGCACAGAGCACTTACTCTGATGCTTTGATCTTAGTTTTAACTAAAAAAAAAAAAAACTGTTGTATTTCAGAAAACTTTTCCTATCTCACAGTGGCACCAAGGAAAAATGGGAATTTATGCTAAGTAACACGTCCCTTTAAGGGACACCATTTATTTTGTTAAAGTAAAAAAAAACATCATTACACTATACAATTAATTGTGTTGCCTGTTCTTGATCTACTTCATCTCTGAAAGGCTGGATTAGTTAGGTAATACTTGAAACTAAAAACTGAAATGTAAACACATTACAATATAGATTATTTATTTTGCAAAAAAGAGCTCAGATTCTGTTCTTAAATATGCTGCAAACTGCCTGACTCAGCTAAATACACACTACACAGGGATTACACGCTACAAACATTCCCACTTCAGTATAATAGGCGCATTCGCATGCGCTTAGAAGGTTACGAGGAGGATCGCAAAGTGACTACTATTCCATGAAGATTATGATGTAGGCGATGATGAAATAGGGGAGGGGCCAAGCGGACATTTTCAAACGGCAGCGGCGCGAACGGTAAGTGCTTTTACTTGCAAACGATAAAGATCACAAAACTGGGCTACATTTGTACATAATGATCGATTTACACTTTATATATATATATCACTTAGCAGAATTTTAGCTTGACAGTCCCTTTAAATCTGCCAAGTTCCTTTAAAGCTGCTATAACGTCAGAAGTATTCCTTTCTTCCTAAACTGTAAGGACTGGAAGCTCATTACGTTTTCTGTTAGATTTAATAGGACATGAAACCCCAATTTTTTCTTTCATGATTCAGATAGAGCATACAATTTTAAAGAACTTTCCAATTTACTTCTGTTATCAAATTTACTTAATTTTCTACCGTTTGTTGAAGAAGCAGCACTGCACTGTTGGGAGCTAGCTGAACACATTGAGTAAACCAATGACAAAAGGCTTTTAATGTTCAGCCACCAATCAGCAGCTTGCTCCCAGTAGTGCATTGCTGCACCGGAGCCTATCTAGAAAAACCCCCAAGAGAATTAAAGGGACATGAAACACAACATTTTTCTTTCAGGATTTAGATAGAGTATACAATTTAAAAAAAAAATGGTTTCCAATTTACTTCTTTTATCAAATTTGCTTTGTTCTCTTGTTATTCCTTGTTAACCCCTTAATGACCGGACCATTTTTCAATTTTCTTACCCTTAATGACAATGGCTATTTTTACATTTCTGCAGTGTTTGCGTTTAGCTGTAATTTTCCTCTTACTCGTTTACTGTACCCACACATATTATATACCGTTTTTCTCGTCATTAAATGGACTTTCTAAAGATACCATTATTTTCATCATATCTTATAATTTAATTAAAAAAAATGATAAAATATGAGGAAAAAATGGAAAAAAAACACACTTTTTCTAACTTTGACCCCCCAAAATCTGTTACACATCTACAATCACCAAAAAACACCCATGCTAAATAGTTTATAAATTTTGTTCCTGAGTTTAGAAATACCCAATGTTTACATGTTTTTTGCTTTTTTTTGCAATTTATGGGGCAATAAATACAAGTAGCACTTTGCTATTTCCAAACCACTTTTTTTCAAAATGGGCGCTAGTTACTTTGGAACCCTGATATCTGTCAGGAATACCTGAATATCCCTTGACATGTATATATTTTGTTTTAGAAGACATCCCAAAGTATTGATCTAGGCCCATTTTGGTATATTTCATGCCACCATTTCACCGCCAAAATGCGATAAAAAAAAAAAAAAAGTTCACTTTTTCACAAATTTTGTCAAAAACTTTAGGTTTCCCACTGAAATTATTTACAAACAGCTTCTGCAATTATGGCACAAATGGTTGTAAATGCTTCTCTGGGATCCCCTTTTTCAGAAATAACAGACTCATATGGCTTTGTGGTTGCTTTTTGGTAATTAGAAGGCCGCTAAATGCCGCTGCGCACCACACATGTTTTATGCCCAGGAGTGAAGGGGTTAATTAGGGAGCTTGTAGGGAGCTTGTAGGGTTTAATTTTAGCTTTAGTGTAGTGTAGTAGACAACCCCAAGTATTGATCTAGGCCCATTTTGGTATATTTTATGCCACCATTTTACCACCAAATGCGAGCAAATAAAAAAAAAAAACTTTACATTTTTCACAATTTTAGGTTTCTCACTGAAATTATTTACAAACAGCTTGTGCTATTATGGCAGAAATTGTTTTAAAAGCTTCTCTGGGATCCCCTTTGTTCAGAAATAGCAGACTTATATGGCTTTGGCGTTGCTTTTTTGGTAATTAGAAGGCCGCTAAATGCTGCTGCGCACCACACGTGAATTATGCCCAGCAGTGAAGGGGTTAAATTAGGTAGCTTGTAGGGAGCTTGCAGGGTTAATTTTAGAGATCAGCCTCCCACCTGACACATCCCACCCCCTGATCCCTCCCAAACAGCTCTCTTCCCTCCCCCACCCCACAATTGTTACCGCCATCTTAAGTACTGGCAGAAAGTCTGCCAGTACTAAATAAAAGAGTTTTTTTTTTTTTTTTTAAATAAAAATATAAAATATTTTAGTTGTGATGGACCCCTGCCTTAGCACCAACCTCCCTGATCCCCCCTCCAGCTCTCTAACCCTCTCCCCTACCTAATTACCGCCATCTTGGGTACTGGCAGCTGTCTGCCAGTACCCAGTTTGGCCCCACAAACCAAACTATTTAAATTTTATTTATAACTTTTATTTGTATATTTAATTATTTCTCCAGATCCATTGTCATTAACTGCTTGTTAATGCATGACGTACCTGGTACGTCAGTTGTCATTAAGGGGTTAAAGCGATATCTAGATAGGTAGCATGTACATGTCTGAAGCCCTATATGGCAGGAAATAACCCTGCCATCTAGTGCCCTTGCTAATGTATAACTCTGAACTTACATTCCTGCTTTTCAAAAAAGGATAGGAAGAAAACGAAAAAAAATTGATAAAAGAAGTAAATTGGAAAGCTGTTTAAAATGGTATACTCTATCTGAATCATTAAATAACAATTTGGGTTTTATTTCCCTTTAAGCAAATTAGATATCAGAAGTAAATTGGAAAGAGTGTTTTAAATTGCATATTCTGCCTGAATCCATGAAAGTTTAATTTGACTTTCTTCTCCTTTAATACAAATAGGCATATTATATTTAAATACTTTTAACAATAAAAGCTACTTATGTGATCCTCAAAATTATTTAAAAAAATAATTTATAGCTATGAGACATTTTAAAAAATAGTTACACCCCACCTAAAATAAATGAAAATAAAATAAAAATGTACTTACCAGTTGAATAGTTGAGCTAGATTTAGCTTTTCTAGACTCATCATTTCCATAAGATTCCAGTGTACCTCATGAGAATGTGATAAATGCCTCGTTCATCAAGGACAGACCTGAGAAATGTAATTGAAGTAAAGAAATCGTAGACACTTAAGTTCAGTGATGATACCAAACCCTCAAGCTTTCTACATTAGCTTTCATCTGGATTTAGTACTAGTTTATCAGGTTTGACTAAGCTCTCTCCAAAAGTGTTTTTCCATTTTATGATTATCAATGGTTGCTGGAAAGATCTACAGAAAAAAAGGTTCAATACCACAAATTTAGTGTGTGACGATGGGCTCCATTTATCTTGTACTAGATGGACTAAGGTTCACTATCATGAATCTCGTTTTCCCGGCCATGTGGCGAGGAGGCATCATTCACTGCCTGTAATTATTCTTGCACATGCCACTGCTTGGGCAATGGCATCCCCTGCTCACTTGCGGCCATTTGAGTGTGAGCAGTGGCTGTCAATCATGCTGATTGGAATGGGATGCTTGAAAAATCCATCACACTTTAAGGTACTGGAGAGGTTTATGTTGCAGTGGTCTTAAGACTGCAGCTACTTAACTAGTGTTTCAGGTTCACGAGTCTGAGAATCTTGTGCAAGAAGCTGCATTCCCAGATTAATAAATGGAGGCATAATTATAATGTATTGTCATTTTTTGTCTTCATTGTAAGAATGTGGATTCATCTAAACTATCAAAATGCATTCCTATATGAGTGTATGTATTCCATCAGAAAATGTGCTTAGTGTTTTGCATGACTTTCACAACCAAAAGGTGTTTACTGAGGCCAATACTTTACTGCCTACACACAATAGGAATGAATATATATATATATATATATATATATATATATATATATATGTGTGTGTGTGTATAATGATTCTAAGACCACATCACTGATTATTTGATTCATAAACTTATCTGTATTTTAATGAGAGATTCTGTCTTTGTGTATAGTACTTTGTATGGTGTTTTCACTGCTTTATGCATAGTTATGATCTGGCTACATTTTGGCTATGTGCACAGTAAATCTGCATTCAGTAGAAATTGATGTGCTATATATTTTTACTGATTCATTCTAGCATGCTTTTAAAAAAAGAAACCCAAAACCAAAAAAACACAAAACGATTTGTCACCTTTTCAATCAAATTCTATATTTCAATAACCTTTCCTGGAGGTTCTGGCAAATATTAATACTTATTACAATGTCACACGCCTATGAATAGAAATCATCCTCACATTATATGACAAAGCTGTAAGTGGGTTGGTTTCTGGCACATTTATAACATATTATTAAACAGATTATTTTTCAAGTGTTTTATGTCAACTGAGCCAATGGCTGTGCGAAAATAGTTTACTGATCCAAGCTCTTTCTTTCCACAATTAGTTTTCCCATTTAATTCTGTAATCTTGGGCCTAGGGGTGTATCAGCATGTTTCTATACATGTATGTGAATTTATAGTCCTAAAACTAAAAGAAAAGGATACATATAAAAGTACTCACAGTTCCATTAAAACAGTATATGCATGGTGTGAGAAAAAAATCCCCCAGAATCACGGTGCTGTACCCTTTGAAAAAGGCTGGCGAAGCAGGGAATTGCGGGGAGGTGATATGGGATATGGGTGTTTGGATTACTAATAACGCAAGATGCAGCTATATCGAACATTTTATTTAACTTTTACAATGCATAACTTTACTTAATATTTTTTTATTTATCTATAAAATAGTTAACCGCCTTTACTACCCATTCCCCAGCTTTGCACAACCAACATTGTTATATTAATATATTTTCTAACGCTCGTAAATCTCTTCTGTTTCTAAGCTTCTGCAGGCTGCCTCTTATATCAGTGCATTTTATTAGCTTTTCCCAGCCAGACAGTGCTAGTTAATGTGTGCCTTATAGATAACATTGTGCTTACTCTCCGTGAAGTTATGCAGGATCCAGAACTAATTGACTCAAATTCAAGTTTATAAAAAACACATAGATTAACAGGTCTGCAGAGCTTAGATACAAAGGGGCATATTTATCAAGGGTCTGGCGACCTGATCCGACACTGCGGATCGGTCCGCCAGACCTCGCTGAATACGGCGAGCAATACGCTTGCCGTATTCAGCATTGCCACCAGCAGCTCACAAGAGCTGCTGGTGCACAACGCCGCCCCCTGCAGACCTCGCGAGCAGGGGGTGTGTCATCAACCCGATCGTACTCGATAGGGTTGTATTGTGGCGATGTGTGTCCGCCTGCTCAGGAGCAGGGCGGACAGGTTATGGAGCAGCGGTTTTTGTGACCGCTGCTTCATAACTGCTGTTTCTGGCGACTCTTAAGACTCGCCAGAAACAGGGGCCATCAAGCTCAATACGGAGCTTGTTAAATAGAGCCCCAAAGTATTTCACAGTGGTAAAAAGTATATTAATATATTAATGTTGGCTCTGGTAAACTGGGGAATGGGTAATAAAGGGGATAATCTATCTTTTTAAAAGATAAGCATTTTCAAGTAGACTGTCCTTTTATGTGACCTAGTGAAACGACTGTTACAATATAACATTATGTTTTTATACGAACAAGTGATTCGTGACAAAGTAACACATTGCATGATTATTAAAGTGAATGTCAATTTTGATGCTAAAGTGCCCGGTTTTTAAAAAGTCAATTAAAAACAGGGGCACTTTAATTCATCAAAATTTACATTTCACTCCTGTTGAGAAAAAAAAAAACTATACCTTTTAATCTTCACAGCAGCTTCAGCTTCCTCCGGGTCGTTGCAAGCCATTTCTGACGGTCAGAAATTGATGGATCGGTCAATCCTCCAGTCACGGCTTCCCCCTGGGGAATCTGTCTGATTCAATGCCATGATTGGAGGAAGCCTGATACTCATTTTAGACCCTGAAGAGGCGATGGGCGAAGGAAGCTGGAGCAGCTGTGAAGATTAAAAAGTAAGTATTTTTTCTCAACAGGAGGTGAAAATGTAAATTTTGATGAATTAAAGTGCCCCCTGTTATTAATCAAATTTTAAAAACCGGGCACTTAAGCATCAAAATTGACATTCACTTTAATGACTAATTTGTTTATAACAGTAAACAAATGTTTTAGGGAAACCGCAATGTGATGATTAAAAGCTAACTAAAACTAACATAGTATCCTATTAAAACATTTACAAGACAGCTTTAACTGTGCTTAGCAATATGTAAGAGGTTTTATAGAATTCTTGCTAGTTGATATTACAAGTTATAATTTAATTTACTATTACTAATTTGCATTAGCGGAATTTATTTATTGAGTAACATCAGTGATCCAACGTTAATAATATAAAAAACAACGATCTTAGTTTGGACCCTACAGGGTGCCCTAAATTTAAAGGAGCATTCCAGTCAAAATTTAAATGCACATAGATTAATTACATCTTTGTTTAGAAAAATAGATTGCAATGTATTGCCAAAAAATGCTTCTAGTAAAAATTATCACTGTTTTAGTGTTAACGTATTTCTCTGCATGTGCATGTGAATCATAGCTAGATTATTCTCAAGCACCGAGCAATTTTAATAATGCAGCTGCTCAGATCATCATCACTGGGGCGTTGTATCATGTCAGCAATTAACAAATTGAGTCATTACCAGATAGTACAAGCACCTAAGGGCTCTCTGAGCAAGTGCTGTGTTTAAAAAATGCTGGTGCCAACTGGTGATACATAAATACACTTTTGAAACAGTTATAGATTTTATTAGAAGCATTTTTGGCTAATACATTGTATATTACAAAATTGTTTCTTGTTCAATACAGACATGCATGCCTGTGGTTTCAATTTTGGCTGGAATATCCCTTTAATTTGAATAGAACCACAGTAATAAACATTTACAGTATAGATATCTGCAAGTTAATTATGATCAGATATTTCTATGCAATTCCAAGATGACAATTGTCTTAATATAAGAATAAGTTTACGTGCAAATTTAGTTTTTCACACCATTTTTAATATTTATACATTTTTGGCTTTAACACAATGTGAATCACCATACATTCACTGCTTTAATGTAACTGTAAGTGCTTAGATATGAATCCATCTATTTATATCAAAAGTGTCAGGGCTAGTGTGTATGCATAAGGCATATTGAGGGTTAAGTGTTTAGGTTTGGATTACAATGCATGAAGAAAACAGTTGAGACATGTGTATAAGAGGTCAAAATCTGCCATTATTTTCTAGTATTAAAGGATTATTTTAATGCAATATTCTAATTTACTATAGTGATTGTTTACATTACTGACTCTAGGTACTTATGGAATTGATCTTGCACTTGTTTTCAGCAGATAATGATCTCTGTATTTGTAACTGTGTTTTTTCCAGTCATCACGATTAAAAAATGCTAACGTCATTAATATCCCGTGAAACTCACAATGGTCACCTCCAGAAACAACACGAAAAGCAGTATGTGCATTGTTAATCTTCAATAAATCAAATGCACACCATTAATGACAAACATATTGGTGATTTTGGGACTGTATGTTGATTGATTCCTTTGAATAGTCTGTAATGAAACTATTAAGCCATTATCATGTTTTGCTTCAAACCATAGAGACAAGTGTTAAACTTTTTAAGGGATTTGATCTGTGTGTTTGTTGGGTTTTTACATTTCCTACTTTATTAGTTTATTATATTATTTTTATTAAAACTTTAATTGATTAACAAGATTACAAGTGGAGCGCTAAATTATTGCGTGCCTGCAAACGGCAAATTTGCCAGTTTGCGGGCACGTGATAATTAATTACAAGTGGCTGGTATTACTTGCTACTGCAAGGCTCGTGGTAGCAATTAGCACTTAGAAAATTAACCAGAGATCAGATTCTCTGGTTAATTTTATACATTTGCCCCAAATGCCCCCACTACTGTGTAGTTATTTTTATTAAAAAATAAAGATGGCAGCATCTTTATTTTATAATAAAATTACTGCACTAGGCAGGTATTTTTTGGGTTAAAGTTGGCAGTGTGAGGGGTGGTAGAAAAAAAAAAGTGAAAAGTGCCTTTTACATTGCGGTCTAGTGGGAGCTGTGTGTTTCCCAGTAAAATATATATGTAAATGCTAATATACATATATATTTATGTGTTAATATGTGTATATATACATAATAACATATAAATATATACTGTATGTATATAATCATATTCATATATATTTAACCCTTTCGTGACTGGGTTAAAGTGTCTACATCGGAACAACTGTTCCGATGTAGACAAATTGAAACCACGCGATCGCGCACACAGTTGCGAGATTTCAATTATTGGATCGCGTCTGGGGGCGTCCCTACAACACTAGGAATGCCCTCCAGACCGCGATCAAATCCTGGAAGCTCAGAAGGCTTCAGGACAGCCGTTGGCTATGACGTTCTATTCCGTCATAACGGCTCTAAAGCCCAGTTTAATTATGACGGAATAGAATGGCATTAAAAGGTTAAACATGCTGCCATCGCTGCACTACTTACCCCCTTCGCTGAATTTCTGTTGCCGTCTCTGACGGCATCAGAATGAGGCTCCCATAGGAGCCTATGGAAGCGCGTTCTCGTGAGTGCAATGCTTCCCTGCAAAACGAACGTGAGGTCGCATTGCTGACAACTTGTAATACCAGCGCACAATCGCTTTTATGACACTTATATTTAGCTGTGAACTTGCAATCTGGCCCTAAGAAGGTAGCATTTCTGTCCTTCTAATGTCATTCAATATGTTTGAGGGTAATTTCAGTGTGTTTTGCTCATGTTCCATTTGATAATAAATGGCCCTGTAAATATGTAATTAAAGGGACAGTAAACGTTCAGAATAATGTTATATAATTCTGTACACAATGCAGAATTATATAACATTATTTTAGCGGTAACTTCAAAAATGGAAAGTATTTTTAGATTTTGAAATGTAACGTTGGTCTCAACTCCAGGATGTACAGAGATGGTCTTGGACATCCAAAGTGCTTTGTGGTCTTGCTGGCTAGTCACAGCATGCCCGGTCGCACTAATGGACTAAATGTAGCTTTCTTCTGTTATGTGTGATCAGTCCACGGGTCATCATTACTTCTGGGATATAACTCCTCCCCAACAGGAAATGCAAGAGGATTCACCCAGCAGAGCTGCATATAGCTCCTCCCCTCTACGTCAGTCCCAGTCATTCTCTTGCACCCAACGACTAGATAGGATGTGTGAGAGGACTATGGTGATTATACTTAGTTTTTATGACTTCAATCAAAAGTTTGTTATTTTACAATAGCACCGGAGCGTGTTATTACTTCTCTGCAGAGTTTGAGGAAGAATCTACCAGAGTTTTTTACTATGATTTTAACCGGAGTAGTTAAGATCATATTGCTGTTCTCGGCCATCTGAGGGAGGTAAAAGCTTCAGATCAGGGGACAGCGGGCAGATGAATCTGCATTGAGGTATGTAGCAGTTTTATTTTCTGAATGGAATTGATGAGAAAATCCTGCCATACCGTTATAATGACATGTATGTATACATTTCAGTATTCTGGGGATGGTATTTCACCGGAACTACTCTGTTAAAAGTCACTAATCCTTTTAATAAGTATTTATCATGTTAAACGTTTTTGCTGGAATGTAGAATCGTTTACATTTCTGAGGTACTGAGTGAATAAATATTTGGGCATTATTTTCCACTTGGCAGTTGTTTGCTTTTAATTGTGACAGTTTCGTTTCTCTTCACTGCTGTGTGTGAGAGGGAGGGGCCGTTTTTGGCGCTCTTTGCTACGCATCAAAAATTTCCAGTCAGCTACTCTTATATTTCCTGCATGATCCGGTTCATCTCTGACAGATCTCAGGGGTCTTCAAACTTCTTTGGAGGGAGGTAGATTCTCTCAGCAGAGCTGTGAGAATTTTATATTGACTGTGAATAAAAACGTTGCTCTGTAATTTTTTATGTCAAATTTAATTATTGTTATTTTACTAATGGGAACAAACCTTTACTAAAAGTTGTGTTGTTTTTAAAGTTTGATGCTATAACTGTTTTTCAGTTCATTATTTCAACTGTCATTTAATCGTTTAGTACCTCTTTGAGGCACAGTACGTTTTTGCTAAAAAAGATTATAACCAAGTTGCAAGTTTATTGCTAGTGTGTTAAACATGTCTGACTCAGAGGAAGATATCTGTGTCATTTGTTCCAATGCCAAGGTGGAGCCCAATAGAAATTTATGTACTAACTGTATTGATGCTACTTTAAATAAAAGTCAATCTGTACAATTTGAACAAATTTCACCAAACAGCGAGGGGAGAGTTATGCCGACTAACTCGCCTCACGCGGCAGTACCTGCATCTCCCGCCCGGGAGGTGCGTGATATTATGGCGCCTAGTACATCTGGGCGACCATTACAGATAACATTACAAGATATGGCTACTGTTATGTCTGAAGTTTTGTCTAAATTACCAGAACTAAGAGGCAAGCGTGATCACTCTGGGGTGAGAACAGAGTGCGCTGACAATACTAGGGTCATGTCTGATACTGCGTCACAGCTTGCAGAGCATGAGGACGGAGAGCTTCATTCTGTGGGTGACGGTTCTGATCCAAACAGATTGGATTCAGATATTTCAAATTTTAAATTTAAATTGGAGAACCTCCGTGTATTACTAGGGGAGGTTTTAGCAGCTCTCAATGATTGTAACACCGTTGCAATACCAGAGAAATTGTGTAGGTTGGATAAATACTTTGCGGTACCGGCGAGTACTGACGTTTTTCCTATACCTAAGAGACTAACTGAAATTGTTACTAAGGAGTGGGATAGACCCGGTGTGCCGTTCTCACCCCCTCCAATATTTAGAAAGATGTTTCCAATAGACGCCACCACTCGGGACTTATGGCAAACGATCCCTAAGGTGGAGGGAGCAGTTTCTACTTTAGCTAAGCGTACCACTATCCCGGTGGAGGATAGCTGTGCTTTTTCAGATCCAATGGATAAAAAATTAGAGGGTTACCTTAAGAAAATGTTTGTTCAACAAGGTTTTATATTGCAACCCCTTGCATGTATCGCACCGATTACGGCTGCGGCAGCATTTTGGATTGAGTCTCTGGAAGAGAACCTTAGTTCATCTACGCTAGACGACATTACGGACAGGCTTAGAGTCCTTAAACTAGCTAATTCATTCATTTCGGAGGCCGTAGTACATTTAACCAAACTTACGGCTAAGAACTCAGGATTCGCCATCCAGGCACGTAGGGCGCTGTGGCTAAAATCCTGGTCAGCTGATGTTACTTCTAAGTCCAAATTACTTAATATACCTTTCAAGGGGCAGTCTTTATTTGGGCCCGGTTTGAAAGAAATTATCGCTGACATTACAGGAGGTAAGGGCCACGCCCTACCTCAAGACAAAGCCAAAGCTAAGGCTAGACAGTCTAATTTTCGTCCCTTTCGGAATTTCAAAACAGGAGCAGCATCAACCTCCACTGCACCAAAACAGGAGGGAGCTGTTGCTCGTTACAGGCAAGGCTGGAAACCTAACCAGTCCTGGAACAAGGGCAAGCAGGCCAGGAAACCTGCTGCTGCCCCAAAGACAGCATGAACCGAGAGCCCTCGATCCGGGACCGGATCTAGTGGGGGGCAGACTTTCTCTCTTCGCCCAGGCCTGGGCAAGAGATGTTCAGGATCCCTGGGCGCTAGAGATCATATCTCAGGGATACCTTCTAGACTTCAAATTATCTCCCCCAAGAGGGAGATTTCATCTGTCAAGGTTGTCAACAAACCAGATAAAGAAAGAAGCGTTTCTACGCTGTGTACAAGATCTGTTATTAATGGGAGTGATCCATCCGGTTCCGCGGTCGGAACAAGGACAAGGGTTCTACTCAAACCTGTTTGTGGTTCCCAAAAAAGAGGGAACTTTCAGGCCAATCTTAGATTTAAAGATTCTAAACAAATTCCTAAGAGTTCCATCGTTCAAAATGGAAACTATTCGGGACAATCTTACCCCATGATCCAAAAGGGTCAGTACATGACCACAGTGGATTTAAAAGATGCTTACCTTCACATACCGATTCACAAAGATCATCACCGGTACCTAAGGTTTGCCTTCTTAGACAGGCACTACCAGTTTGTAGCTCTTCCATTCGGATTGGCTACGGCTCCAAGAATCTTCACAAAGGTTCTGGGTGCCCTTCTGGCGGTACTAAGACCGCGAGGGATTTCGGTAGCTCCGTATCTAGACGACATTCTAATACAAGCTTCAAGCTTTCAAACTGCCAAGTCTCATACAGAGTTAGTTCTGGCATTTCTAAGGTCGCATGGATGGAAAGTGAACGAAAAGAAGAGTTCTCTTTTTCCTCTCACAAGAGTTCCATTCTTGGGGACTCTTATAGATTCTGTAGAAATGAAGATTTACCTGACAGAAGACAGGTTAACAAAGCTTCTAAATGCATGCCGTGTCCTTCATTCCATTCAACACCCGTCAGTAGCTCAATGCATGGAGGTGATCGGCTTAATGGTAGCGGCAATGGACATAGTACCTTTTGCACGCCTACACCTCAGACCGCTGCAATTGTGCATGCTAAGTCAGTGGAATGGGGATTACTCAGATTTGTCCCCTACTCTGAATCTGAATCAAGAGACCAGAAATTCTCTTCTATGGTGGCTTTATCGGCCACACCTGTCCAGGGGGATGCCATTCAGCAGGCCAGACTGGACAATTGTAACAACAGACGCCAGCCTACTAGGTTGGGGCGCTGTCTGGAATTCTCTGAAGGCTCAGGGACTATGGAATCAGGAGGAGAGTCTCCTTCCAATAAACATTCTGGAATTGAGAGCAGTTCTCAATGCCCTTCTGGCTTGGCCCCAATTAACAACTCGGGGGTTCATCAGGTTTCAGTCGGACAACATCACGACTGTAGCTTACATCAACCATCAGGGAGGGACAAGAAGCTCCCTAGCAATGATGGAAGTATCAAAGATAATTCGCTGGGCAGAGTCTCACTCTTGCCACCTGTCAGCAATCCACATCCCGGGAGTGGAGAACTGGGAGGCGGATTTTTTGAGTCGCCAGACTTTTCATCCGGGGGAGTGGGAACTTCATCCGGAGGTCTTTGCCCAAATACTTCGATGTTGGGGCAAACCAGAGATAGATCTCATGGCGTCTCGCCAGAACGCCAAACTTCCTCACTACGGGTCCAGATCCAGGGATCCGGGAGCGGTTCTGATAGATGCTTTGACAGCACCTTGGAACTTCGGGATGGCTTATGTGTTTCCACCCTTCCCGCTGCTTCCTCGATTGATTGCCAAAATCAAACAGGAGAGAGCATCAGTGATTCTAATAGCGCCTGCATGGCCACGCAGGACTTGGTATGCAGATCTAGTGGACATGTCATCCTGTCCGCCTTGGTCTCTACCTCTAAGACAGGACCTTCTGATACAGGGTCCATTCAGACATCAAAATCTAACTTCTCTGAAGCTGACTGCTTGGAAATTGAACGCTTGATTTTATCAAAACGTGGTTTTTCTGAGTCGGTTATTGATACCCTGATACAGGCTAGGAAGCCTGTTACCAGAAAGATTTACCATAAAATATGGCGTAAATACCTATACTGGTGCGAATCCAAACGTTACTCCTGGAGTAAGGTTAGGATCCCTAGGATATTGTCCTTTCTACAAGAAGGTTTAGAAAAGGGTTTATCAGCTAGTTCATTAAAGGGACAGATTTCAGCTCTGTCCATCTTGTTACACAGGCGTCTGTCAGAAAATCCAGACGTCCAGGCCTTTTGTCAGGCTTTAGCTAGGATCAAGCCTGTGTTTAAAGCTGTTGCTCCGCCATGGAGTTTAAACTTAGTTCTTAACGTTTTTACAGGGTGTTCCGTTTGAACCCCTTCATTCCATTGATATAAAATTGTTATCTTGGAAAGTTCTGTTTTTAATGGCTATTTCCTCGGCTCGAAGAGTCTCTGAGTTATCAGCTTTACATTGTGATTCTCCTTATCTGATTTTTCACTCAGACAAGGTAGTTCTGCGTACTAAACCTGGGTTCTTACCTAAGGTAGTCACTAACAGGAATATCAATCAAGAGATTGTTGTTCCATCCTTGTGTCCAAATCCTTCTTCAAAGAAGGAACGTCTTCTACACAATCTGGATGTAGTTCGTGCCCTCAAGTTCTACTTGCAGGCAACTAAAGATTTTCGCCAAACTTCTTCCCTGTTTGTCGTTTATTCTGGACAGAGGAGAGGTCAAAAAGCTTCTGCTACCTCTCTCTCTTTTTGGCTTCGTAGCATAATACGTTTAGCCTATGAGACTGCTGGACAGCAGCCTCCTGAAAGAATTACAGCTCACTCCACTAGAGCTGTGGCTTCCACTTGGGCCTTTAAGAATGAGGCCTCTGTTGAACAGATTTGCAAGGCTGCAACTTGGTCTTCGCTTCATACTTTTTCCAAATTTTACAAATTTGACACTTTTGCTTCTTCGGAGGCTATTTTTGGGAGAAAGGTTCTTCAGGCAGTGGTTCCTTCTGTATAATGAGCCTGCCTATCCCTCCCGTCATCCGTGTACTTTTGCTTTGGTATTGGTATCCCAGAAGTAATGATGACCCGTGGACTGATCACACATAACAGAAGAAAACATAATTTATGCTTACCTGATAAATTCCTTTCTTCTGTTGTGTGATCAGTCCACGGCCCGCCCTGTTTTAAGGCAGGTAAATATCTTTTAAATTATACTCCAGTCACCACTTCACCCTTGGTTACTCCTTTCTCGTTGATTCTTGGTCGAATGACTGGGACTGACGTAGAGGGGAGGAGCTATATGCAGCTCTGCTGGGTGAATCCTCTTGCATTTCCTGTTGGGGAGGAGTTATATCCCAGAAGTAATGATGACCCGTGGACTGATCACACAACAGAAGAAAGGAATTTATCAGGTAAGCATAAATTATGTTTTTTCTCGCTACTAGACCAGAGCGGGAGCGAGCTACATTTAGTCCAATAGCGCAACCAGGCGTGCTGTGACTAGCCAGCAAGACCACAAAGCACTTTGGATGTCCAAGACCATCTCAGTACATCCTGGAGTTGAGACCAACGTTACATTTCAAAATCTAAAAATACTTTTAATTTTTGAAGTTACCGCTAAAATAATGTTATATAATTCTGCATTGTGTACAGAATTATATAACATTATTCTAAACGTTTACTGTCCCTTTAATATATGAAAACTAAATTTTTCTTTTTGTGGTTCAGATAGGGCACTGGTTTTCAAACCTGTCCGCAGGCCTCCCTAACAGGCCACGTTTTGTGGATATCTGCACTGGAGCACAGGTGAAATAATCAGCAGATTAGTAAACACGGTTATTTCACCTGCTCTCACCCAAGGGAATCCTGAAAACCTGGCCTGTTGGGGAGGCCTGAGGACAGGTTTGAAAACCAGTGTGCTAGAGCATGCAATGTTAAACAACGTTCTAATTTACTTATAATATCAATTTCTCTTTGTTCTCTTGGTATCTTTTGTTGAAATGCAGGGATGTAAGCTTAGGAGCCAACCTGTTTCTGGAGCACTATATGGCATTAGATGGCAGCACTGTTTCCTGCCATGTAGTGTTCCACACACCTACAGAATATCATGGGAATGGTTCAAAATTGATAATAGAAGTTAAAAAAAGAAACATTTTGGCCTAGATTTGGAGTTCGGCGGTAAAAGGGCTGTTAACGCTCCGCGGGCTTTTTTCTGGCCGCACCATAAATTTAACTCTGGTATCGAGAGTTCAAACAAATGCTGCGTTAGGCTCCAAAAAAGGAGCGTAGAGCATTTTTACCGCAAATGCAACTCTCGATACCAGAGTTGCTTACGGACGCGGCCGGCCTCAAAAACGTGCTCGTGCACGATTCCCCCATAGGAAACAATGGGGCTGTTTGAGCTGAAAAAAAACCTAACACCTGCAAAAAAGCAGCGTTCAGCTCCTAACGCAGCCCCATTGTTTCCTATGGGGAAACACTTCCTACGTCTGCACCTAACACTCTAACATGTACCCCCGAGTCTAAACACCCCTAACCTTACACTTATTAACCCCTAATCTGCCGCCCCCCGCTATCGCTGACCCCTGCATATTTTTTTAACCCCTAATCTGCCGCTCCGTAAACCGCCGCTACCTACATTATCCCTATGTACCCCTAATCTGCTGCCCCTAACACCGCCGACCCCTATATTATATTTATTAACCCCTAATCTGCCCCCCTCAACGTCGCCGACACCTGCCTACACTTATTAACCCCTAATCTGCCGAGCGGACCTGAGCGCTACTATAATAAAGTTATTAACCCCTAATCCGCCTCACTAACCCTATCATAAATAGTATTAACCCCTAATCTGCCCTCCCTAACATCGCCGACACCTACCTTCAATTATTAACCCCTAATCTTCCGATCGGAGCTCACCGCTATTCTAATAAATGGATTAACCCCTAAAGCTAAGTCTAACCCTAACACTAACACCCCCCTAAGTTAAATATAATTTTTATCTAACGAAATAAATTAACTCTTATTAAATAAATGATTCCTATTTAAAGCTAAATACTTACCTGTAAAATAAATCCTAATATAGCTACAATATAAATTAAAATTATATTATAGCTATTTTAGGATTAATATTTATTTTACAGGCAACTTTGTAATTATTTTAACCAGGTACAATAGCTATTAAATAGTTAAGAACTATTTAATAGTTACCTAGTTAAAATAATAACAAATTTACCTGTAAAATAAATCCTAACCTAAGATATAATTAAACCTAACACTACCCTATCAATAAAATAATTAAATAAACTACCTACAATTAACCTAACACTACACTATCAATAAATTAATTAAACACAATTCCTACAAATAAATACAATTAAATAAACTAGCTAAAGTACAAAAAATAAAAAAGAACTAAGTTACAGAAAATAAAAAAATATTTACAAACATAAGAAAAATATTACAACAATTTTAAACTAATTACACCTACTCTAAGCCCCCTAATAAAATAACAAAGCCCCCCAAAATAAAAAATTCCCTACCCTATTCTAAATTAAAAAAGTTACAAGCTCTTTTACCTTACCAGCCCTGAACAGGGCCCTTTGCGGGGCATGCCCCCAAGAAGTTCAGCTCTTTTGCCTGTAAAAAAAAACATACAATACCCCCCCCCAACATTACAACCCACCACCCACATACCCCTAATCTAACCCAAACCCCCCTTAAATAAACCTAACACTAATCCCCTGAAGATCTTCCTACCTTGTCTTCACCATCCAGGTATCACCGATCCGTCCTGGCTCCAAGATCTTCATCCAACCCAAGCGGGGGTTGGCGATCCATAATCCGGTGCTGAAGAGGTCCAGAAGAGGCTCCAAAGTCTTCCTCCTATCCGGCAAGAAGAGGACATCCGGACCGGCAAACATCTTCTCCAAGCGGCATCTTCGATCTTCTTCCATCCGGAGCGAAGTGGCAGGATCCTGAAGACCTCCAGCGCGGAACATCCATCCGGACCGACGACTGAACGACGAATGACTGTCCCTTTAAGGGACGTCATCCAAGATGGCGTCCCTCGAATTCCGATTGGCTGATAGGATTCTATCAGCCAATCGGAATTAAGGTAGGAATTTTCTGATTGGCTGATGGAATCAGCCAATCAGAATCAAGTTCAATCCTATTGGCTGATCCAATCAGCCAATCAGATTGAGCTCGCATTCTATTGGCTGTTCCGATCAGCCAATAGAATGCAAGCTCAATCTGATTGGCTGATTGGATCGGCCAATCGGATTGAACTAGATTCTGATTGGCTGATTCCATCAGCCAATCAGAAAATTCCTACCTTAATTCCGATTGGCTGATAGAATCCTATCAGCCAATCGGAATTCGAGGGACGCCATCTTGGATGACGTCCCTTAAAGGAACAGTCATTCGTCGGTCCGGATGGATGTTCCGCGCTGGAGGTCTTCAGGATCCTGCCACTTCGCTCGGGATGGAAGAAGATCGAAGATGCCGCTTGGAGAAGATGTTTGCCGGTCCGGATGTCCTCTTCTTGCCGGATAGGAGGAAGACTTTGGAGCCTCTTCTGGACCTCTTCAGCACCGGATTATGGATCGCCAACCCCCGCTTGGGTTGGATGAAGATCTTGGAGCCAGGACGGATCGGTGATACCTGGATGGTGAAGACAAGGTAGGAAGATCTTCAGGGGATTAGTGTTAGGTTTATTTAAGGGGGGTTTGGGTTAGATTAGGGGTATGTGGGTGGTGGGTTGTAATGTTGGGGGGGGGGGGTATTGTATGTTTTTTTTTACAGGCAAAAGAGCTGAAATTCTTGGGGCATGCCCCGCAAAGGGCCCTGTTCAGGGCTGGTAAGGTAAAAGAGCTTGTAACTTTTTTAATTTAGAATAGGGTAGGGAATTTTTTATTTTGGGGGGCTTTGTTATTTTATTAGGGGGCTTAGAGTAGGTGTAATTAGTTTAAAATTGTTGTAATATTTTTCTTATGTTTGTAAATATTTTTTTATTTTCTGTAACTTAGTTCTTTTTTATTTTTTGTACTTTAGCTAGTTTATTTAATTGTATTTATTTGTAGGAATTGTGTTTAATTAATTTATTGATAGTGTAGTGTTAGGTTAATTGTAGGTAATTGTAGGTAGTTTATTTAATTATTTTATTGATAGGGTAGTGTTAGGTTTAATTATATCTTAGGTTAGGATTTATTTTACAGGTAAATTTGTTATTATTTTAACTAGGTAACTATTAAATAGTTCTTAACTATTTAATAGCTATTGTACCTGGTTAAAATAATTACAAAGTTGCCTGTAAAATAAATATTAATCCTAAAATAGCTATAATATAATTATAATTTATATTGTAGCTATATTAGGGTTTATTTTACAGGTAAGTATTTAGCTTTAAATAGGAATAAGTTATTTAATAAGAGTTAATTAATTTCGTTAGATGTAAATTATATTTAACTTAGGGGGGTGTTAGTGTTAGGGTTAGACTTAGCTTTAGGGGTTAATACATTTATTAGAATAGCGGTGAGCTCCGATCGGAAGATTAGGGGTTAATAATTGAAGGTAGGTGTCGGCGATGTTAGGGAGGGCAGATTAGGGGTTAATACTATTTATGATAGGGTTAGTGAGGCGGATTAGGGGTTAATAACTTTATTATAGTAGCGCTCAGGTCCGCTCGGCAGATTAGGAGTTAATAAGTGTAGTCAGGTGTCGGCGACGTTGTGGGGGGCAGATTAGGGGTTAATAAATATAATATAGGGGTCGGCGGTGTTAGGGGTAGCAGATTAGGGGTACATAGGGATAACGTAGGTGGCGGCGCTTTGCGGTCGGAAGATTAGGGGTTAATTATTTTAAGTAGCTGGCGGCGATGTTGTGGGGGGCAGGTTAGGGGTTAATAAATATAATACAGGGGTCGGCGGTGTTAGGGGTAGCAGATTAGGGGTACATAAGTATAACGTAGGTGGCGGTCGGCAGATTAGGGGTTAAAAATTTTAATCGAGTGGCGGCGATGTGGGGGGAGCTCGGTTTAGGGGTACATAGGTAGTTTATGGGTGTTAGTGTACTTTAGGGTACAGTAGTTAAGAGCTTTATGAACCGGCGTTAGCCAGAAAGCTCTTAACTCCTGCTATTTTCAGGCGGCTGGAATCTTGTCGTTAGAGCTCTAACGCTCACTTCAGAAACGACTCTAAATACCAGCGTTAGAAAGATCCCATTGAAAAGATAGGCTACGCAAATGGCGTAGGGGGATCTGCGGTATGGAAAAGTCGCGGCTGAAAAGTGAGCGTTAGACCCTTTAATCACTGACTCCAAATACCAGCGGGCGCCCAAAACCAGCGTTAGGAGCCTCTAACGCTGGTTTTGACGGCTACCGCCGAACTCCAAATCTAGGCCTTTGTGTTTTTATATTAATTTAAATGAAACACGGCTTTTTTCTTTCATGATTCATATAGAGCATGTGATTTTAAACAACTTTACAATTTATTTCTATTATCAAATTTGTTTTGGTATATGTTGATGGGAGCTACTGATTGGTGGCTACATATATATGCCTCATCTTATTAGCTCACTCAATTCATTCAGCTAGCTCCCAGGACACCATTGCTATTTCTTAAAAAAAGGACACCAGAATGAAGCAAATTTGCTAATAAATGTGAATTGGAATGTTCTTTTAAATTGTTTGCTCTATCTAAATCATGTAAGAAAAATCTAGGGTTTCTTGTTCTTTTAAGTACGTATCGAGAATTTGAATTGGGATCAGGAAAACAGGAGGACTTGCACATGTTAAGCATAGGGCCATTTTTCACCAAAACGATAATGAAAAAGTGCTGCCGATAAACGATTTTAATTGTGTCAACATCGAAAATAGCTCACCTGTAATCGTTAGCATGTCTATAATTATCAAACAATAGATCATGATCAACTCTCTGAGGCCCGTGAGGGCCGTGTTTCTGGCGAGTCTTCAGACTCGCCAGAAACACCAGCTATGAAGCAGCGGTCTAAAGACCGCTGCTCCTTAACCCTGTGCGCCTGCTCTGATAAGGCGGACAGGAATCGCCACAATTCAACCCGATCGAGTATGATCGGGTTGATTGACACCTCCCTGCTGGCGGCCCATTGGCCGCGAGTCTGCAGGGGGCGGCGTTACACCAGCAGCTCTTGTCAGCTGCTGGTGCAATGCTGAATACGGAGAGCGTATTGCTCTCCGCATTCAGCGAGGTCTTGCGGACCTGATCCGCACTGTTGGATCAGGTCCGCAAGACCTTTGATAAATTGGCCTCAATGTGTTTATTTCCTGTAACAAGATCAATACATTCCTGCTCCTGCTTTACCATATTATCTACTTGTAAGATAAATAAGCAAACTGGGACTACAAACAGCATAAAACATGCTCAATATACTGCATTACTAAAATATCTATCAGATGAATAAAAGGTGCTGTCATTCATGAGTGCTATTGTATTATTTTGCTATATAATTTAAGCATCTAACCTTACTCTTTATTATAAATGCTGGATAACAACTGTCATAGACCATTCTTTGCAGCAAATGTTGCAGAATATCATTGCATAATACGTTACATGTTTTAAAGATAGCTTAGCAACGACAGGTCTTAAAGGGACGGTAAGCTGTCAAAATAGAAGCCACCATTTGTTGCACTGACTCCTGAAAAGAACTGTTATTCATGCCACATAAAGAAATGAAGCACTTGTAAGTTAAAACCTGAATATTTCTTATTTTAAATTTTCCACCCAGCCGTAATCCTCGCCCATCCCTGATGACAAAGTGTGCAGTCAATTTACAGCAACACAAACAGTAAATCCAACTGATATATTTCCTAATTAAAGCTTATATTTCAGTAAATTAACTGCTGATTTAAAGAGACATTAAACCCTAATTAAATGGATAAAAATTAGATTTTTTTTCAGTTTCATTAGCTGTTTAAACATTGACAAAATAGGTGCAAGGTTTTAGTGTCTATAAAACAATGCGAGCTGCCATGTTGTATCTAAGGTTACGTTCTCTGCTGTGGCCAATTAGGGACAGTTATAAATAGGAAGGTCACTAGCGTGTGCAGCCAATGGCTGTGTAGAATATAACAGTGATTTGCACTTGCATTTCTAACAGTAACTGAAAAGCTCACAATTTCAGAATGGAATTACAGGAAAGGGGACAACATAAATTATGAAAGTATATTGCAGAGTTTTGTTTATATATACAATTTATCATTTTATATTACCATCTCAATGTCTTTAATGTCCCTTTAATGCACCTGTGGAGCAAGGAGTCCCCTGGTGGGAAAGGAGGAGCCTGCAGTAATAGAATATATATTGCACCACCGATAAATCTTGGGATAAGTCATCGCTCTATGACTACCAGTTTAAAAACAAACAAAACGACAACAAAAAAAAAAAAAACAGTTCAGTGCTGGATACCAAACTGCAGATTTGAAATAACAAATAAAACACAGGCTTTAAAATCTCTGAAGTTGCTTTAATTTTCTTACGGGATATTGTTCTGTTCAGGGATAAGTGTAACAAATAGGGGGTTATTTCTAATGTTTACTATCTCATTAAAATGTGCATTTTTATGTTTGGAGATACATTTTTTTTTATTTGCTGGCTTTCGTTTCAATTGAGAATACAAAATTAGGGTGAAAGGATAAACAGCTTCCAAAATGTATGTATAGGAAGGTGAATATGATGGTAAAATTTCATACTTTGGCCTCCATTTATGAACCCCTGGACAGACACGGGTAGACATCTCTGCCCCTGTCCACCCAGCATTGCAGCTAGCCTCTGCTTGTGCAATGCCTCCCTATGCTTGAATGCAGCCAATCGCGCATGAGCAGGGGCTGTCAATCACCATGGTCGGAGAAGTCTGGGGAGATTGAGAAAATGCCACATTATAGTTTGTGTAGTAGGTTAAGCAGCATCTTCTTAAATGGAGCCCAAATGTACTGGTTTGTTGGTTGTATAAAGCAATACTATATGGAGGACTCTTACTTTGTAAGGGTCCTTACATAAATGTTTTTTTGTTTTTTTTTAAGGCAACATTTACCCTTTTTTAAAGAAGCACACAACTCAAAATTAAATTCTGTATAAAATGTTTAATTATGTGTATTAGAAAATAACTATTTGTATTGACCTGACAATAGTTATTTTGCACATATGTCAACAGCAAATGAGAGAAGATAAACAATCCTATTAAGGAGTGTGCCCCTGGACCCCAAAACAGTGCAAATTGATAAAAGTAAATTGAAAAGTCTCTCAAAATTGCCTGCTCTGTCAGAACCTAGCAAGATTAATTTTGAGTTTCATATCCCTTTAAATAAACACTTTATAATAAAGCCTTAATGTAAGACATAATACTTAAAATAGAGGTCTTTATTCCAGTCTGTTAGAAGATCTTTTGAAGGTTTTTGTGGGGTTTTCAAGTTCTAGGCAGTTAAAGCCAATGCAAGGTTTTCACATGGTTGTCTTAACATTTGTCAGCTGTTAGTCCTGCTGTTTGGTAGATATGGGTACAAAGTAAGGGTAAAAGGAAACAATGCCTCCTCTTTGAATTTTGCCCTTATTTTCTCGAGTTAAGCTGCACTTTAACAGACAATGTAATAAGTTTTCAGTCTTGCTGGATATCTTGCCTCTACTTTCTAATGCAAAGGGTATTAAAAAACAAACATCCTCAAACAAAAGAATTAAAGGGATATAAAACCCAACATTTTTCTTTCATGATTCAGATAGAGCATGTCATTTTAAACAACTATCTAATTCATTTCTATTATCATTTTCTTCATTCTCTTTGTATCTTTTGTTGAAAAGCAGGGGCATATGCTTAGGAGCTGGCCCATTTTTGAGCACTATATGGCAGCAGTTTTGCAAGAATGTTATCCATTTGCCAGAACACTAGATGACAGCACTATTTCCTGACATGTAGTGCTACAGATGCCTACCTAGGTATCTCTTCATCACAGAATATCATGGGAACAAAGCAATTTTGATAATAGTAGTAAATTGGAAACTTATTTAAAATGGTATACTCTGTCTGAATCGCAAAATAATATTTTTGGGTTTCATATCTCTTTAAGCAATATACACATAATAATAAATCCTTATTTATAGCAGAATCATCAGACAGGACCACTTCACCCAGCTTCGTTGAGGACTTCGACCCGGTTGGGTGAAGACGTCTCAAGGTAGGGTGATCTTCAAGGGGTTAGTGTTAGGTTTTATTAAGGGGGGATTGAGTGGGTTTTAGAGTAGGGTTGGGTGTGTGGGTGGTGGGTTGTAATGTTGGGGGGTATTGTACTTTTTTTACAGGTAAAAGAGCTGATTACTTTGGGGCAATGCCCAGCAAAAGGCCCTTTTAAGGGCTATTTGTAATTTAGTATAGGGTAGGGCTTTTTATTATTTTTGGGGGCTTTTTTATTTTATTAGGGGCATTAGATTAGGTGTAATTAGTTTAAAAAACTTGTAATTATTTTATTATTTTCTGTAATTTAGTGTTTTTTTTCGTAATTTAGATAATTGTAGTTAATTTAGGTAATTAATTTAATTATAGTGTAGTGTTAGGTGTAATTGTAACTTAGGTTAGGATTTATTTTACAGGTACTTTTGTATTTATTTTAGCTAGGTAGCTATTAAATAGTTAATAACTATTTAGTAACTATTCTACCTAGTTAAAATAAATACAAAGTTGCCTGTAAAATAAAAATAAACCCTAAGCTAGATACAATGTAACTATTAGTTATAGTGTAGCTAGCTTATGGTTTATTTTACAGGTAAGTATTTAGTTTTAAATTGGAATAATTTAGTTAATGATAGTAATTTTTTTTAGATTTATTTAAATTATATTTAAGTTAGGGGGGTGTTAGGGTTAGGGTTAGACTTAGATTTAGGGGTTAATACATTTAATATAGTTGCGGCGACATTGAGGGCGGCAGATTAGGGGTTAATAAATGTAGGTAGGTGTCGGCGATGTAGGTAGGTGTCGGCGGGGTTTATAAAATGTAACTAGTGTTTGCGATGCAGGAGTGTGGCGGTTTAGGGGTTAATATATTTTTTATAGTGGCAGCGATGTCCGGTTCGGCAGATTAGGGTTTAAAATTAATAGTGTTTGCGATGTGGGAGGGGCCTCGGTTTAGGAGTTAATAGGTAGTTTATGGGTGTTAGTGTACTTTTTAGCACTTTAGTTTAGAGTTTACTACAGCGTTAGCCCATAAAACTCTTAACTATTGACTTTTAAATGCAGTATCAGTCTTGACAGGAGAGGCTGTACCGCTCACTCGTAATACCGGCGTTAGGCAAATCCCATTGAAAATATAGGATACGCAATTGACATAAGTGGATTTGCGGTATTTTCGAGTCTGACCAAAAAAGTGAGCGGTACACCTATACCTTCAAGACTCGTAATACCAGCAGGCGTTAAAAAGCAGCGTTGGGACCTCTCAACGCTGCTTTTTAAGGCTAACGCAAGACTCGTAATCTAGGTGATTTGTTTTTATACTTAATACTTGGAATGATGATAAAACATTTTTCTTTCATTTGACATAACGATACACAGTAGTGCTATGGGTTAATGTGAATGTTTAGCAGCTTGTTCAATGTGCTATTTATTGATGTTTGAAGTCTTATAACTTTATTAAATTCTGCAAGGACGTAACGTTACTTTTGTGTCCTGATAACTTCAGTAACTATATCCATGGCTTATTTACAGCTCTTTTCATACAATGCCTTGAGCAATGCTTAGAGCAGCTGAGCAACTTTACCTCTACTTCAGGTAACCACATAATATTGCAAACAAAACTGGAGGAAAGTGCTGCAGATACTTACTATAAACTGCTCTTTTATAAAGATAACTTTAAAGTGAAGGTTAATTTGGATGAATTAGTGCCCAGTTTTTAATAAACCTGTTAAAAACAAGGGCACTTTAACCTCTTAAGGACATATGACGGAATTTTTCCGTCATAAAACAATTGAGCAAACTGAAAGCTGTGTCCTTAAAGGGTTAATTCAATAAAATTGAAATTTCACTCCTTTTCTTCAAAAACTTGAATGCTGCTCCAGCGATCCCCCCCAGCCTTTGGAAGCCTCTTCTTATGTCAGAAATGACTAATCCGGCTTCCTCCAATCATGGATTTCCCCCCAGGGGAATCATGGCCTGATGCAACGCAGTGATTGGAGGAAGCCGGATTCGTCATTTTGGACCCGCGAAGAGGGCTTGCGACGGGCGGAGGAAGCTATGCAGCGGCTGACAGGATTAAAAGGTAAGTTTTTGAAGAGTGAAATGTCAATTTTGATTAATTAAAGTGCCCTTGTTTTGAATAGGTTTATTAGAAACCGGGCACTAATTCATACAAATTGACCTTCACTTTAAGAAATATATCAGATACTTAGATAAGACCTCAGTCCTGTTGCATATATTTGTAACAGGTCAGGTGTGTACCAGAAATCCTGTTGGGACGTGTATCTGATGAAAGTTCTGATGCAAAAATATTTGCCCAAACACCCATATTGACAGTTCTCCAATTATTGCTCTTCCTTTTTCTTTCAGATGAAATCACAAACACCTACATTACAAGTTTTGCACTATACAGGGTGCGAAAAGAACCCAACAAAAAGTGCATTATTTCCCCCTCCATAGTGCTGCCATTACAAGTTTCTTAAAAGCCTCCTTGTGGGTGCGATATGGTGGCGGTGGCGGTGGTGATAAACTCCATACCGCACAAAATCCAAGGGCTGAGAATACGTGCTCGTGCACGCTTTCCCCATAGACATATAAAAACTAACACCTGAAGCGCGGAATGGCGATCGCCGTAACGCAACCAAATTGATGTCTATGGGGGAAAAAAAAACACCCTGACATAAACCCCAAGTCTAAACACCCCTAATCTGCTGCCCCCGACATCGCTGACACCGAAATAAAGTTATTAACCCCTAATCTGCCGCTCCTGACATCGCTGCCACTATAATAAAGTTATTAACCCCTATTCCCCCGCACCCCAGACACTATAATAAAGATATTAACCCCTATTCCGCCGCTCCCCATCATCGCTGCCACTAAATAAAGTTATTAACCCCTAAACCTCTGGCCTCCCACATCACCGCCACTAAATA
Source organism: Bombina bombina (assembly GCF_027579735.1). Classification (NCBI taxonomy): domain Eukaryota; kingdom Metazoa; phylum Chordata; class Amphibia; order Anura; family Bombinatoridae; genus Bombina; species Bombina bombina. The sequence continues at coordinate 263,549,335 of NC_069503.1, forward strand.
AACCTATTAACCACTAAACCGCCGGCCCCCCACATAACAAAAAACAAAATTAAACTATGAACCCCTAAACCTAACAACCCCCCAACTTTAAATTAAAATTACAATATCCCTATCTTAAAATAAATATAAATTTACCTGTGAAATTAAAAAAAACTAAGTTTAAACTAACAATTAACCTAACATAACTATTATACTAAAATTAAAATAACTACCAATTAAATAAACTAAATTACACATTAAAAAAACTAACACTACTAAAAAAATATAATTCTAAAATTACAAAAAACAACAAACACTAAATTACAAAAAATAACAAACACTAAATTGCGAAAAATAACAAACAAAATTATCCAAAATAAAACCAATTACACCTAATCTAATAGCCCTATAAAAATACCCCCCCCCCCAAAATAAAAAAAACCCTAGCCTACAATAAACTACCAATAGCCCTTAAAAGGGCCTTATGTAGGGCATTGCCCTAAAGAAATCAGCTCTTTTACCTGTAAAAAAAATACAAAGACCCCCCAACAGTAAAACCCACCACCCAACCAACCCCCAAAATAAAAATCTTAACTTTAACAAAAACTTAAGTTACCCATTGCCCTGAAAAGGGCATTTGCAAGGGCATTGCCCTTAAAAGGGCATTTAGCTCTTTTGCATTGCCCTAAAAAGGGCATTTAGTTCTTTTAAAAAAGCCAAAAACCCTCATTTAAAAGAAAACCCACCCAAAAAAAGTTAAAAAAAACCTAACATTAACCCCCAACGATCCACTTACAGTTTCTGAAGTCCGGACATCCAGGTGGCGAGAAGTCTTCATCCAGACGGTGAGGTCTTCATCCATCCATCCAGGCGGCGTCTTCTATCTTCATCCAGATGGCATCCTCTATCTTCATCCCGGCGGCGCGGACCGGGTCCATCCTTGAAGACATCCGGCGCAGAGCATCCTCTTCATACGGTCACCGTCGTACACGGAATCTTCAATGCAAGGGAGCCTTTTCAAAATGGAGTCCCTTACATTCCTGTTGGCTGATTTGATTTTTGAAATTCAAATCAGCCAATAGGATGAGAGCTACTGAAATCCTATTGGCTGTTCAAATCAGCAAATAAGATGAGAGCTACTGAAATTCTATTGGCTGATTTGAATAGGGTTAAAGGGATAGTAAACACCAAAAATATTTTTGTTTAAAAAGATAGATAATCCATTTATTTACCATTCCCCAGTTTTGCATACCCAACACTGTTATAGACACTTTT